>NW_027141343.1:992500-1323333 GCF_036365525.1 Heterodontus francisci
AAGGGATCGAGCAGGTGAGTGGAACTGAGTAGCTGGCTCCGATAATTGCTGCAGTCACTGCGATCCCCCTTAATTTTGTACAAGGTGACAATTTTGCATCACACATGTTTTGAGCCCTTGTTGAGCTCGACTATGGAGGGCTCACTGTCCAGTTCCTCCATGACAGGGAAGTCTTGAATGGAACTGAGAGCTACTTCAATGACAATGTTCTCCGTTATGTAGAGTTCAAGATAATGCTCCACTGACCTTTCCATCTGCTTGTTAGGTTCAGTGATGATCACCCCTCTCTTTGTCTTCAAAAGGTGCTGATTTAGTTACTACTGGGCCCATTGCTTTCTTAATTCCTTCATACATCCCTCTAGCATCCCCGGATTCATCAGCAGAGTTTTAACCAGTATTGATTGGTGCAGTGCCGAGCAGTCTGCAGAGACTTGTTTCTGGCAGCTCTGAGAGCATTTAGATGTTGTTTGCTGGGGACTTGTTTGTAGTTCATGAGGGCTCTCCTCTTAGTTACAGTAACTGACTCCATTTCAGTCCAATAAGCCTCAAACCAGTCAGCATTCCTCCCATCTCTTTTCCTATACACAGTGAGTGCAGAGTTATAGATGATGGTGTGCAGATGTTTCCACTTTGACACTGCACTGAGGCCTTGAGCATTGTTGTCTGAAAGAGCCTGATCAAGGATGTTGATGAACTCCTGGGTCCTTTCTGGGTCAGTGGTTCGGCAAGTGTTGATCAGAAGACGAGCTTTTATCATGGATGGATGAAGCTTCCTTGGCTGAAGCCTGACCTTGTTGCACACCTGGGAGTGATCAGTGTCACAGTCAGCGCTGTGATAGCTGCGAGTGATGAGGACACTGCTGAGGGTGTTATGTCTGGTGATGATAAGGTCTAGCTGGTGCCAATGGCATGATCTCGGATGTCTCCAGGACACCTTGTAGCACAGCTTGACCTGGAAGTAGCTGTTCATCACACAGAATCCATGGTGACAGCATAGCTCCAGCAACCTCTGTCCATTTTTGTTCATCTTGCCAATCCCCTGGTGCTCTATGCACATTGGCAAAGCTGTGTAGTCAGTACCCAAGCTTGTGTTGAAGTCCCCTGGAAGGTACAGTCCCTCAGTGCTGGGAATTCAACTGATGGCCGTGTCAAGTGTCACATAGAATTGATCCTTGACATCTGGGGTGGAGGTGAGTGTTGGGACATAGATGCACATGAGATTAACTGGGCCCACACTTGTTGACAAGTGAAGAGTAAGAAGTCTCTCTGAGCCTACTGTGGGTGGTTCACTCATTTGAAGTGGCGTGTATTTTACTGTGAAACCCACTCCATGCTCACGAGTTGCCTCTTGGGCTTTCCCCTGCCAGAAGAAGGTGTAGTGTTTCTCTTTGAGGGATCCACTTTGAACGAGTCTAGTTTCTTGCAGCACAGCAATGCCCACATTGAGCATTGTGAGTTCCTTGTCGATCACAGCTGTCTTGTGTGTGTCATCAACCTGCAGAAGGTTGTCGGTAAGGCCAGGACACATGGTCCTTACATTCCAGCTTGTGATGCGAAGGACTGGTGTCTTCTTTGTTGAGTTTGTTTTTCTTGGTGCATAGATTATCAATCCACCTGTTGAGAGATGACTCTCTAAGCTCCAAGCACCCATTGAAGCAAGCAGGTCGTGGTTTCACAGCACCTAACTGACTGGGGGCTGCCCAGCTTGGAGTGAATGGTAGCTATCCAATGAGACACTATGAGCTCTCCCACTGTCCGAAGTAACCCCTGGCGCTCATACTCTACACCAATTGAATGAGAGCTTATAATCAGTAACTGTTTATTCCCGGGTTGTGCTCATGTTTGACCACGAAACTGGAGTGTCCTCTCTCGGGCACAGGCCTGGGCAAACAGTATGGAGACCCTGAGCATCAGGACCCCCTCTCAGCATTGCTCGTATTGTCCAAAGGAAAGGAAAAACCAGTACTGTTTGTTACCAGTTCTGTTGTAGGAGTTGCTGGAAAACTGCCTGATAAGTCACAGGTAACCGCCTCCAGGACTCCACTCCGGATTTACTGTCCAGGTTTACTGCCTCAGCCTTCTTATTTATTTATTTAGAGATACAGTACTGAAACAGGTCCTTCCAGCCCACCGAGTCTGTACCAACCCATTTATACTAATCCTACATTAATCCCATGTTCCTACCACATCCCCTCAATTCCCCTACCACCTACCTACACTAGGAGCAATTTACAATGGCCAATTTACCTATCAACCTGCAAGTCTTTGGCTGTGGGAGGAAACCAGAGCACCCGGCAGAAACCCACGCAGTCACAGGGAGAACTTGTAAACTCTGCACAGGCAGTACCCAGAATCGAACGCGGGTCACTAGAGGTGTGAGGCTGCGGTGCTAACCACTGCGCCACTGTGTCTTCTCCAGACACCCCTTGAGAAGTGAGACTTTTTGCCCAGAGATGGGGCTCTGTTTCTTGGCATCAGGATGGAACCACACACCAGTGGGCCTGTATGACATGCACAAGGATATCACACACTGCCCCATCTCTGGTACAGATCAGAGTCAGACACTGAACAGATTGCAACACACAAGGACATCACAACCTTCCCGCTCTCTGGGACAGGTCAGTGTGATACACCAAACAAACAGCACCGCACAGGGACCTCATAAATGCCACGTCCCTGTGACAGATCAAGGTCAGACACTGCAAATATTGCAACCACAGGAACATCACAAATTGCCCCATCTCTCGGACAGCTCGGGGTCTGACATTGAACATATTGCAACAACAAGGACATTACTGTATAACTCCCTCCATTCTGAAAAACAAGCATTCACCCTACTTTTTACCCTGCAGCCAATTTTGGATCCACACTGCCACTACCCCTTTAATCCCATCTGCTTGAATTTTGTAAGCAAGTCATAGAGAGATGCAAAACTGAAACAGGCCCTACGGCCCACTGAGTCTGTGTTGACCAACCACCACCCATTTATAGTAATCCTACACCATAATCCCATATTCCCTACCACATCCCCACCATTCTCTTACCTACACTAGGAGCAATTTACAACAGCCAATTTACCCATCAACCTGCAGTCTTTGCTTGTGGGAGGAAACCGGAGCACCCAGCAGAAACACACACAGTCACAGGGAGAACTTGCAAACTCTGCACAGGCAGTACCCAGAACTGAACCTGGGTTGCGAGAGCTGTGAGGTTGCAGTGCCAACCACTGTGCCATTGTGCTGCCCCAAGTCTAGTTTATTGTACCTTTTCAAACACAATTTTGACGTCCAGACACGTACCATGAACCTCACCACCCTCGTCAACTCTCTGTGAAACTTCATCAAAGAAATTAATTCATTAATTATTTCAGACACAATCTTCTGTTAACCAATCTGTACTGGCTGTCATTTATTAGCCCATGTTCTACCAAGTGACAGTTAATTTCCTCCTGGATAATTGTCTCTAAAAGTTTCCCCACCACCGACATTAGACCAATTGGTCTGTAGTTCCTGGGTTTATCTCTCTTTTTAAACAGGGCTGTAATAATCACAACCCTTGCAGACTTATCTTTTAATTCTGGAAAGTCTATTGCAGACAATCACTTTGGGCATGACTTTAACCAATTAAAGCAACAGGATACTTGATTAATAAGTCCAGAACTTTTATTGAGAGTAAAATAGTACTTAATAATTGAAAGTAAAATTATACTTAACAAACTTGGGGAATATAACTTTACAGCTCTGGGGACTGGTCGAGCTTGGTCTCAGAGTGTCACGGTCCTCTTTGTCCAGTCTAGATCCCTCGTCAGATGGAGAACTTGGTTGATGATCTGAGCCTTTACCCCTGAGATCTTCTAGTGTTCCTGCACACTGAAACCTTACAAGATCCCTACTTTTAACCCCTGGATGGCCATCACACCACCATGTAAAATAATAATTGGTCCTAGCTGTTGCTAGGTACATTTAATTAGTTCTTAATAATGTCTTCCACTAACAGTCACCGGTCCTCAGAATCTCAGACATGAGTACAATGGAGTGGTTTCACACTGTCTCCCAATCTGATCTGAAACAAGTTTCCTGTTCATTAAATCCAGACTCTTGAAGGTCACGATGTACCATACCATGGGTTTTATCAGGGGTCCGAGAAAGGTCCATTGTTTGAATACATTTAGCTGAAACTGTCCTTTCCCACACAGACACAGAAACTCACAGTAATTAGATTGAACTAACTTTAAATGAAAACCCATTCTCTCTAAAATGTTTATTGATTCATTAATTATAACTCAATCAAGGTTCATTACTTTTACAATCATCTGTTTCAGGATGGGTAGCTACTCATTAATTATACAGGATATAAACGTTAGTACTGAACACAAAATGGTTCCTTTGGTCATGTGTTCATTATAAAATGGCTTTCTTAACGTTGTTAGTTATGACAATGGATACATGATAAAAATGGTCAAGTTAAACTGAGATCGAACTACCCAAGCTTACCTCCATCCTCCAGTCCTCTGGCATCATTCCCATATTCAAGGAGGATTGAAAGATTGTGGTTCGAGTCTCTGCTATTTCCACCCTGACTTCCCTCAGCAACCCAGGATGCAGCCCATCCAGACCGGGTGACCTTTCTACTGTGAGCACTGCTAACCTTGTAATTGTCTCCTCTTTATCTATTTTCATCCCCTCCAAATTCTCCACTTCCTCCTCCTTTACTGTGACATTTGCAGCACCCGTTTGTTTTGTGATGACAGATGAAATGTACTTAATTAGTACCTCAGCCACACCCTCTGCCTCCACAGGATCTCCTAATTGACTCACCCTTTCATTGACTGTCCATATGTTGGTAAAAGACTTCAGTGTTCCCAGTTATGTGACCTGCTAATCTTTTCTCATACATTCTCTTGCTGATCTCATTTCCTTTTTCAGCTCTCCTCTGTACTTTCTGTATTCTGCTTGTTTCTCTACTGCATATGAATCCTCACATGATTTTTCAGTGAATGGTTTTTGAACTATTGTGTAAAAGGATTCAGTTTTGTAAATTTCTCCCCAGCTCCCCTCATGGTCAGGCAGAAAGTTTAACTGCTGTGTTTTCAAACAGCAACAGCTTTATTTGAAAAGCCATTGGGACAGGATTCCGGGTTTTAATCCAGTCACAAATCTGGTTCTGATATCTTGTGGCTCCAGCTGTCACATGACCTGTCAGAGGATGACCTCAGAATTGACCCAGTCATGGAGCTGTGGGTTGATGTTTAAATTGCTTCAAAATAATTTTCCAGAAGGACAATCAAAATGAATCGATATATAAAAGGTAGATTTTGTGAATTTGTGCTCCCAGTGGAAATTCCTGCAGAGTCTGCTGGTTTTCATATCCCCAATTCCCCACAGGAAGCTCTGTGCTCGGAGTCTGTCTTCATTACATTAACATTATACAGAATCATTTCATGGGAGACCCCAGTGTGAATTGTAGACAGGTGGGTCAGTTTTAACTTTCAAAGTAACACAGAAGCAAAATACTGCTGATACTGGAAATCTGAAATAAAAACAGAAAATGCTGGAAATACTCAGCAGGTCTGGCAGCATCTGTGGAGAGAGAGACAGAGTTAACATTTCAGATCTGTGACCTTTCATCAGAACTGAGCTGAAATTGTCTGAGGGACTGCGATTGCGGAATCAATTTCAGGGTCAAAGACATTGTACTCTGTACGGATAGGAAGATGGAGATTATTAAGTATAGTGCAAGAATATCGATGCTTGTACATTATTTTAATCAAAATTGATTTAAACTTTGTGCTCGTGAATCCTATCTTTTGATCACAATGACACTGATAACAATGGAAAAAAGCAAGACTTGCATTTCACGACCACAGGACATTGCAAACCCTTTTGCAGCCAATGAAGGAAGGACTTTTAAAGTGTAGTCACTCAACAGTACAATAGAGTACCCTACAATAAAGATGTATAAGATTCTCACCTCACAACTGCCAGACAATGACCATCCCAAACAAGAGAGAATCTAACCATCTCTCTTTGACATTCAATGGCATTACCATCGCTGAATCCCCCACTCTCAACAACCTGGGGGTTACCATTGAGCAGAAACTGAACTGCAGTAGCCATATAAATATTATGGCTACAAGAGCAGGTCAAGAGACTAGGAATCCTGCGGCAAGTAACTCACCTCCTGACTCCCCAAAGCCTGGACATTAGTCAGGGGTATGATGGAATACTCTCCACTTGTCTGGCTGGGTGCAGCTCCAACAATACTCAAGAAACTCAACAGGACAAAGCAGCCCGCTTGATTGGCACCCCATTTACAACATTCATGCCCTCCATCACTGGCACACAGTGGCAGCAGTGTGTACCATCCACAAGATGCACTGCAGCAATGTGCCAAGGCTCCTGAGACAGCACCTTCCAAACCCGCGACCTTTATCACCTAGAAGGACAAGGGCAACAGATGCATGGGAACACCACAACCTGCAAGTTCCCCTCCAACACACACACCATCCTGAATTGTAACTGTATCACCGTTCCTTCACTGTTGCTGGGTCAAAATCCTGGAACTCTCTTCATAACAGCAGCACATGGACTGCAGTGGTTCAAGAAGGCAGCTCAGCACCACCTTCTCAAGGCAATTAGGGATGGATAATAAATGCTGGCCCAGCCAGCGACACCCACCTCCCATGAATGAATAAAAAAATGATAATATCCTGTAATCCTCCAAAGTAGAAAATACAGATGGAAATGAAAAATAATAAAACACAGTCAGCATGGATTTCACAAAGAAAGACTTGATTAACCTTATCTTTGAAAAATCAACAGCAAGAGTAATATAGCAGATGTAGAAGAGTTTAAGTTAATAAAGCCTCATCCATTTATGTGCTTGAACCATCAAATTGTGGGTTAACAAACAAACACTCTAACTGACAGAGCTGCATGTTGTTCTTTCTAAATTACCCTAAAGTAGGGTGTTAATGAGTTAAATCTTCAGGTTGCTGCAACCAGAATAGCCATTGTCCACGATCAGTTTTACTGTTATAAATAAAGATGGAACATTCATCGTGAATCTATAGAAACAGTCTGGTCCTGCACACTGCAGACACATCCACGTCATCACCAACCAGCTCTCCTATAATTGATGCAGTTATTTGACTTTGCCCCATTCGCTCCATGGAATTACTTTTAAAAGATTTTAAATTACAAGCAGTTTTGTTAATGTTCAGCCTTTGAGAAGAAATCATTCCCTGGCCACAGTGGAGACAGCATTGAATATAAAACAGTAGACTACCAGGTAACACAGTGAAAGCTGATCAGCTAATCTATAATTACTTACATTTCTTAATTTTGCTCTTGCTATTCGGTTTTTCATCATTTTCAGCTCCTGACTGTGGATATTATTGTGATTAAATGTGAAAATATGCACTGTGTCTCAGCCCCGGTATATTTGCTCTTTCTCTGTGCAGTGCTGTAAACACTCAGATACTGACAGTGTCTCTCCCTCCCTCAACTTTCCAGCCCTGACGGTGCAGAAAGCGCTGCTCAAAGTTACATATTCTGACTGTTTGCAGTTGATTAGTGAGAGATTATTAACGTATCCTTCTGCAGCGCTGCCTCGGTTAATAACAGCAGATCGAAGTCACATTTCAGATGCAGAAACAGACGCATCAATTATTCACTCTTTCCCAGAGTGAGTGAGGCCGGGACAAGCAGCAACATTCCAGCCCCACACTCTGCAATTACCCAGCACCAGCGGAAAGCAGTGAATACAGATTCAATCAGTGGGTTAATGTCCATTACAGGGATGCAAGATTCCACAGCCCAGGATAAACATCCCCATACACCGAGAACAAGCTCAGGAAAACCCGGGGGAGTTAATATCCCAGTCAATGAGCATTCCAGCAACATTGAACAAGTTCCTGAACTGAGTGAACCTTTCAAATTACAGAAGTGATGACGAGGTCAAAAAGGTCTGAACAGTTGAGGTGACTGAGCGGTTTCAGCTCCTCTGTTCAGGTTGCAGCTTTCACTGGAGGCATGTGTTTAAATCCCACTTCTGACAACTTGATTTTCAGTTACTTTGCAGAGCTTCCTTGAAGGTTTGAGGTAGAGTAAATACTGAGGAACTGTTTCTAAATGCTGAAAGGTCAATAACCGAAGGTTACAGATTTAAGGTGACTCACAAAACCAGAAGGAACTTGAGGAAAAATCGATTTCTGCAACATGTGGTTAGGATTTCAGTTATGTGGATAGATTGGAGAAGCTGGGGTTGTTCTCTTTAGAGAGGCGATTTGATAGAGGTGTTCACAATCATGAGGGGTCGTGACAGACCCGATAGAAATTGTTGGTAGCAGGATTGAGACTCAGGTAAAAGCTGTGGCTCAGTTGATCACACTCACCTCGAAATCACAAGCTTCTGGGTTCAGATTTCACAGCTGACATCCAGTGCAGCAATGAGGGTGTTGAAGGTGCTGCCTTTCAGGTGTGATGTTAAACCAAGACCTGGTCTGCATGTTTGGGTGAATGTAAAAGATCCCATGCTGCAATTTCAAACAAGTGAAGAGCAATTCTCCCTGGTGTTGTGATCAATATTTGCCCCTCAATCAGATCAGTTGGTCATTATCACATTGCTGTTTGTGAATATCAGCTGCTGCATTTCTGACATTACAACAGTGATTACACTTCAAAAGTATTTAATTGTCTACAAAGTGCTTTGATATGTCCAGTGGTCTTGAAAGGTGCTATATAAATGCAAGTATTTTCTTTCTTTATCACAACACATTGCTGTGTAAACAATGGTTCTTCATGTCACCTCTGGTTCTTCTGCCAATCACCTGATATCTGTGTCCTCTGCTTACTGACCCTTTTACCACTGGAAACAGTTTCTCCTTATTTAAAATATTGAAAACCTTCATGATTTTGAACAAATGTGTCAAATCTCTTCTGAATTTTCTCTGCTGCAAGGAGAACAACCCCAGCTTCTCCAATCTCTCCACATAACTGAAATCCCTCACTCTGCTACCATTGTGGTAAATCTCTTTTTTATTCTTTCCTGGGTTGTGGGCACTGCTGACACAATGTGATTCCTGTCAATGGAGCGGCCCGCTGACATCATCGGACTGTGCCAAGCTGTGCATAGGCACAGCTACATCTTGCCAGGATTAAGTGGCACATGTGGAGGATGATGTCATAGCGCAGCGCCAACATCATCGCATATCCGCGCTTGGTCCATCTTCGCACATGTGCGCTAAAGCGTCATCAGGTATCCAGCCCCTCACTCAGCTGGAGGAAGCGGCTGAATAGGAGACTTTGAGGCTGGAGACCTCCCCCCTCGGCAACTCGCTCCAGGCCTCGACGCTTCCTCCCCTCAGCCGCTCGCTGTACACCTCGATGCTCCCCTGGACAATTGTTCCCCACTCGCGTCATCCAGCTCTATGGCCGCTTGCTCTCTGCCCCCCAACCCCCGCTCCAGCCGCTAGCTCTAGGCCATGCCACTTCCCTCCTCTAGGCCACTCACTACTCACTCCTACGTCACACTTTGCAGCCCACCTTGCTTCTTCGGGCGGCGCGTGGAGACTGGACAAACGTGGGAGCAAGTGGCCGAGAGAAGGGAAGCAGCGCAGCCTAGAGCTAGTGGCTGGAGGGGAGGGGGGGGTGGGGAGTGAGCGAACGACTGGAGAATGGGGTGACATGATCGGGAGACAATCGGCCAGGGAAGGGGGGGGAGCAGCGAGGTCTGGAGCGAGCGACTATGGAGGGTGGAAGCGGCCGGTGCAAAGCAGGGGGAGAAAGCGAGTTGTGCCACCTAGTGGTTGCGTTGTCAGCAAACGCAGCCTTTATTGTCCATCCTTAATTGCCCTTGAGAAGGTGGTGGTGAGCTGCCTTTTTGGAGCTGCTGCAGTCCATGTGTTGTACGTAAACCCACAGTGCTGTTCGGAAGGGAGTTCCAAGATTTGCATCCAGTGACAGTGAAGGAATGGTGATATAGTTCCCAGTCAGGACACTGTGTAACTTGGAGGGGAGCTTGCAGATGGTGGTGTTCCCATTCATCCAATGTCCTTCTAGGTGGTCGAGATTTGGGGTTTGGAAGGTGCTGTCGAAGGAGGCTTGGTGAGTTGCTGCAGTGCATCTTGCAGATGGTACACACTGCTGCCACTGTTCACTGGTGGTGCAGGAAGTGAATATTTAAAGTAGTGGATGGAGTGCTGATCAAGTGATCTGCTTTGTCCTGGATGGTGTTGAGTTTCTTTGGTGTTGTTGGAGCTCCACTCATCCAGGCAAGTGGGGAGTATTACATCACACTCCTGACTTGTGCCTTGTAGATGGTGGACAGGAGGTGAGTTACTTGCAGCAGAATTCCCAGCTTCTGACCTGCTCTTGTCGCTACGGTATTTTTATGACTGATCCAATTCAGTTTCTGCTCATTGGTAACCCCCCGGATGTTGATTGTGAAGGATTCAGCAATGGTAATGTCATTGACTGTCAAGGAGAGATGGTTAGATTCACTCTTGTTGAAAATGGTAATTGCCTGGCATTTTTGTGGCGTGCATGTTACTTGCCACTTATCAGTCCAAGCCCAATCTTGCCCAGGTCTCTCTACTTGTGGACACGGACTGCTTCAGTATCTGTGGAGCTACTAATGCAACTGAACATTTTGCAATCATCAGTGAACATTTCCACTTCTGACCTTATGATGGAAGGAAGTTTATTGATTCGAGACAGATACATGAATGGGCAGGAAGAAAAGAGATACAGACCCTTAGAAAATAGGCGACATGTTTAGATAGAGGATCTGGATCGGCGCAGGCTTGGAGGGCCGAAGGGCCTGTTCCTGTGCTGTAATTTTCTTTGTTCTTTGTTTGTTCTTTGATGAAGCAACTGAAGACGGTTGGGGCCGAGGACACTACCCTGAGGAACTCCTGAGCGATGTCTGGTACTGAGATGATTGGCCACCAACAACAAGCACCATATTCCTTTGCGCAAGGTATGACTCCAACCAGTGGAGATTTCTCTCCTTGATTGCCATTGACTTCAATTTTGCAAGGGCTCCTTGATGCCCTTGGCAAGAACAGTCACTGTCACCTCACCTTACCTCCTGAATTCAGCTCTTCTGTCCATATTTGGGCCAAGGCCATAATGAGGTCAGGAACTAAGTGGCCCTGGCGGAACCTAAAATGAGCATTGGTGAGTAGGTTATGGCTGTGTAAGTGCTGCTTGATAGCACTGTCAACGACACCTTCCATCACTTTACTGATGATCAAGAGGAGGCTGATCGGGCAGGAATTGACCGGGTTGGATTTGTCCTGCCTTTTGTACACAGAACATACCTGGGCAATTTTCCACATTGCTGGGTAGATGCCAGTGTTGTAGCTTGGCGGGCGGCGTGGCTAGTTCTGGAGCACACGTCTTCAGCACTGCAGCCAGGATGTTGTCAGTATCCAGAGCCTTCAGCCATTTCTTGATATCATGTGGAGTGAAGTGGATTTAGCTGAAGATTGGCACCTGTGATGCTGGGGACCTCAGGAGGAGGCCGAGATTGATCATCTACTTGGCACTTCTGGCTGAAGATGGTTGCAAATGATTCAACCTTGTATTTTGCACTGATATACTGGTCTCCCTTATCATTAAGGATGGGGATATTTGTGGAGCCTCGTCCTCCTGTTAATTGTTTAATTATCCACCACCATTCAGGACTGGATGTGGCAGGACTGCAGAGCTTTGATCTGATCTGTTGGTTGTGAGATCACTCAGCTCTGTCTATTGCATGCTGCTTCTGCTATTTGACATGCAAGTAATCCTGTGTTGTAGCTTCACCAGGTTGACACCTCATTTTTAGGTCTGCTTGGTGCTGCTCCTGACATGCCTTCCTGCACACTTCATTGAACCACTATTGCTCCCTTGGCTTGATGGTAATGGTAGAGTGAGGGATATGCCAGGCCATGAGGTAACATATTGTGTTTAAATACAATTCTGCTGCTGCTGATGGCCCACAGTGCCTCATGGATGCCCAGTTTTGAGCTGCCAGATCTGTTCATTTCTTCCCTCAGATATAATTGAAAAAAAAATTCTGAAGAAATGCATGAACTAAATAAAAAGGAGAGAGAAATAAATACTGACAAAATAGATGGCAGAATTTGGAAGGTAAAAATATTTCAGTTTTATTATTGATGAGTGAGAGGAATATATCACACTTTGGGGCTTCTGGAAGTGGATTTACTGATAATCTGGGGAATTGATAGGAAACTGCTTCATAATTGGTGGAACAAATTCCCGCCCTTGGGGTGGAGCCAACAGCTGCATCCGTCCAATAACAGACAGAGTAGAAGTACTGTATCAGGCCTTGTTAGCTCAGTTGGTAGAGCATGGGACTTTTAATCTCAGGGCCTTGGATTTGAGACCCTTGTTGTGTGGTTGTTCTTCCCTTTTTCAGTCTTCAGCAGCAGAGAGTTCAAGGAGTGTTTGAAATTAAATTCAACAACATCACCAGATTTCAACTGCTCCCACCCCGCCCCCTCCCAGTGTAGTTGACAGGACTCTCAACCTCTGCCTTCCACCTTCCCCTCCCTCCCAGATCTGCGACAGGGTTCCCCTTGTCCTCACTTTCCACCCCACCTGCCTCCACATCTAAAGGATCATCCTCCACCATTTCCGCCACCTCCAGCGTGATGCCACCACCAAACGCATCCTCCCCTCCCCTGTCAGCATTCCGAAGGGATTGTTCCCTCCGCGACACCCTGGTCCACTCCTCCATTACCCCAACTACCTCGTCCCCTTCCCAAGGCACCTTCCCATGCAATCGCAGGAGATATAATACCTGCCCTTTTCCCTCCTCTCTGCTCATTATCTAAAGCCCCAAACACTCCTTTCAGGTGAAGCAGCGATTTACTTGTACTTCTTTCAATTATGTATACTGTATTCACTGCTCACAATGCGGTCTCCTCTAAACTGGGGAGACCAAACGCAGATTAGATGGAACACCTCTGCTCAGGCCGAATGCATGATCCTGAGCTTCGGGTTGCTTGCCATTTCAACACTCTCCCCTGCTCTCATGTCAACATTTCTGTCTTTGGCCTGTTCCAGTGTACCAGTGAAAATCAACCCAAGCTCGAGGAGCAGCACCTGACCTTTTGATTCGGCACTCGACAGCCTTGTGAATTGAACATTGTGTTCAATAACATCAGAGCATGACTGGTGTCAGGCAACCACAAGCATTAACACACTCTTTGCCTTTGTCCCAGGACAACTTTGTTATTTAATCTCTCCTTCCCTCTGCACTATCAAACACCTTCCCCTTTGTTCTCTCCCACATGCCCCTCCCCGTCACTTGTTTAAAACCTAATTCTTTTCTAACCTGTGTCAGTTCTGATGAAAGGTCACAGACCAGAAACGTTAACTCTGTTTCTCTCACCACAGATGCTGCCAGAGCTATTGAGTATTTCCAGCACTTTTTGTTTTTATTTCAGATTTCCAGCATCTGCAGTATTTTGCTTTTATTGTGTCAGAAAGTCTTTCCTTGATTCAGGACTCTTACCTCTCTCCAGAATCTCTCTGCTAAAGATTGAACTTTATCTCATTTCACTCACAGCTCAGGGTCAGTGTGGCACAGTGGGACTTCTGGCTGTGTCCCACTTCACAATCCCTCAGTATTGAGAAAACAATGGGGAATATTACTCACATGTTGTGTTCTGTAACTTTTTACAAACACTTTAATGTATATATTGTCTTCCAAAGCAGTGACAGAATGGTGGCTTTAGTGTGTTGTTGAAATAGCTTTGTTGAGTTCGTGCTGTACTAACAGTTAAACAGTTCTTGGTTCAATCCCAGGTTTTGGCACTTTCAACCTCTCCTGTGTCTTTTTCTTTGGCTCCAATTGTCAAGCTGCATGATTTACTCTGAAATTAGCACCAGAGAACCAAGGCAGCAGCGAGCATGAGGAGCTGAAATTAGCACAGATCAAATCCACTTAATATTTCTGACTGAAGATGGTTGCAAATGCTTCAGCTTCATCTTTTGCACTGACGTGCTCAGCACCACCATCATTGATGATGTGAATGTTTTTGGAGCCTCCTCATCTTGTTAGTTATTTAATTATCCACCACCATTCACGACTGGATGTGGCAGGACTGTGGAGCTGTGATCTGATCCTGAGGGAGATATCCGTGTGTGGAGTGGCGGGATGTATGGAGAGTGATCCTGAAGAGGGTGTCCGAGCCTGGAGTGGAAGCTTTCCGTGGAGGTACAGGAGTAGGTCATTCAGCCCCAGTGTTTTATAAACGTTTAGCATAACTTATTTGCTTTTACTCTATGCCTCTATTAATAAAGCCAAGTGTCCTGTTTGCTCTTAGCAACCTTTTCAAACCTTGATCAAAAAAGATTGGTGTACTTTGTCTCATTCTTCCTCCCAAACTGTATCACTTCACAAGTCTCTGTCTAAAATTTTATCTGTTGTGTGAAAGCCCATTTTACCAGTGTGTTTAAGTTCCTCTGAAGTGTGTTACTGTCACTGGCAAAGGACGAAATTCACGAGCATTCTTTGATGCTATCTCCGTGGAAAGAGCAATCTTACACACTAGCTCAAATTGGGGTTTTGTGTGTTTAGTATCTTTCCTCATCCACCAATATAAGCACAAATCTGTCTCATAATGTACGGTCTAAGAATGTGCCAATGTTGCAATGTGGTGATAAATTCTTCAGTGTCACAATGTACTCACCAACTGTTTCACTACTTTTCTGTTTTCTGGATCCAAGTTTGTAGCTTTCCGCGATCTCTAGTCGCTTCGGATTGAGCCTCACTTCAACGAAGAAACGGAAAATTATGATTTAAAGATTACACTGTCAATCATTCACATCTCTGTCTTCTCCTGAACTTCGAGTTCAAATTTGTTTGTGAAGTTGAGTCACACGTTAAGAACAGCACAGTCTTTGTCTTTGTGAAGGAAGTGATTTGGGAATGGCTGTTTGAAACTGTCCCTTCTTGCACAGAAATTCAGTGCAAATACTTGATCACTCACAATTTCCTTGAGAGAAATTTGTTCACAATCCCATTCGACACGGAAACTGCCTCAGCATTAATCTCACTGAAGCAGAATGTGACCGTGTTATATGTTTCAGAATGTTGTTGCCGTTATTTGTCGCTTTTAACCAAGACTGGGAGACAGGGCAAGGTTGATCCGAGGTTGGAATATATTATCATTCAGGAGCAAGAAAAATCAAAAGGAACAAAATAAGAAAACCCAGTCTCCAGATTTGAGAATCTGTAGATCCGCTTTGGGAAAGTGAATCAGAGCAGAATGAAGGGTGAACTGTCCAGAAGAGATGAAGACACAGCTCAGTCAACACGTTCCCCTGGTTTATGATGCTGGAACATTCCTCACACAGAAATGATTCAACCCAATGACAAACATTCTTACAGCTGATAATTTATGCTACTGATTTAAGGACTGTCTCATGTGGTTCACGGGTGACGACGAGAAGATATTAAACTTTGTTCTATTCAATCTAGCTGTGATAAAGTTTGAATTTTTCTCCCTTTTATGAACAGTATTTGAAGGGTCTCGGTAACAATGTTCAGTGTTGATGAGAGTGGGGTCTGGTTGAGAAGCTGCTGAGTGTGGCAGGGTCAGGACTGGATGCAGGAAGTTCTCTGACAGTCTCCCTCTATCTCTCTAATGGGTTTGAGTTGATTTACGACTGGTAGCTTTTATTTTACTTTTCTTATTTAGAGATATAGCCCCTTCGGCCCACCGAGTCTGTGCCAACCAGCAACCACCCATTTATACTAATCCTACATTAATCCCATATTCTCGACTACATCCCCACCATTCTCCTACCACGTACCTACACTAGGGACAATTTACAATGGCCAATTTACCTATCAACCTGCAAGTCTTTTGGAGGTGGGAGGAAACCAGAGCACCTGGCGGAAACCCACACAGACATTGGGAGAACTTGCAAACTCCACACAGGCAGTACCCAGAACTGAATCCTGGTCGCTGGAGCTGTGAGGCTGCGGTGCTAACCATTGCGCCACTGTGCTGCTGTTGGTGTTTTGATAAATGAAGGAAGTTCCCTCCACCCATTTTGTTTGGGCAGATAGTGTGGTATCAGGATGTAAAGGGTTAATGCTGAAGATAGTGGGATCAACCCCTCCCACTGACAGAGTGATGATGGAACAGTCACGTGAGATGAAGTTTGGGAGAAGAGAGAGCAGCACCAAGGATGCTAGCTTAGCAGGCTTGATGAGTGTGTATAGAGTATTGTGCAAATTAGAAAAGAGTTCTTAGTTCTTTCAGCAGGAACTGTGTCCAGAAAATATCGAGAAACTCACAATTTTATTATTCAGGAGTCGGAACACAGATATTAATTCCAAGTGACAGTTCTGGGACCAATTAACAAAAAAAGTAGAGAATAATATTGCTCACTGATTGAAATCCCCTAGTGAGGAGACAGTTAAACAGGTGATCTTTTGGGGCATCCTTCGATCCAAGGTTTCAGCAACATTTAATCTCCCTTTTTGGTGAAATTCTCTGTTATTTGCAACTTTTTTTTTATCAGCTTTGATGGGCGAGTGAAAAAAACTGAAAAGATTGAACAGTTCCATCCTTTCTTTTCTTCCTTCTCTTCTTTCCATCAGTTTCTCTTTTCTGTCCCAGATCAATATAATGATGAGAATCCCAATTTAATCTGCTGTTTCTGGTGTTTTATCCATTCCAATCAAATCTATCTGTTATTCCACAGTGTCTCTCCATGTGTTTTATTCTGTTGTATTCTCTCACAGTCTGTTTGATGATCAATGTTACATCTCACTCTCTGTTCTGGTGAAGATCAGAAGCAGTGATATCTGTTTACACCACCCAACAAGTCGGCCTGATGCTGTGCGTCGCTGATCATGTGGGGTTAAAGCAATTCTTCCAGTCAGTTAGTTCAGTTTTCATTTCATGAGAAATGTGGTCATCATGACTTCATCAGTGACCGAATGGTTCAGGTGTCTGAGTGATGTTAATCATGATGTGATGAAATGATTGTATGTTCCAGTCTTTCCGTGGTGGGTTTTCACACTGAGTAGAAACGTGTTGGACATGGTCTGGAAATGTTTCACACCGCTCCATTCCCAACTTCATTTACTGACAGAAGATATATTTCCATCATTCCACAGCTGGCTGCACAGCCAGAAGCTGGGCTGAAGGTGACAGCTGTGCATCTGCAACTGACAAGGTGGCCGAGAGGTTAAGGCGATGGATTGCTGATCTATTGTGCTTTGCACACGTGGGTTCGAATCCCACCCTTGTCGCTAGTTTATGAGCTGTTTCGTGTATTATTTATGTTGGGTGAGCTCATTTGTAAAATCAGCCTCGAAACCTGTTCTTGTCAATGTCCAGACAGTGATTCCAGAATTGTTTATACTTTATTAAAATTGAGACAGACAATTGGAATTCTTCACCCAAACTGCACTGGAATGAAGATCAAATAGGGATCACGAAACGGAGCAGGATTTTTCCTCGCCTCCTTCCTTCCATCATTACTTTCTCTGGATTTGCACCAAGTGAAAGACAAATGGGAGAAGCAAATGGCGAGGGAGCAGATGCAGAAAATTATCCTTTGGCAAGAAATTTATTTTCAAATCTTCTTGATAGATTAAGTGAGTGAGAAATGCTTTGGCAGATGAAGTTTAAAATGAGGGGTCATCGACTACCGAAGATAGATCAGAATGTTTTTTTGTAAGAGGTGAGATGTTAGAAACGGCGGAGGAGCAGAGACCCGAATACTGAATTAATAAAAGCTCGTGGACTGGTAGAAAATAATGTGAAAAGTGAACAGAATCTGAAGATTGGAACTCATGTTGCAGTGATATAAAGCTCTGTGCTCCTGAAGTAAATGTCCAAGCCCAGATTGTGGGGAATCTGTGGAGAGTGATTTGGTTTTTATTCATTATTGGGTGTGACTATCGCTGATCAGCCGAGCATTTATTACCCATTCCTATTGCCGTTGAGAAGGTGGTGGAGAGCTGCCTTCTTGAACTGATGCAGTCCATATGGTGCAGGAACACCCACAGTGCTATTGGGGAGGGAGTTCCAGGATTGTGACCCAACAACAGTGAAGAAATGGCGATATCGTTCCAAGTCAGGATGGTGAGTGACTTGGAGGGGAACCTGCAGGTAGTGAGTTCCCATGCATCTGCTGCCCTTGTCCTTCGAGGTGGCAGTGGTCACGAGTTTGGAAGGTGCTGTTGAAGGATACTTGGCGAGTTGCTGCAGTGCATATGGAGATGGTACACACTGCAGCCACTGTTTACTGGTTGTGGAGGGATTGAATGTTTAAGGTGGCGGGTTAGGTGCCGATCAAGTGCACTGCTTTGTCCTGGATGGTGTTGAGCTTATTGATTGTTGTTGAGTGGGATGTATTCCATCACACTCCTGACTTGTGCCTTGTCGATGGTGGACAGGATTTGGGGTGTCAGGAGGTGAGATACCTGCTGCAGAATTCGTAATCTCTGAACTGCGCTTATAGCCACAGCATAGATGTGACTGGTCCAGTTACGTTTCTGGTCAAGATATTGATGGTGGGGGATTTAACGATGATAATGCTTCTGAATATCAAAAGGTAGATTTTTTTTCTCTCTCATTGGAGATGTTCACTGCTTGGCACTTGTGTGGCCAGAAGGTTGCTTGCCACTTATCAGCTCAAGCCTGAATGTTGTTCAGGTCTTGCTGCTTGCAGGCACAGACTGCTTCAGTATCTGAAGAGTTGTGAGTCATCATCTAACATTCCCACTTCTGACTTATGTTGAAGAGAAAGTCGTCAATGAAACAGCTGGGATGTTTGGGTCTAGGACACTACCCTGAGAAACCCCTGAGGCAATGTCCTGGGCTGAGATGATTGGCCTCCACGAACCACAACCATCTTGTTTTGTGCGAGGTACGACTCCAGCAAGTGGAGAGTTTTCCCCCTGATTCCCAGTGACTTCAATTTTGCTAGGGATCCTTGATGCCACACTCACTCAAGGGTGGTTCAAGAAGGCAGCCCAACCCACCACCTTCTCAAGGGCAATTAAGGATGGGCAGTAAATGCTGGCCTGGCCAGCAACGCCCACATCGCATGAATGAATGAATAAAAAAGTGAAGTATCCCTTGTGTCATTGTTTTGGTAGAAAATATAACCCTGGTGGAATTGCCCCTCCCAATCACACCTCACTTCATAGAACATAGAAAATGGAGAAAATTTTTGGCACAGAATGAGACCATTTAGCAATCGTGTCTGTGCCAGCTGAAAAAGAGCGATCCAGCCCAATCCCACTTTCCAGGTCTTGGGAATGGGATCTGAACAGATCTCAGAGCTCACATTATGTGAATGTTCTGTTGAAGTATTGGTGAGCTGATATACCAGGGGAGATTCACACTGTTAGACACAGTGTGAAATACATTCAAGTATTTATAAAACATTGTAACATGTGAGTAATATTCCCCATTGCTTTCTCAGCACTGATGGATTGTGAAGTGGGAGACAGCCAGAAGTCCCAGTGATCCACACTGACCCTCAGCTGAGAATGAAATGAGATAAAGTTCAATCTTCAGCAGCGAGTTGCTGCAGAGAGGTAAGAGTCCTGAATCAAGGAGAGACTTTCTCATACTGCTGTTGAATCTCATTTCAAACACTCCTTGAACTCTCTGCCAAGGAATTCAGAGCTGGAGAGTGCCTGTAAAATCAGCCTAAAAAGGAAATAAAAAACACCCACCGTGGGGCTCAAACTCAAAAACTTGAGATTCAGAGTTTCATGCTTTCATCGACTGAGCTCACGAGGCCTGAGACAGTGCCCCCGTCCTGTCTGTTATTGGACAGTGCAGCTGTTGGCTCCATCCCAGGGGCTGAATTTGTTCTGTAAACCATGAACCAGCTTCCTCTCAAATCCCAGGTTTATCAATAAATCCTCTTACAAAATCCCCAAAGTGTGATATATTCCTCTCACTCAACCAGAATAAAAGTTACATCTTTTGCTCTTTTTACCTTCCAAACATTGACTTCTATTTTGCTCAGCATTTATTTCTCTCTCCTTTTTATGTTGTGCATTTCCTAATAAACATTTCATTTCAATTATTTATGAGGGATGAAATGAACAGAAGAGATTTTCTGCAATGGTACCAGGGGTGTGGGACAGAGCGAGTGGTTTGGATCTGGAATACACTGCCTGAGAGTGTGCTGGAGGCAGATTCAATCGTGGCTTTCAAAAGGGAATTGGATAAACACCTGAATAGAGAAAATTTGCAGGGTTACAATGAAAGGGCAGAGGAGTGGAATTAGCTGATTTGCTCTTGCAAAGAGCTGTCATGGACATGATGGACTGAAGGGTCTCCTTCTGTACTGTAACCATTTGATTCCTTGATTCTAACTCTGTCAAAGTTGTTCTGAACTTGCTCTGCTCCAAGGAGAACAACCCCAGCTTTTCCAGTGTCTGCACATAACTGAAGTTATGAGGAACCATGGGGAACCCACTGTAAACCTTCCTCCAGACAGAAATACAACTGTTCACCACCATACTGTGACCCAGCTGTTCACAATATATATCAATGATTCGGATGTGGGGACCAAATGTAGTATTTCCAAGTTCGCAGATGACACAAAACTAGGTGGGAATGTGTGTTGTGAGGAAGATGCAAAGCGGCTTCAAGGGGATTTGGATAGACTTAGTGAGTGGACAAGAAAGTGGCACATGGAATATAATGTGCAAAGATGTGAGGGTTTCCACTTTGGTAGGAGAAACAGATGTGCAGGTCATTTCTTCAATGGTAAGAGATTAGAAAGTGTAGATGGACAAAGGGGCCTGGGTGTCCTTGTCAGTGCAGGTGCAGCAAGCAATTAGGAAGGCGAATGACATGTTCGACTCTATCAGAAGAGGATTTGAGTACAGGAGTAGTGAAGTCTTGCTTCAATTGTATATAACCTTGGTTGGACTGCACTTTGGAATACTGTGTGCAGTTTTGGTCCCCTTACCTTAGGAAGGATATCATTGCCATAGAGGGAGTACAACGAAGGTTCACCAGACTTGTTCCCGGGGTGGCGGGACTGTCCTATGAAGAGATTTTGGGGAAACTGGGACTGTATTCTGTAGAGCTTCGAAGAATGAGAGGTGATCTCAGTGAAACTTACCATATATTTAAAGGGATGGACAGGTAGATGAAGCTATTTCCTCCGGTTGAGGAATCTAGAACCAGGGGACACAATTTCAACATGAGGGGAAAGCCACTTAGGACAGAGACGAGGAGAAATTTCTTTACTCAGAGGGTTGTGAATCTTTGGAATTCTCTACCCCAGAGGGCTGTGGAAGCTCAGTCATTGAGTATGTTTAAAGCAGAGATTGACAGATTTCTAAATGCAAATGACATAGGGGATATGGACATAGTGTGGGAAAAAGGCATTGAAGTGGATGATCAGTCATCATCATATTGAATGGCGGGGTTGGCTCGACGGGCTGAATGGCCTACTCCTGCTCCTATGTTCCTATCAGTCTGCTAATTTCATATCCATGTTTTCATTGTCCCTTTTATGACATGGGCTTCAGTTTTACTGGCAGTCTAGTATGTGACATCATCAAGAAGGTTTTCAATAAGTTAAATAAGGAGAAATTGTTTCCAGTGGCAAAAGGGTCAGTAACCAGAGGATGTATTTATCAGGTGATTGAGAAAAGAACCAGAGGCGAAATGAGGTCGGGATTTATACGGTGATGTGTTGTGATTTGGAATGCACTGTCTGATCAGGACTTGAAAGCAGATTCAGTAGTAACTTTGAAAAGCAATAGGGATAAATACTGGAAGGAAAATGTACAGATTACAGGAAAAAGCTGAGCATCAGAACTAATTGGATAACACAACCAAAGAGACAGCATTGACACAATGGACCAAATTGTTTCCTTCTTTGTGTATCATTCTATGGTTTTATGAACATAATGTTGGTACAATTGCCGAGTTGGAAGTGAAGTGAACCCAGATTCAGGGTATTCTAAACACCAGACCCAAACCAACTGAAACAAAAACAAGAAATGCTGGATTCACTCAGCAGGTCTGGCAGCATCTGTGGACAGAGAAGCAGAGTTAACGTTTCGGGTCAGTGACCATTCTTCGGAACTGACTGAACAAGCCTGTTGTTTAATCTCTGTTTTTCACACCAGCTTCTCCTCGCTCTTTCTGTGTTTCCTGCCTGGTCTGTTTCTCTGACCTTCATTCCTGACACTCTATTGAGAATGGCCAACTCACTGCGCCTCTCACTCCCACCGTCACTCCACCCCTTCACCCACTTCCAAACCTCTCTGTTGAACAGTACCTCACTTCTGCTCCTCTGCTCCATTAATATAACAGGAAAACATTTTCAAACAGACATTTCTACACAGTGAACGTTTCAGTGAGACAAGGTAAAGAGCAGATTCATTCACTTTCAACACAGAGAGAGCAGCTCTCCCTGTTCAGTCTAAGGAGCAGCTGTAGTTTCACTCCCAATAGTCTTAGAGACATGGGCCAGAATTGTAAGGGACCGTTGGAGACGGGAATGGAGGCTGGCGAGGGGGAGGGGGTGTATAAAATAGGGATGGAAGACGTTGGACCGGATATTTCTGTCGGCGGCTGACATGGAGGGCAGACTTCGCACATCCACACGGCAAGAAGGCATTTAAAGTATTTATGAGTCCAATTGTCAGCAATTTTATTCACTGGGTCCAATTGAATTAATAGCACACGGGAACCCTGGGGCTTCAGAGCCTCGCCTGGTTAAAGGAGGTGACTGGGAGATGGGAGCTGAGTGTTGGCTTCACTGGGAAGCTGTCGGGTGAGGCAGCGTAACTTGGCAGCAAGGGTGGAGGGGGAAAGGGCATCGGGAAACACTGTCAGGAGTGGGAGCCAATGTGCCAGCTCTGCAGGGTGAGCCACACAAGGGTGTTATTGGGGCAGTGCCACCTCATTGAGGGTGACAAATGAGGTAAATGTGGCTGGGTGTTGTTTACTGTGAAGGCCTTGCACTCAGGGAGGGGCAACCTGACATGGGCCTCATTCACCCTGGATTCGAGGCTCCCATTGAAGAGGAGGAGGAGTAGAGAGGGAGGGAGGGAGGCGCAGGCACCAGCAGGGACACCACAGCAGCTTGGGGGCCCACAGGAGGGCCAGCCTCGAACAGGAGGCTGGAGAAGGAGGCAGAGGAACACGTCAGCCGAGGTTCAACTACCTGCAGATGTCCGAGTGACAGTGTCTCCGCAGACTGCGCCTCTCCACGGAGGTTGTCACTGATCTTTCTGCCATGATGCAGCTGTGCCCCATGCGACTTGGTGGGCACCTGAGGCCAGTGTCACTGAAGGTCATCGTGCCACTGAACTTCTCCACCAGCAGATCATTGCGGGGATCCACTGGAGATATGTGTGGAATCTCACAGTCTGTGGTGAATCAGTGCATCAAGGAGGTCACCAATGTCCTGTTCAGGAGGGCCGGTGACTATGTGCACATCGATCCAAACAGTCACGCTGAGAGGGCTATAGGATTCGGGGCCATCGCTGGATTCCCCCAGGTGTAGGGTGTCATCGACTGCACCCATGTGACCATCAAGGCTCCTGCAGACCAGCCAGCAGCCTTCAACAGGAAGGGCTTCCACTTGCTCAGTGTGTAACTGGTCTGTGGCCATCACAAATGGATCCTCCAGGTGTGTGCACAAATCCCGCGAAGCAGCCACAACGCCTGCATACCAAGGCACTCCCAGGTGCCAGAACCTTTCCGTGGCCCCATGCGCTTTCTGAGATGGATCCTTGGAGACAAGGGCAACCCAGTGAGAACATGAGTACTGACGCCTGTGAGGAACCCACACGATTCAGAGGAGAGGTACAACACCTGCTGCGGGTCAATCCGAGCGACCATCAAAGAGGCCATTGGTCTCCTGAAGATGAGATTCAGGCACTTAGATTGTTCCTGTGGAGCCCTTCAGTATGTCCCGGCGAGGGTCTCGCGTATCATGGTGGCTTGCTGTGCTCTGCACAATCTGGCATGACAGAGGGGTGAGGTGTTGACTCGTGTGGATATCATGGAGTGTGATGTCTCCTCTGATGATGAGGATGTGGAGGAGGATGCTGCCCAAGCAGTGCCAGATGAAGGACCTCAGGCACAGCAGGAAAGCCTCCATGAGATACACACAAGGGAGACACGAGACACCCTTATACATTCACGTTTCCTTTGAGCCTTACCACCTTCTGGAACAACAGCAATAAAGTCTTAGCTTTAAACAGCCCTGTTGTCACCTCCTTCCTTCTACACTACAGCGCCCAGGTACACATCGCACAGTGACAAGGCCAAAGCTTTGTGAACTCAGGGCTTGGTCCCTCACTTCCAGCCCCTTGGGAGGAAGGGTTAAAATGAAGTCCCAAAGGGCATCAACAATAGGAAGGAGACATAGTGAGAGAACATCATTTCTTTATTCTGTGTGACACCAAACACAACCCTATCCATCTGGAATGTACATTCACCCGTGAACCCCTCAGTGAATCTAGGTGCTCTTCTTAAATCTCTTACGGGTGTTCCTACCTGCTACTCCCCCTGCTCTGTCAGCTGAGGTGGAGACAGGCTGCTGACCTTGCTGCTCCATGGCTTGGGATGACATTGGCGGCCGTCCTCTGCTGCCTGAGGCCTGGAGGGCCCTGGCACACTGAGGGCCTCCTGCACATGTGCAGGGACCCCCTCTGTCATCGAGGATGATGGAGGCACTGGCATCATTGGTGTCACTGGCAGAGGGACTTTGGAATTACCGTCCACACCAGGAGCACCCTGAGAGGGGCCCCCAGATGTAGCAGCTAGCTGCTCCTCCCCCTTATAAGACACACTTGTACCTCCCTGCTGACCTGAGAGGGACGTGGACCAAGTGGAGAGTTCAGGTGCCTCGTCCCCCCTCTCACCTTGTCACCACTGGATGGAGCTCCTGGACAAAGTGATGGAGTGCAGGTCTGTGCACATCTCCGGCAGCCACCGATTGATCGGCTGGATCTGGTTCTCCATGAGAGTCACCAATCTCTCAATGGAGGAAGCCAGACACACCCCCATCAGAGACAGTGCAGCACCCAAGGCCTGGATGGACTCCTCCATCGTCCGTGCTTGGGTACACATAGCCTCTGGCAACTCTGCCAGATGTTGCCTGACCTCTCACTGCAGCTGCAGCATTTCCCGTGTTGCTGGTGACACAAGAGGCACGTCATCAGCCTGGGGCACAGCATGGGCCTGGCCTCCCACAAACCACCAACTCCTAGTGGCCTCGGCTGTCACAGCCTCCGCCAGCTGCCCGGGCCTGTCTGTGATGTGCTCACCAGTTTGTATGCCAGAATCTAACCGCGAACGGATACCCACCAACGTGAGAGTTTCTGTGCTGTTGAAGGGTGCAGGGGAATGAGGTGATGGTGCACCCTCTGAGGCTCCCTCCTCCTCCTCAGACATGTCCGGCTGTCCCCCAGTCTCTCCAGCTCTTTGCTTTTGTCGTTCATCCGGGCCTTCATGAGAAAACAGGGACATTGAAGGGTTAGGGTCTTCCCATCATGACATTCCAACCACCCCTAACGTGCAGCTCCATTGATGCAGTGGTGAACAGATGAGCAGTGTGGCTCCTTTGCAGCAGATGCTTCCTTGTGCCCCAGGAGATGTTCACTCACTCTCTTGGGTAGGTGTCCCTGTCTCTCCATCAGCTATGGAGCAGCTGCTTTGCTGCCCTGCCTGTTCCATGGCCTCCTCCTCCATCGGGATGAGGACATGGAGATAAGGCATCCACCGCTGGTCTTGACACACTCTTTCAAATTGTGGGATGTCTTCTCCTGCAGACACAATGATGAACAAAGTTAGTCTCCCAGCGGGGACAAGCCCAACATCTCTGATGGTGATAGTCCAGCAGTCCATGATGGGGACACACGTATTCCTCCTGCATGTGGCCCCTCTCGAGGGACTGTGTGAGTTTATACAATGACTGACGTGCACCTCGCACCGAGATGCAGCCAAGCCTCAGGCAGCATGTCCTGCTGCCCTTCCCCAATACACATGACTGGGTGGTCACTCCCTTTCCACCAAACACTCCCTCTCACTCTGCCACATGCAATGTCCAAAGGGTCCAAAGTGTTTTGAGTTTTCGCCTGAGCAGCCTGGATCCGGTCATTGACCCACTTCCTGTACTGGATCCATGTTCTGGGGGTGACACCACGTCTGCTGACCTCACCGACTATCTTCAGCCAGCTTTGCTTGGTCAGGTGGGCAGGTCTCCACCTCCCATCCCTGGGGAAGAGGATGTTCCACCTTTCTCTTGCCACCTGGAGGAGAACCTGCAGGGAGGCATCGCTAAACCGTGGGACCATGGTCACTGCAGGCTCGCATTCAGCTCCTTACTCAGCAGGCAGCAGAGGCAGCAGAACGGGTGCTGGGGCATCAGAGGCAGCAGAACGGGTCCTGGGGCATCAGAGGCAGCAGAACGTGTCCTGGGACAGCAGAGGCAGCAGAACGAGTTCTGGGGCAGCAGTGACAGCAGAACGGGTCCTGGGGCAGCAGAGACAGCAGAACGGATCCTGGGGCAGCAGAGGCAGCAGAACTGGTCCTGGGGCAGCAGAGGCAGCAGAACGGGTCCTGGGGCATCAGAGGGCTCTCAGGAAGACACTCCTTTAAACCTGGCAGCAGTGAATGCAGGGTTGGCAGCCCTTTAAATATGGTGTCAGCACCTGCCGTTGTGTCAGATGTCGGTGCCATCGGTGCCTTGTTCCCTGCCTCTGGTCCTTGTTTACATGGGCCCCACGCCTCCCCTTCATTAATTGGTCGGCTGCTCCGTGTTCGGAGTCGGTCGGCCACATTTCACTCGTGTGGTGACGACACCCGCTTCCGGTGCCTCTGCCGAGAGCCGCACCGTTAGTTTAAAATTCAGTCCATGGGGTCAAGAGTGGAAAATCTCCCCTCTGATTCTCTCTACTTAAACTGATGGAGACACCAAATTAAAACTGATGAAACCAGGGATTGTATCCTGGTTCTTCAATCTAGTGTTCTCCCAACTGAGCTATTCCATCCTCACTGTGAACTCATCTTCATTGGAGACAAATATAACTCCAGGTGGAATTTGCCACCCGTTCATTCCTCACTTCAGGGGAATGGGACCCGACCAGATCGCGGAACTCAGATTATGTTAATGTTCTGCTCTTGATATCTTAATATTATCTTGCGTTTGAGCCACTTTTAATCAGGTTGACAAACAAATTCTTCCATCATCCCTTCTCCCACATTCTCTATCTCTCATTCATTCTTTATTCCTCACAATCCAGAAAGGGTTAGGAATCAGAGCTCACCTCCAAACCCTCTGCACACAGACCTCTATCTGTCACCCTGTTTGATCCAAGATCCAAGAGACCAGTCAATAAATTACACTCTTTATAAACACAGAAAGCTGCCTCACAGTGTTGGACACACAGTTAAATACACTGAAGTCTTTTGAAAAAAGTTCATCTTATGGGTTGTATAATGATGGAAATATACCTTCTGTAAGTAAATGAAATAGGGAATGGAGCGGTGTGAAACATTTCCAGACCATGTCCAACACGTTTCCACTCAGTGTGAAAACCCACCACGGAAAGAGTGGAACGTACAATCATTTGATCACATTATGATTAACATCACTCAGATGCCTGAATCATTGGGTCACTGCAGCTGGCTGCACAGCCAGGAGTTGTGCTGAAGGTGACAGCCATGATTGTGCATCTGACAAGGTGGCTGCAAGGTTAAGGTGATGGACTGCTATTGCATTGTGTTTTTCATGTCTGGATTCAAATCTCATCCTTGTTGTTAGTTTGTGAGCTGTATAGTTCCTTTATTTCTAATGGGGGACTTTTTGCATAAAGTCAGCCTGGAAACCTGTTCTTGTCAATTTCCAGACGGTGTTTCCAGAATTGTTTATATATTATTAAAATTGAGACAGACTATTGGGATTCTTCACCCAAATTGGACTGGAATGAAGATCAAATTGGGATCACAAAACGGAGCAAGATTTTCCCTCCCTCCCTTCCTTCCATCTTTATATTCTCTGGATTTCCACCAAGTGAAAGACGAATGGGAAAAGCAAACGGCGAGGGAGCAGAAGCAGAATATTATCCTTTGGCAAGAAATTTATTTTCAAATCTTCTTGATAGATTAAGTGAGTGAGCAATGCTTTGACAGATGGAGTTTAAAATGTGGGGTCATGTAATACTGAAGAAAGATAGATCAGAGTGTTTTTTTGTAAGAGGTGAGATGTTAGAAACTGTGGAGGAGCCGAGACCCGAATACAGAATTACTAAAAGCTAGTGGACTGGGAGAAAATAATGTGAAAAGCGAACGGAATATGAAGTTTGGAACTCATGTTGCAGTTATATAAAGCTCAGTGCTCCTGAAGCGAATGTCCAAGCCCAGATTGTGGGGAATCTGTGGAGAGTGATTTGTTTTTTATTCATTCTTGGATGTGAGTATCGCTGATAAGGTGAGCATTTATTCCCCATCCCTAATTGCCCTTGAGAATGTAGTGGTGAGCTGCCTTCTTGAACTGCTGCAGTCCATGTGGTGCAGGAACACCCACACCGCCGTTGGGGAGGGAGTTCCAGGATTGTGACCCAACAACAGTGAAGAAATGGCGATATAGTTCCAAGTCAGGATGGTGAGTGACTTGGAGGGGAACCTGCAGATGGCGAGTTCCCATGCATCTGCTGCCCTTGTCCTTCGAGGTGGCAGAGGTCACGGGTTTGAAAGGTGCTGTTGAAGGATACTTGGCGAGTTACTGCAGTGCATATAGAGATGGTACGCACTGCAGACTCTGTGTACTGGTGGTGGAGAGAGTGAATGTTTAAGGTGGTGGGTTAGGTGGCGATTAAGTGGGCTGCTTTGTCCTGGATGGTATTGAGCTTCTTGAGTGTTGTTGAGTGGGATGTATTCCATCACACTCCTGACTTGTGCCTTACAGATGGTGGACAGGTTTTGGTGTATCAGGAGGTGAGATACTTAGTTTAGTTTAGAGATACAGCACTGAAACAGGCCCTTCGGCCCACCGAGTCTGTGCCGACCATCAACCACCCATTTATATTAATCCCATATTCCTACCACATCCCCACCTGTCCCTATATTTCCCTCCCACCTACCTATACTATGGACAATTTATAATGGCCAATTTATCTCCCAACCTGCAAGTCTTTTGGCTTGTGGGAGGAAACCGGAGCACCCGGAGAAAACCCACACAGACACAGGGAGAACTTGCAAACTCCACACAGGCAGTACCGAGAATTGAAACCGGGTTGCTGGAGATGTGAGGCTGCGGTGCTAACCACTGCGCCACTGTGCCACCCCCAGAATTCCTAATCTTTCCCACTTGCTGCAGAATTCCTAATCTCTGACCTGCGCTTATAGCCGCAGCATAGATCTGACTGGTCCCGTTTAGTTTCTGGTCAATGGTAACCCCCAACATATTGATGGTGGGGGATTCAGCGATGATAATGCTCTGAATATCAAAAGGTAGATTTTTTTCTCTCTCTCATTGGAGATGTTCACTGCTTGGCACTTGTGTGGCCAGAAGGTTGCTTGTCACTTATCAGCTCAAGCCTGAATATTGTTCAGGTCTTGCTGCTTGTAGGCACAGACTGCTTCAACTGAGGAGTTGTGAATCATCACCTAACATTCCCACTTCTAACTTATTTTGAAGGGAAAGTCGTCAATGAAACAGCTGAGGATGTTTGGGTCTGCGACACTACCCTGAGAAACTACTGAAGCAATGTCCTGGGCTGAGATGATTGGCCTCCACGAACCACAACCATCTTGTTTTGTGTGAGGTACAACTCCAGCAAGTGGAGAGTTTTCCCCCTGATTCCCATTGACTTCAATTTTGCTAGGGATCCTTGATGCCACACTCACTCAAGGGCAATCACTCTCACCTCTCCTCTGGAATTCCACTCTTCCATCTCTGTTTGGACCAAGCTGCAATGAGATCATAACAACATAAGATCAGAACAACTAGTAGCAGGAGTAGGCCATTTGGCCCCTCGAGCTTGCTCCGCCATTCAATAGGATCATGGCTGACCTGATCATGACCTCAACCCCACTTTCCTGCCTGCCCACATAACCCTTGGCTCTCTTGTAGATAAAAATCGTGAAGACATTCAATGACCCAGCCTCCACAGCTCTCTGCGGTAGAGAATTCCAAAGATTAATGACGCTCTGAGAGAAGAAATGCCTTCTTAAATGAAAAACCCCTAAATCTGAAACTGTGTCCCCTAGTTCTAGATTCCACCACGAGGGGAAACTTCCTCTCAGCATCTACCCTGTCAAGTCCCCTCAGAATCTTATATGTCTCAATACGTTCACCTTTCATTTTTCTCAACTCCAATGAGTATCGGTCCAACCTGCTCAACTTTCCTCATACGACAACCCCTTCATCACTGGAATAAATCTAGTGAACCTTCTCTGAACTGCCTCCAATGCAAGTATATCCCTCCTTAAATAAGGAAACCAAAACTGTACACAGTACTCTAGGTGTGGTTTCACCAGCACCCTGTACATTTGTAGCAACACTTCTCTTCTTTTATACTCCATTCCCCTTGCAATAAAGGGTAACATTCCATTTGCCTTCCTAATTATTTGCTGTACCTGCATGGTAACTTTTTGTGATTCATGTACGAAGACACCCAGATCCTTCTACACCGCAGCATTCTGTAATCTCTCACAATTTAAATAATATTTTCCTGTTCTATTCTTCCTACCAAAGTGGATAACCTCACATTTTCCCACATTCTACTCTATCTGCCAAATTATTTCCTGGAGCTGAGAGACCCTGGCAGAACCTAAACTGAGCATCGATGAGCAGATTATTGTTAAGTGTGTGGTGCTTGATCGCACTGTTGGTGACATCTTCCATCACTTTGTTGATGATTGATAGTAGACTGATGGGGCGGCAATTGGTCAGATTGGATTTGTCCTGCTTTTTTACGGACAGGGCACACCTGGGCAATTTTCCACATTGTTGAGCAGACGCCTGTGTTGTCGCTCTACTGGAACAGCTTGGCTGAGGGCGCAGCTAGTTCTGGAGCACAAGTCTTCAGTACTAGAGCTGGGATGTTTTTAGGGCCCATAGTCTTTGATGTACTGAGTGCCCTCAGCTGTTTCTTGCTATCATGTGGAGTGAAGCGAATTGGCTGAAAACTGGAAGCTGTGATGCTGGGGACCTCAAGAGGCCGAGATGAATCATCCACTGAGCAATTTCTGACTGAAGATGGTTTCAAATGCTTCAGCTTCATCTTTTGCACTGACGTGCTCGGCTCCACCAACATTGAGGATAGGGAAGTTTTTGGAGCCTCCTCATCTGGTTCGTTATTTAATTGTCCTCCACCTTTCATGACTGGATCCCTAGTTTCTCAGGGCAGTGCCCTAGGCCCAACCATCCTCAGCTGTTTCATTGATGGCTTTCTCTTCAACATAAGTCAGAAGTGGGCATGTTCGCTGATGATTCACAACTCCTCAGATACTGAAGCAGTCTGTGCCTGCAAGCAGCAAGACCTGAACAACATTCAGGCTTGAGCTGATAAGTGACAAGCAACATTCTTTGATCTGATCCTGAGGGAGATAACCGTGCGTGGAGCGGCGGGATGGATGGAGGGTGACTCTGAAGAGGGTGTCTGAGCCTGGAGGGAAGAATCTGTGGAGAGTGGTCCTCAAAGGATGTCCGTGTCTGGAGATTTAGGATCTCTGAAGAGGGTCTCCGAGCCCATCGTGCTGGGATTTATGGAGAGTGATCCTGAAGTGGGTGTCCGAACCTGGAATGGCAGGATCTGTGGAGAGTGATCCTGAAGTGGGTGTCCGAGCCTGGAGTGGCAGGATCTGTGGAGAGTTGTCCTCAAAGGATGTCCGTGTCTGGAGATTTAGGATCTCCGAAGAGGGTCTCCGAGCCTGTAGTGCTGGGATGTATGGAGAGTGATCCTGAAGTGGGTGTCCGAACCTGGAATGGCGGGATCTGTGGAGAGTGATCCTGAAGTTGGTGTCCGAGCCTGGAGTGGCAGGATCTGTGGAGAGTGATCCTGATGAGTGTGTGTAAACCTGGAATGGAAGCTTTCGGTGGAGGTACAGGAAGAGGCCATTCATTCCCAGCATTTTGTAAAGGTTTAGCATAACTTATATGCTTTTACTCTATGCCTATATTAATAAATCCAAATGTCCTGTTTGCTCTTAGTTACCTTTTCAATCCTTCTAACATTGGTGTACATTGTCTCTCTGCTCCTGCACCCACTTTAGAATTGTCATGTTTCATTTCTATGGCCTCTCCTCATACTTCCTTCCAAATTGTATCACTTCACACTTCTCTGTGCAAAATTTCATCTGTTATGTGAAAGCCGATTTTACCAGTTTTTTTTAAGTTCCCCTGAAGTGTGTTACTATCACTGGCATCGGACAAAATTCCTGAGCATTCTTTGATGCTATCTCCAGAGACAGAGCAATCTTCCACGAGCTCAAATGTAGGATTTTGTGTGTTTAGTATCTTATTTCACCCACCAATATAAGCACAAATATGTCACGTAAATCTTGTTCACTGCAGTCCCTGCTGCTGTTTGATGCCTATATTTACAGACCTTTATCTCAACCTCATCACCATGTTCTCTAATATATTCAGGGGGCATCAGCAGAGAAAATGTACACCAAGCATGGCAAGTGCAAGGAAATGTTTATTTATGTCATGATGTCATGAATATAATATACAAATACATTACATGTGTGAATCATCAAGATGTGTCTGAATAAATGGAACCCCGTTACTATAAACACTGTCACTTTTCAATGTTTAGTGGACAGGTTTGACGGCTTGATGTGTGTGATTCCCTCATTAATGTGTTTGCAAAAAGTTCGGGGAAAGACGGAGATATGAATAATTTATAGGGAAATTTTTTAAGCATATCTCCACATCTCTCACTCACAAAGATCTGCAAACACATGGATTCCAAAAGAACCTGAGTACAAAATCACCTAAAATAAACACAGCCAGAAAGTCTTTCAATAACCTGTAGCTCAGGGAAAGTACATGATGTTATGGAAGTGATTCTGTTTCTTCTGTTAAAATATTTTTTGAAGAACTCATAATCAAACTGAATAAATGTAGGACCAGTTCTTTTTCAAGAGAGCACCAAAAGAGCCAATTTGGCAACTATGTTTACTGTTTGTCACATAATTCAAGTTAAATATAGAACAAAAACCATGGTAACAGGGAGATGTGGTTCGTGAAGTCATTCGCGCCCCTTGATTGGACAAGCTCGGCAGCAGCAACATACACCTAAGACAGCAGAAAACTCACAAGCTTTTGGTTGTAGAGTCAGTGTGTTTTACCTGCTGGAGTGAGCAGCTGATAAAGTTAGCCTGAAGAAGTGTCAAGGAAGGAGAGAAGACCACAACCCAGCTTGTTTTCCAGAAAATCTTTAAAAGATCCTGAGAAGTCCAGTGTGTTAATTCATCTTGTCGCATGTCTTTGAAGAAGGCCTGCTAAAATTAATTCTCAGTGCCTTCTGAAAAGAACTGTTCTAAAATACCCGAGTGACCTGTCTACGTATACTCAGAAGTTAGACTGTATTCCAGTTTTGGAGCAACGTATCTCATCTGATGTTTTCTTCAAAAATGAGCAAGTAAACAGCCCAAGAGTTTTTTTTTGTGCTTGGAACAAAATTTAAAAAATTTTAAAAAAACATCCCTTTTATCTTTTCTGTTAACCGGTGTATGTGTGTGTGCGCATGTGGCTCGAAGATTTTTTAAAAAGACTTTAAAAGTAAAGGTGAAAAGGGAACTTTTAAAATTTCCACCTGTGTGTTTATGTTTTACTTCATGACTAGTTAAAACTTGTTCTACAATAAATGAATCATTTTGTTGTTCATTAAAGAAATCTGGTCAGTGTCTTCTATTCTGGGAAAAATAGAGTATATGATTGACTGTTTCAGTAAGTGGGAAAAGTTGAAATAGATGTTGTGACCTGTGCAGAAGTGGGATGAGAATAAAGAGTGCCCTCCTCTGCCCTTAGTTCTCACAGCATTTGTGATCTGGCTCAGTAGCTTCGTTGGCTCGAGTGTTTGTCCAATAATCAGAAAATCGTGGATTCATATCCTTGCTTCAAAGGTTTAGCTATCAATCGTTTACATCTGTTTTCCTGTGAACTTTAACTTTTCTTCTGAATTTTATTCACACAAGAAAACAGCTCAGTGGTTGCCTTTGTGAAGGATGTCAGTTTGGAATGGCTGTTCCTCCTTGTACAAATGTTCAGTGCTAATATTTCAACGGCAACTCAATCGCCTACAATTTCTTTGAGAGCAATGTGTTTGCAGTTGCATTTAACCTGGAAAACAGCTCAACATTAATCTCACTGAAGGAAAGTGTGACCGTGTTGTATGTTTCAGACTGTTCGTGCCGTTTTGTGTCTTTTTTAACCAAGACTATAACACGACGCAAAGGGGAAGGTTGATCCGAGGTTTAGAATATATTATTCAGTCAGGAGCAAGAAAAATCAAAAGGAACAAAATAAGAAAACCCAGTCCAAAGATTTGAGAATCTGCAGATCCGCTTTGGGAAAGTGAATCAGAGCAGAATGAAGGGTGAACTGTCCGACTGCCCAGAAGAGATGAAGAAACAGCTCAGTCGGCACGTTCCCCTGGTTTATGATGCTGGAACATTCCTCACACAGAAATTATTCAATCAATACTCATCTGCCAAGTCGGTCTGAGGCTGTGCCTCTCTGATCATGTGGAATTAAAGCAATTCTTCCAGTCAGTTGGTTCAGTTGTCATTTCATGAGAAATTCGGTCATCATGACTTCGTCAGTGACCTCATGGTTCAGGTGTCTGAGTGATGTTAATCATGATGTGATGAAATGATTGTATGTTCCAGTCTTTCCATGGTGGATTTTCACACTGAGTCGAAACGTGTTGGACATGGTCTGGAAATGTTTCACACCGCTCCATTGCCAACAGGCCATGACCTGATGAGATGGAAATTGCATTTACTTACAGAAGCTGCATTTCCATCATTGCACATCTGGCTGCACAGCCAGGATCTGTACTGTCCAAATAGCTGACAAGGTGGTCGAGAGGTTAAGACGGTGGCGTGCTAATGCATTTTGCTTTGCATGTGTGGGTTCGGATCCCAATTTTGTCATTAGTTTATGAAGTGTCTGGGACATTGTTGTGGGGGAGCTTTTGTGGAAAGTTGGCCTGGAAACATGTTCTTGTCAATATCTCACTGGTGATTCCAGAATTGTTTATACTTTATTTAAATTGAGACAGACAATCGGAATTCTTCACCCAAATTGGACTGGAATGAAGATCAAATAGGGATCACGAAAAGGAGGAAGATTTTTCCCTCCCTCCTTCCTTCCATCTTTACTTTCTCTGGATTTACACCAAATGAAAGACGAACGGGAAAAGCAAATGGCGAGGGAGCAGAAGCAGAACATTATCCTTTGGCAAGAAATTTATTTTCAAATCTTCTTGATAGATTAAGTGAGTGAGCAATGCTTTGGCAGATGGAGTTTAAAATGAGGGGTCATCTAGGACCTACGAAAGATAGATCAGAGTGTTTTTTATAAGTGGTGAGATGTTAGAAACTGGAGAAGCAGAGACCCGAGTGCTGAATCACTAAAAGCTAGTGGACTGGTAGAAAATAATGTGAAAGGCTAATGGAATCTGAAGATTGGAACTCATGTTGTAGTTATATAAAGCTCTGTGCTCCTGAAGTAAATGTCCAAGCCCGGATTGTGGGGAATCTGTGGAGAATGATTTGTTTTTTATTCATTCTTGGGTGTGAGTATCGCTGGCAAGGCTGGCATTTATTGCCCATCCCTAATTGCCCTTGAGAATGTGGTGGGGAGCTGCCTTCTTGAACTGCTGCAGTCAATGTGGTGTAGGAACACCCACAGTGCTATTGCGGAGGGAGTTCCAGGATTTTGACCCAGCAACAGTGAAGAAATGGTGATATAGTTCCAAGTCATGATGGTGAGTGACTTGGAGGTGAACCTGCAGGTGGTGGTGTTCCCATGCATCTGCTGCCCTTGTCCTTCGAGGTGGTAGTGATCACGGGTTTGGATGGTGCTGTCGAACGTTACCTAGCGAGTTACTGCAGTGAATCTTGTAGGTGGTACACACTGCTGCCACTGTGCTCTGGTGGTGGAGGGAGTGAATGTTTAAGGTGGTGGGTGAGGTACCGATGAAGAGGACTGCTTTGTCCTGGGTGGTATTGAGCTTTTTATGTGTTGTTGGAGCTGCAGCTATCCAGAAAAGTGGAGAGTATTCCATCACACTCCTGACTTGTGCCTTGTAGACAATGGACAGGCTTTGGCATGTCAGGAGGTGAGATACTTGCTGCAGAATTCCCAATTTCTGACCTACGCTAAAAGCCGCAGCATAGATGTGACTGGTCCAGTTTAACTTATGGTCAATGGTAACCCCCAAGAGGTTGCTGGTGAGGGATTCAGTGATGATAATGCTGCTGAGTATTAAAAGGTAGATGGTTTGATTCTCTCTCATTGGAGATGTTCACTGCTTGGCACTTTTGTGGCAACCAAGTCGCTTGTCACTTATCAGCTCAAGCCTGAATGTTGTTCAGGTCTCGCTGCTTGTGGACACGGACTGCTTCAGTATCTGAGGAGTTGTGAATCATCACCTAACATTCCCACTTCTGACTTAAGTTGAGGGGAAACTCATTAATAAAACAGCTGAGGATGGTTGAGCCTAGGACACTACCCTGAGAAACTCCTGAGGCAATGTCCTGGATTGAGATGATCGGCCTCCACCAACCATAATCATCTTGCTTTGTGCTAGGTATGACTCCAACAAGTGGACAATTTTCCCCTGATTCCCATTGATTTCAATTTTGCTAGGGATCCTTGATGCCACACTCACTCAAGGGTAATTACTCTCACCTCTCCTCTGGAATTCCACTCTTTTGTCTCTATTTGGAACAAGCTGCAATGAGATCATAAGAACAGGAATAGTAGCAGGAGTAGGCCATTTGGCCCCTCGAGCCTTCTCTGCCATTCAATAGGATCATGGCTGATCTGATCATGGCATCAACCCCACTTTCTTGCCTGCCCCCCATAACTCTTGACTTCCTTGTAGATAAAAATCCAAAGATGAACAACTGTCTGAGAGAAGAAATTCCTCCTCATTTCCTTCTTAGATGGAAAATCCCTAATTCTGAAACTGTGTCCCCCAGTTCTAGATTCCACCACGAGGGGAAACATCCTCTCAGCATCTACCCTGTCAAGACCCTTCAGAATCTTATATGTCTCAATACGATCACCTCTCATGTTTCTAAACTCCAATCAGTATAGGTCCAACCTGCTAAATCCTCCTCATAAGACAACCCTTCATCACAGGAATAAAACCAGTGAACCTTCTCTGAACTTTTCATTTATTTCCAAAATATACTTTATTCGTTAAATAAACTATAAAAAGATACATTACAAAACAGTTCAAAAACAGCACCAAGTCAACAATACAAAGATTGCAAAGGAGATCAGTTTCCTTCAGTACAGGAGTGAATTGCCTCACAACCCTTCCATTTCATTTTACCTGCCATGTACTTTTTGCAGCAAACAAATATTTTCTGGAATAAAAACAAGAAATACTGGAACCACTCAGCAGGTCTGGCAGCATCTGTGGAAAGAGAAGCAGAGTTAACGTTTCGGGTCACTGACCCTTCTTCGAAACTGACAAATATTAAAAATGTCACAGGTTATAAGCAAGTGAGGTGTGGGTGGGGCAAGAGATAACAAAGGAGAAGGTGCAGGTTGGACAAGGCCACATAGCTGACCAAAAGGTCATGGAGCAAAGGCAAACAATATGTTAATGGTGTGTTGAAAGACAAAGCATTAGTACAGAATAGGTGTTAACGGACTGAATATTGAACAGCAGCAAGTGCAAACCTGAAAAAAAACAGTGGGTAAGCAAACTGAATAAACTAAGATGAAATGAAATAAATGCAATATAAAAGGTTGTAAAAAATGTAAAAAAGCAAAAAAGAAGAAAAAAGAAAAAACAACTAAAAATGAAAGTAAAATGGTGGGCTGTCATGCTCTGAAATTATTGAACTCAATGTTCAGTCCGGCAGGCTGTAGTGTGCCTAATCGGTAGATGAGATGCTGTTCCTCCAGCTTGCGTTGATGTTCACTGGAACACTGCAGCAATCCCAGGACAGAGATGTGAGCATGAGAGCAGGGGAGAGTGTTGAAATGGCAAGACACCGGAAGCTCAGGGTCCTGCTTGCGGACCGAGTGGAGGTGTTCCGCAAAACGGTCACCCAATCTGCGCTTGGTCTCCCCAATATAGAGGAGACCACATTGTGAGCAGCGAATACAGTATACTAGATCGAAAGAAGTACAAGTAAATCGCTGCTTCACCTGAAAGGAGTATTTGGGGCCTGGGATAGTGAGGAGAGAGGAGGTAAATGGGCAAGTATTACACCTCCTGCGATTGCAGGGGAAAGTGCCATGGGATGGGGACGAGGTGGTGGGGGTAATGGAGGAGTGGACCAGGGTGTTGCGGAGGGAATGATCCCTTCGGAATGCTGACAGGGGAAGGGAGGGGAAGATGCGTTTGGTAGTGGCATCACGCTGGAGGTGGCGGAAATGGCAGAGGATGATCCTTTGGATATGGAAGCTGATGGGGTGGAAAGTGAGGACAAGGGGAACCCTGTCACGGTTCTGGAAGGGAGGGGAAGGGTTGAGGGCAGAGGTACGGGAAATGGGCCGGACTCGGTTGAGGGCCCTGTCAACAACAGTGGGGGGATTCCTCGGTTGAGGAAAAAGGAGGTCATACCAGAAGCACCGTCATGGAATGTAGCATCATCAGAGCAGATGCATCGAAGACGGAGAAACTGGGAGAATGGAATGGAATCCTTACAGGAGGTAGGGTGTGAAGAAGTGTAGTCGAGGTAGCTGTGGGAGTCGGTGGGCTTCTAATGGATATTAGTAGACAACCTATCCCCAGAGATGGAGACAGAGAAGTCGAGGAAGGGAAGGGAAGTGTCAGTGATGGACCATGTAAGGGTGAGAGAAGAGTGGAAATTGGAAGCAAAGTTGATAAAGTTTTCCAGTTCGGGGCGGGAGCAGGAAACGGCACCGATACAGTCATCAATGGACCGGAAAAAGAGTTGGGGGAGGGGACCTGAGTAGGACTGGAACAAAGAATGCTCGACATATCCCACAAAAAGACAGGCAAAACTAGGACCCATGCGGGTACCCAAAGCGACACCTTTGACTTGAAGGAAGTGCGTGGAGTTGAAGGAGAAGTTGTTCAATGTGAGAACAAGTTCAGCCAGGCGGAGGAGGGTGGTGGTGGATGGGGACTGGTTGGGCCTCTGTTCCAGGAAGAAGCGGAGAGCCCTCAAACCATCCTGGCGGGGGATGGAGGTGCAGAGCGATTGGACGTCCATAGTAAAGAGGAGGCGGTTGGGACCAGGAAACTGGAAATTGTCAAAATGACGGAAGGCATCAGAAGAGTCACGGATGTAGGTGGGAAGAGACTGGACCAGCGGAGAAAAGATAGAGTCAAGATAGGAAGAAATAAGTTCAGTGGGGCAGGAGCAGGCTGACACAATGGGTCTGCCGGGACATTCCCGTTTGTGGATTTTGGGAAGGAGGTAGAAGCGGGCTGTCTGGGGTTGCGGGACTATGAGGTTGGAAGCTGTAGAGGGAAGATCTCCAGAGGAGATGAGGTCAGTGACAGTCCTTTGGATGGTGGCTTGATTTTCGGCGATGGGGTCATGGTCCAGAGGGAGGTAGGAAGAAGTGTCTGTGAATTTGCGCTGAGCCTCTGCAAGGTAGAGGTCAGTACGCCATACAACAACAGCACCACCCTTGTCTGCAGGTTTGATGACCATGTCGGGGTTAGACCTGAGAGAACGGAGTGCCTCAAGTTCAGAGGGGGACAGGTTAGAGTGAGTGAGGGGGGCAGAGAAATTGAGATGACAAATGTCTCGCCAACAGTTTTCAATGAAGAGATCAAGAGTGGGTAAGTGGCCAGGGGGAGGGGTCCAGGTAGAGGGAGAATGCTGGAGGTGGGTGAATGGGTCTGCTGGTCGGGAGGAGGACTCCTGGTCAAAGAAGTGAGCCTGGAGGCGGAGAAATATTTTCTGGATACAGCCCGAGGGGATTTCCATGGATCCAGTCCCTCACTTCACCTTGGTGGGGGTGCCTTACACAGTGGTCTTCCCCAGTGAGCCTTTTCAGCGGCTGCCCCAAGCTGTAGTGCGTCCCTCAGCACGTAGTCTTGGACCTTGGAATGTGCCAGTCTGCAATATTAGGTCGTGGTCAACTCTTTGCGCTGGAAGACCAGCAAGTTTCGGGCAGACCAAAGGGCGTCTTTCACCGAATTGATAGTCCTTCAGCAGCAGTTGATGTTTATCTCGGTGTGCATTCCTGAGAACAACCTGCAGAGCACAGACTCCTGTGTTACACAGCTGCTTGGGATGAACCGCGATAAAAACCACTGCATCTTTTTCTATACCTGCTTTGCAAAGACAGACAGGGCAGTCCTCTCTCCTCTGTCTTGTTTGTTTGCTGTATTGAACCCTTTGCTGAGTCTATTAGGAAGGATGCAAGCATAAGGGGGTGTTACAATCCGAGGCAGTGGAGTCACTCAGGTTAAAACTTCCCTGTACCTGGATGACGTCGCCGTCTTTTGCTCGGATCCGCTGTCCGTTCGCAGACTGATCAGCATCTGCGACCAGTTCGAACTCGCCTCGGTAGCCAAAGTTAACCACGGCAAGTGCGAGTCCATGTTCTTTGGGAACTGGGCTGACCGATCCTTTGTCCCCTTCACCGTCAGATCAGACTACCTGAAGGTGCTGGGGATATGGTTCAGAAGGGCCGGGGCGTGCATCAAAACCTGGAAGTCGCGAGTAGCCAGGATACACCATAAGCTGAGCATGTGGGAGCAGCGATCTCTCTCCATTGTGGGTAAGAACCTGGTCATCAGGTGTGAGGCGCTCACATTGCTGTACGTGGTGCAGGTCTGGCCCAGACGCCACTCCTGCGCTGTGGCGATCACCCGAGCCATTTTCCGCTTCATATGGGGTTCCAAAATGGACCAGGTCTGGAGGGACACGATGTTCAAACCCCTGGATAAGGGCGGGAAAAATGTACCCAACGTCGCCCTCATCCTGATGACTACCTTCGTGTGCGGCTGCATCAAGCTGTGCGTAGATCCCCAGCACACAATCTCCAAGTATCACTACGTGCTCAGGTTCTATCTGTCCCCAGCGTTGTGAAGGATGGGCCTGGTCACATTGCCGCGGATTGCTCCATCCAGTTGGACCGTGCCGTACCACCTATCCTTCGTGGGAAAGTTTCTGTGGAAAAACATCTTTGACCACCAATCCTTCAGGTAGTGGTCTGCACGGAATGTCCTCAAGGCCCGACAGGAAAAGGAGATGGTGGATCCAGTCGGATGGTTCCCCGAGCAAACTGCCAAAGTCATTTGGCGGAATGCCTCATCACCAGAACTTTCACACAAGGACCAAGATGAAACTTGGCTGGTGGTGAGAAGAGCCCTCCCCATCAGATCCTTCCTGGACGCCCGAAGTCTCACCCCCTCCGCACAATGCCCTCAAGGTGGCTGTGGTGGGGAAGAGACAGTTGCCCACCTCTTTCTCTGAATTGCCTCCAATGCAAGTATATCCCTCCTTAAATAAGGAGACCAAAACTGTACACAGTACTCCAGGTGTGGTTTCACCAACACCCTGTACATTTGTAGCAAGACTTCTCTCCTTTTATACTCCATTCCCCTTTGTAATATAGGGTAACATTCCATTTGCCTTCCTAATTATTTGCTCTACCTGCATGCTAACTTTTTGTGATTCATGTACGAAGACACCCAGATCCTTCTATACCGCAGCATTCTGTAGTCTCTCGCAATTTAAATAATATTTAATTTATCTGTTCTTACTACCAAAGTGAATAACCTCACATTTTCCCACATTATACTCCAGCTTCCAAATGTTTGCCTGGATCTGAGAGGCCCTGGCGGAATCTAAACTGAGCATCGATGAGCAGATTATTGCCAAATGCGTGGTGATTGATAGCACTGTTAATGACATCTTCCATCACTTTGCTGATGATTGATAGTAGACTGATGGGGCGGTAATTGGTCAGATTGGATTTGTCCTGCTTTTTTTTTATCGACAGGACACACCTGGGCAATTTTCCACATTGTCGAGTAGCTGTTTGTGTTGCAGCTCAAAAAAAAATTATCTTAATAAATTATCGGCTGTCAGCACGTTTGTCATCGGGTTAAATAATTTCTGTGTGAGGAATGTTCCAGCATCATAAACCAGGGGAACGTGCTGACTGAGCTGTGTCTTCATCTCTTCTGGGCAGTCGGACAGTTCACCCTTCATTCTGCTCTGATTCACTTTCCCAAAGCGGATCGACAGATTCTCACATCTGGAGACTGGGTTTTCTTGTTAGGTTCCTTTTGATTTTTCTTGCTCCTGAATGATAATATATGCCAATCTTGGATCAACGTTGCGTTGTGTCCCAGTCTTGGTTAAGAGCGACACATAACGGCACCAACACTCTGAAACAAACAACACAGTCACACTTTCCTTCAGTGAGATTAATGTTGAGGCGGTTTCCATGTCGAATGCAATTGTGAACAAATTTCTCACGAAGAAATTGTGGGTGATTTGAGTATTTGCACTGAATTTCTGTGCAAGAAGGGACAGTTTCAAACAGCCATTCTGAAATCACTTCCTTCACAAAGACAAAGACTGTGCTGTCTTAACGTGTCACTCAACTTCACGAACAAATTTGAACTCGAAATTCAGGAGAAGACAGAGTGGTGAATGATTGATGGTGTAATGTTTGGATGAGAAAAGATACTTAACATACAAAATCCAACATTTGAGCTAGCGTGTAAGATTGATATTTCCATGGAGATGTTCACTGGAACACTGGAACAGGCCCAAGACAGAAATGTTGACATGAGAGCAGGGGGGAGTGTTGAAACGGCAAGGAAACAGAAGCTCGGGGTCATGCTTTCGGACTGAGCAGAGGTGTTCGACATAATCTGCGTTTGTTCTCCCCAAAATGGAGGAGACTGCAATGTGAGCAGCGAATACAGTACAATAAATTGAAAGAAGTACAAGTAACTCGCTGCTTCACCTGAAAGGAGTGTTTGGGCTTTAAATAATGAGCAGAGAGGAGGGAAAAGGGCAGGTATTATATCTCCTGCGATTGCATGAGAAGGTGCCTTGGGAAGGGGACGCGGTGTCAGGGATAATGGAGGAGTGACCAAGGTGTCGTGGAGGGAACGATCCCTTCGGAATGCTGACAGGGGAGGGGAAGATGAGGTAGGTGGTGGCATCACGCTGGAGGTGGTGGAAATGGTGGAAGATGATCCTTTGGATGTGGAGGCAGGTGGGGTGGAAAGTGAGGACAAGGGGAACCCTGTCGCAGTTCTGGGAGGGAGGGGAAGGGGCAAGGCAGAGGTTGAGGGTCCTGTCAACTACACTGGGATGGGGGCAAGGGGGGGGGGTTGAAATCTGGTGATGTTGTTGAATTTAATTTCAAACACTCCTTGAACTCTCTGCCGATGAAGACTGAAAAAGGGAAAAACAACCACACAACAAGGGTCTCAAATCCAAGACCCTGAGATTAAAAGTCTCATACTCTACCAACTGAGCTAACAAGGCCTGAGACAGTACTTCTACTCTGATACAGTAAATCCACTTCCAGAAGCCCCAAAGTGTGAGAAATTCCTCTCACTCATCAATAATAAAACTGAAATCTTTTTACCTTCCAAATGCTGCCATCTATTTTGTCAGTATTTATTTCTCTCTCCTTTTTATTTAGTTCATGCATTTCTTCAGAATTTTTTTTTCATTTATATCTGAGGGAAGAAATGAACAGATCTGGCAGCTCTAAACTGGGCATCCATGAGGCACTGTGGGCCATCAGCAGCAGCAGAATTGTATTTAAACACAATATGTTACCTCCTGCCCTGGCATATCCCTCACTCTACCATTACCATCAAGCCAAGGGAGCAATAGTGGTTCAATGAAGTGTGCAGGAGGGCATGTCAGGAACAGCACCAAGCAGACCTAAAAATGAGGTGTCAACCTGGTGAAGCGACAACACAGAATTACTTGCATGTCATATAGCGGAAGCAGCATGCAATAGAGAGAGCTAAGCAATCTCACAATTAACAGATCAGATCAAAGCTCTGCAGTCCTGTCACATCCAGTCCTGAATGGTGGTGGATAATTAAACAATTAACAGGAGTCACAGAGAGTCATAGAGTCACACAGCATAGAACCAGGCCCTTCGGCCCACCGCGTCCATGCCGACCATAATGCTGATCTATACTAATCCGACCTGCCTGCATTAATTCCATATCCCTCCATGCCTTGCTCATTCAAGTACCTGTGCAGATGCCTCTTAAATGTGACTACTGTTCCTACCTCCACCAGGCAGCTCATTCCAGATACCCACTATTCTTTCTGTGAAAAATGTACCCCTTTGACCCCCTTTAAACCTCCTCCCTCTTAGCTTAAATCTATGCCCTCTAGTTTTAGTCACCCCTACCATGGGAAACAGACTCTGGCTATCTACACTATCTATGCCTCTCAGAAAGTGTGACGTAGGAGTGAAGAACGAGTGGCCAAGAGGAGGGAAGTGGCACGGCCTAGAGCTAATGGCTGGAGTGGGGGTTGGGGGGCTGGGAGCGAGTGGCAGGAGAGCAGGGTGACGCGAGTGGGGAACAATCATCCAGGGGAGCAGCGAGGTGGAGAGCGAGCAGTTGAGGAGAAGAAGCGTCAAGGCCGAGGGGGGAGAGCTCCAACCTCAAAGTCTCCCATTCAGCCGCTTCCTTCAGCTGAGTGAGAGGCTGGATACCCGATGACGCTTTAGCGTGTATGTGCGAATTTGGACCATGGGCGGATATGCGATGATGTTGGTGCTGAGCCATGACATCATCCTGTGCATGTGCCACTTAACCCTGGCAAGATGTAGCTGTGCCTATGCGCAGCTTGGCGCTCTCCGATGATGTCAGAGGGCCGCTCCGTTGACAGGAATCACATTGTGTCAGCAGTGCCCACAACCCATGAAAGAATAAAAAAGAGATTTACCACAATGGTAGCAGGGTGAGGGATTTCAGTTATGTGGAGAGATTGGAGAAGCTGGGGTTGTTCTCCTTGCAGCAGAGAAAATTCAGAAAAGATTTGACACATTTGTTCAAAATCATGAAGGTTTTCAATACTTTAAATAAGGAGAAACTGTTTCCAGTGGTAAAAGGGTCAGGAAGCAGAGGACACAGATATCAGGTGATTGGCAAAAGAACCAGAGGTGACACGAAGAACCATTTTTTACACAGTAATGTGTTGTGATAAAGAAAGAAAAGACTTGCATTTATATAGCACCTTTCCTGAACACTGGACATATCAAAGCACTTTGGAGACAATGAAATACTTTTGAAGTGTAATCACTGTTGTAATGTCAGAAATGCAGCAGCTCATACCCACAAACAGCAATGTGATAATGACCAACTGATCTGATTGAGGGACAAATATTGATCACAACACCAGGGAGAATTGCTCTTCACTTGTTTGAAATTGCAGCATGGGATCTTTTACATTCACCCAAACATGCAGACCAGGTCTTGGTTTAACATCACACCTGAAAGGCAGCACCTTCAACACCCTCAGTGCTGTACTGGAGTGTCAGCTGTGAAATCTGAACCCAGAAGCTTGTGATTTCGAGGTGAGTGTGACCAACTGAGCCACAGCTTTTACCTGAGTCTCAATCCTTCGACCAACAGTTTCTCTCTATCAGTTCTGTCACAGCCCCTCATGATTGTGAACACCTCTATCAAATCTCCTCTCTAAGGAGAACAACCCCAGCTTCTCCAATCTATCCACATGACTGAAATGCTAACCACACGTTGCAGAAAGGAATTTTTCCTCATGTTCCTTCTGGTTTTGTGAGTCACTTTAAATCTGTAACCTTCGGTTATTGACCGTTCAGCAGTTAGAAACAGTTCCTCAGTATTTACTCCACCTCAAACCTTCAAGGAAACTCTGTAAAGTAACTGAAAATCAAGTTGTCAGAAGTGGGATTTAAACACATGCCTCCAGTGAAAGCTGCAACCTGAACAGAGAAGCTGAAACCGCTCAGTCACCTCAACTGTTCAGACCTTTTTGACCTCGTCATCACTTCTGTACTTTGAAAGGTTCACTCAGTTCAGGAAATGTTCAATGTTACTGGAATGCTCAGTGATTGGGATATTATCTCCCCCTGGTTTTCCTGAGCTTGTTCTCGGTGTATGGGGATGTTTGTCCTGGGCTGTGGAATCTTGCATCCCTGTAATGGACATTAACCCACTGAATGAATCTGTATTCACTGCTTTCCGCTGGTGCTGGGTAATTGCAGAGCGTGGGGCTGGAGTGTTGCTGCTTGTCCGGGCCTCACTCACTCTGGGAAAGAGTGAATAATTGATGCGTCTGTTTCTGTATCTGAAATGTGACTTCGATCTGCTGTTATTAACCGAGGCAGCGCTGCAGAAGGATACGTTAATAATCTCTCACTAATCAACTGCAAACAGTCAGAATGTGTAACTTTGAGCAGCGCTTTCTGCACCGTCAGGGCTGGAAAATGGAGGGAGGGAGTGACAGTGTCAGTATCTGAGTGGAGACAGCACTGTACAGAGAAAGAGCCAATATACCGGGGCTGAGACACAGTGCATCTTTTCACATTTAATCACAATAATATCCACAGTCAGGAACTGAAAATGATGAAAAACCGAATAGCAAGAGCAAAAATAAGAAAACTAAGCAATTATAGATTAGCTGATGAGCTTTCACTGTGTTACCTGGTAGCCTACTGTTTTATATTCAATGCTCTCTCCACTGTGGCCAGGGAATGATTTCTTCTCAAGGGCTGAATATTAACAAAACTTCTTGGAATTTAAAATCTTTCAAAATTAATTCCATGGAGCTCATGGGCAAAAGTCAAATAACTGCATCAATTAATGGGGAGCTGGTTGGTGATGACGTGGATGTGTCTGCAGTGTGCAGGACCAGACTGTTTCTATCGATTCACAATGAATGTTCCACCCTTTATTTGTAACAGTAAAACTGATCGTGGACAATGGCTATTCTGGTTGCAGCAACCTGAAGATTTAACTCATTAACACCCTACTTTAGGGGAATCGAGAAAGCACAACACCCAGCTCTGTCAGTTAGTGTGCTTGTTTGTTAACCCACAATTTGTTGGTTCAAGCACTTAAAAGAATGAGGCTTTATTAACTTAAACTCTTCTACATCTGCTGTATTACTCTTGCTGTTGATTCTTCAAAGATAAGGATAATCAGGACTTTCTTTGTGAAATCCATGCTGACTGTGCTTTATTATATTTTCATTTTCATATGGATTTTCTACTTTTGGGGATTACAGGATATTGTCTTTTTTTATTGATTTTATTTTTATTTATTGCATTTATTGCCCATCCTTAATTCCCTCGAGAAGGTGGTGGTGAGCTGCCTTCTTGAACCACTGCAGTCGATGTGGTGCTGTTAGGAAGGGAGTTCCAGGATTTTGACCCAGCCACAGTGAAGGAACGGTGATATAGTTCCAATTCCAGGATGGTGTGTGGCAAAGAGGGGAAGTTGCAGGTGGTGGTGTTCCCATGCATCTGCTGCCCTTGTCCTTCTCGGTGATAGAAGTCACAGGTTTGGAAGGTGCTGTGTAAGGAGGCTTGCTGCGTTGCTGCAGTGCATCTTGTGGATGGTACGCACTGCTACCACTATGCGTTGGTGATGGAGAGAGTGAATATAGTGAATGAGGCGCCAATCAAGTGGGCTGCTTTGTCCTGGATGACGTTGAGCTTCTTAAGTGTTGTTGGAGCTGCACCTATCCAGGCAATGGAGAGTATTGCATCACACTCCTGACTTGTGCCTTGTAGATAGGGGACAGGATTTGGGGAGTCAGGAGGTGAGTTACCTGCCGCAGGATTCCTAGTGTCTGACCTGCTCTTGAAGCCATGATATTTATTTGGCTACTGCAGTTCAGTTTCTGGTCAATGGTAACCCCCAGGATGTTGATAGTGGGGGATTCAGCAATCGTAATGCTGTTGAATGTCAAGGGGAGAGGGTTAGATTCTCTCTTGTTTCAGAAGGTCATTGCCTGGGACTTGCGTGACTCGAATGTGAAATATCCTTATTGTAGGGTATTGTATTGTACTGTACAGTGACTACACTTGGAAAGTCCTTCATTGGCTGTAAAAGGCTTTACAAAGTCCTGTGGTCATGAAATGCATGTGTTGCATTTTCCATTGTTATCAGTGTCATTTTGATCAAAAGATAGGTTTCGTGAGCACAAGGTTTAAATCAATGTTGATTCAAATAATGTAAAAGCATCTATATTCTTACACTATACTTAATAATCACCATCTTCCTTTCCTTACAGAATACAATGTTTTTGACCCTGAAATTGATTCCACAATCTCAGTCCCTCAGACAATTTCAGCCCAGTTCTGATGAAAGATCACAGATCTGAAACGTTAACTCTGTTTCTCTCTCCACAGATGCTGTCAGACCTGCTGAGTATTTCCAGCATTTTCAAGAGTCTCGATTTAATGAATAGGAAACTTGTTTCAGATCAGATTGGGAGACAGTGTGAAACCACTCCATTGTACTCATGTCTGAGATTCTGAGGACAGTTGGCTGTTAGTGGAAGACATCATTAATTAAATTTACCAAGCAACAGCTCAGACCAATTATTATTTTACAAGGTGGTGTGATGGCCATCCAGGGGTTAAAAGTAGGGATCTTGTAAGGTTTCAGTGTGCAGGAACATGAGAAGATCTCAGGGGTAAAGGCTCAGATCATCGACCAAGTTCTCCACCTGATGAGGGATCTAGGCAGGACAAAGAGGACCGTGACACTCTGAGACCAAGCTCGACCAGTCCACACACCTGCTAGAGCTGTAAAGTTATATTCCCCAAGTTTGTTCAAGATAATTTTACTTCCAATTATTAAGTACTATTTTACTCTCAATAAAAGTTCTGGACTTATTAATCAAGTATCCTGTTGCTTTAATTGGTTAAAGTCATGCCCAAAGAGATTGTCCACAATAGACTTTCCAGAACTGAAAGATAAGTCTGCAAGGATTACTAATTTTACAGCCCTGTTTAAAAAGAGAGATAAACCCAGGAACTACAGACCAGTTAGTATAATGTCAGTGGTGGGGAAACTTTTAGAGACAATTATCCAGGAGAAAATTAACTGGCACTTGGTAGAACATGGGCTAATAAATGACAGCCATTGCAGATTGGTTAACAGAAGATTGTGTATGAATTAATTAATGAATTAATTTCTTTGATGAAGTTTCACAGAGAGTTGACCAGGGTGGTGAGGTTGATGGTGTGTGTCTGCACTTCAAAATTGTGTTTGAAAAAGTACCATAAAATAGACTTGTTAACAAAATTTGAGCAGATGGGATTAAAGAGGCAGTGGCAGCGTGGATATAAAATTGGCTGAGAGACGGAAAGCATAAAGTAGGGTGAATGCTTGTTTTTCAGAATAGAGGGACTAATACAGTAATGTCACTGTTGTTGCAGTGTGTGCAGTGTCTGACCCTGAGCTGTCCTCGGGAGGGGGCTGTTTGTGATGTTCCTGTGGGGTGTATTATCATCAGGCTATCTCTCTGAGCTGTCACAGGGATGGGACAGTGTGTGATATCCTTGTGCATGTCATGCAGGCCCACTGGAGTGTGGTTCCATCCTGATGCCAAGAAACAGAGCCCCATCTATGGGCAAAAAGTCTCACTTCCCTGTGGGTGTCTTGAGAGAGAAGAAGGCTGAGGGAGTAAACCTGGACAGTAAATCCGGAGTGGAGTCCCGTCGGCGGTTACCTGTTACTTATCAGGTAGTTTTCCAGCAACTCCTCCAGCAGAGCTGGTCCCAAATAGTACTGGTTTTTTCATTTCCTTTGGACAATATTAGCAATGCTGAGAGGGGTTCCTGATGCTCAGTGTCTCCATACTATTTGCCCAGGCCTGTGCCCTGGAGAGGACACTCCAGCTTCAAGGTTAAACATTAGCCAAACATGGGAAGAAACAGTTACCGATTATAAGCTCTCACTCAATTGGTGTAGAGTATGAGCACCAGGGGTTACTTTTGACAGTGGGAGAGATCATCGCGTCTCAATGGATAAATACCACCTACTCCAAGCTGTGCAGCCCCCAGTCAGTTAGGTGCTGTCCTGCCACGACCTACTTGCTTCAATGGGTGCTTGCAGCTTCGAGAGATATCTCTCAACTGGCAGATTGATAATCTATGCACCAGGCAAGACAAACGCAACAAAGAAGACACCAGTGCTTTGCATCACAAGCTGGAATGTAAGGACCATGTGTCCTGGCCTTACTGACAAACTTCTGCAGGTTGATAGCACACACAAGACAGCTGTGATTGACAAGGAACTCACAAGGCTCAATGTGGACATTGCTGTGCTGCAAGAAACTAGACTCATTCAAAGTGGATCCCTCAAAGAGAAACACTACTGAAATGGAGTCAGTTACTGCAACTAAGAAGAGAGCCCTCATGAACTACAAACAAGTCCCCAGCAAACAAACTCTAGATGCTCTCAGAGCTGCCAGAAACAAGTCTCTGCAGACTGCTCGGCACTGCACCAATCAATACTGGTTAAAACTCTGCAACAGCATACAATCTGCCACTGAATCTGGGGGATGCTGGAGGGACATATGAAGGAATTCAACACACCAAGGTTCCACAGACAGCACCGTCCATACCCGCAACCTCTACCAACTAGAAGGACAGGGCAGCAAATTCATGGGAACACCACCACCTGCAAGTTCCCCTCCAAGCCACACACTACGTGACTTGGAACTATATCGCCTTTCCTTCACTGTCGCTGGGTCAAAATCCTGGAACTCCCTCCCTAACAGCACTGTGGGTGTACCTACCTCACACAGACTGCAGCGGTTCAAGAAGGCAGCTCACCACCACCTTCTCATGGGAAATGAGGGATGGGCAATAAATGCTGGCTTAGCCAGTGATGACCACATCACATGAATGAATAAAAAAAAAATTATGAAAGCAACGGGCCCAGCAGTAACTAAATCAGCACCTTTGAAGACAAAGACAGGGACAATCATCACTAAACCTAACAAGCAGATGGAAAGGTGAGTGGAACATTACCTTGAACTCTACATAACGGAGAACATTGTCATTGAAGTAGCTCTCAGCGCCATTCCAGACTTCCCTGTCATGGAGGAGCTGGACAGCGACACCACCATAGAGCTCAACAACGCCATTGACCATCTTGCCAGTGGTAAAACCCCGGGAAATGATGTTATTCCACCTGGAATCATCAAAAGTGGAAAAGCAGCTCTGCTGCAGCATCGCCATGAACTTCTGTGTCTCTGTTGGAAGGGGAGATCTGCGCCTCTAAACATGCGTGATGCAAACATTGTCACCTTGTGCAACAATAAAGGCGATCGCAGTGACTGCAGCAATTACCGAGGCATCTCCTTGCTAAGTATTGTGGGGAAGGTCTTTGCTCACATTGCTCTGACCAGATTGCAGACCCTGACATCACATCTATCCTGAGTCTCAGTGCAGCTTCAGAGCTGGTAGATCGACAGTCGACATGATTTTCTCACTTCGGCAGTTACAGGAGAAGTACTGTGAACAGTACAGACCACTCTACATTGTCTTTATAGACATCACCAAGGCCTTCGATCTTGTTAGCAGAGACAGACTCTTCAAACTGCTGTGGAAACTAGGCTGCCCTCCTGAACTCTTGGGCGTCATCTCTTCTTTCCACGAGAACATGCACAGTTCCGTCAGTTACAATGGAGCAACATCAGACACTTTCACGAAAAGCAGTGGGGTAAAACAGGGCTGTGTCCTGGTGCAAACTCTCTTCGGAACGTTGGAGGAGGCAGTTTCACCTGTCGAGCCTGCTCTGTCATTCAATTACATCCTTGCTGATCATCTCCCTCAACACCACTTTCCCGCGCTCTCCCCACATCCCTTGATGTCATGAGTATCAAGATTTCTATCAATTTCTGTCTTGAACATGCTCAATGATTGAACTTTCACAAACCCCTGAGGTAGAGAATTCCAAAGATTCACCACCCTCTGAGTGAAGAAATTCCACCCTATCTCAGTTTCAAATGGCCTTTTAAATGAAACTTTAAGGAATACAATCCCAGTTTCCTCATAAGACAATCCCACCATCCCAGGGATTAGTCTGGTGACCCTCCGTTGCACGCCCTCTGTGGCATGTATATCCTTCCTTAGATAAGGAAACCAAAACTGTACACAATACTCCAGCACGATCTCACCAAGGCTCTATCCAATTGCCGCAAGACATCTTTATTCCTGTACTCATGCCCCCTCGTGTTAAGGCCAACATACCATTTGCCTTCCTAATTGATTGCTGCACCTGCATGCGAGATTTTAGTGTCTCATGAACAAGGACACCCAGGTCCCTTTGGACATCAACACTTCCCAACCTCTCACCATTTAAGAAATATTCTATCTTTCTGTTTATTCTACAAAGTGGATAACTTCACACTTATTCACATTATATTCCATCTGTCATTTCATTCACTTATCCTGTCCAAGTCCCCTGGAAGCCTCCTTGTACCCTCCTCACAGCTCACATCCTTTACAATTGTCATATCCTTCTCCATGCTGCTATTTTAAACTTTCTGTGACTCAGATGGGGGTGTTCACCTGCATACCAGAGCTGATGACAAGCTGTTCATCTTGGCAAGACTGCGCACCAAGACCAAAATGAGTCAGTTCTTGGTCTGTGAGTTGCTGTTTGCTGATGACGCTGTGCTGACATCCCATAATGAAGTTCATTAACAGCAGCTTGTATATCGGTTCTCCCTGGCCTGCAAGGACTTTGGACTGACGATCAGCATCAGGAAGATCAAAGTTATGGGCCAGGACGTAGAGACTCCACCTTCCATCAACATCGACAGCCTCACTTTGGAGGCTGTCAACAGCTTCACATACCTTGTATCAACAATCACCAGCAATCTGTCCCTTGGAACTGAAATCAGCACCAGGATTGTCAATGCTGCAGCTGTCATGTCAAAGTTGAGAAGACGAGTGTGAACCGACAGCAAACTGATCGAAAATACAAAGCTCCACATGTACCAGGCTTGTGTTCTCAGCACCCTCCTTTATAGTAGAGAAGCATCAACAACTTATGCAAGCCAAGAAAAGCAGCTGAACAGCTTCCACCTCCGCTGTCTCAGATGGATATTGGGCATCTCCTGGCAGGACAGAGTACCGAATGCAGAAGTACACCAGCGTGCAGGGATCTGCAGCATGTTTGCCCTCTTGAGTCAGCGGTGACTCTGTTGACTGGGTCATGTGTGCTGAATGCATGACGGTCGCTTTGCCAAAGACATGCTCTTTGGTGAGCTTGCTATCAGCACGAGACCAACAGGTCACCCACGTCTGTGATACAAGGACATCTGCAAAGCGAGATCTCAAGCCGACTGGAATTGGAGTCGATGCATGGGAAGTCCTTCCTGCTGACTGGAATTCCTGGAGAAAGGCATTCAGGAAGACCATGGGAAAAGCAGAGGACAAAAGAAATGACCAGATGGTGGGAAAGAGAGCTCAGAGGAAGGAAAAATTATCAGTCGACCTCGGGCCAATGATATTCATCTGTACCAGCTGCGGAAGGGATTGTCACTCACGAGTCGTCCTCTGCAGCCACAACAAACGATGTTTAATACAGAAGTAACGTACACCCCGGGTGTAGCCCATCGTCTTCCGAGACGGACAGTTGCCTATTACAATTACAACTACAGCTACAACTACAAGAGCGAGTCAGAGGCTGGGAACTCTGCCGTGACGAACTCAGCTTTTGACTCGCCAAAGTCTGCCCACTATCTGCATGGTCTTCCTCTGATTTCAATTGCTCACACATTCGCAATCTGGCTCTGTAGCTTAGTTGGTTAAAGCATCTGTCTAGTAAACAGGAGAGCCTGGGTTCAACTCCCAGCAGAGCCTTATTTCACAGTCGCAACATGCTTGAAAAGTTTCATTATCAACATTGACACCTGTGTCTTGTGAACTTTAATTCAAAATACATGATGAATTTCAATCGCATACAAAAATAGCCTTTGTGAAGGATATGAGTTTGGAATGGCTAATCCTCCTTGGACAGAATTACAGTTTTAATACATCAAAGGCAACTTCTTTGCCATAAATTTGTTCACAGTCACATTCAACCTGGAAAACAGCTTGATATTAATCTCACTGAAGGAGAGTGTTTGTGTCATTATGTGTTGCTTTTAACCGAGACTGGGACATGACGCAAGTGGGAGGGTTTATCTGAGGTTTGGAATATTTGTCAGTCAGGAACGAGAAAAATCAAAGGAACCAAATAAGAAAACCTATGTCTCATGTGGTTACCGAGAAACGGTGAGAAGATATTAAACTTTGTTGTATTTAATACAACTGTGTGAACTTTGATCTTTGCGGCCTTTTATAAGCAGTATTTGAAGGGTCTCAGTAAAAATGTTCAGTGTTGATGAGAGTGGGGTCTGGGTGAGCAGCTGCTTCATGTGACAGGGTCAGGACTGGATACAGGAAGTTCTCTGAAAGTCTCTCTCTGATGGGTTGAGTTGATTTTCAACTGGCAGCTGTTGCTGTTTTGATAATTCAAGTTCCCTCCACCGATTTGTTTGGACAGACAGTGCAGTATGAGGATGTAAAGGGTTAATGCTGAAGACAGTGGGATTAACCCCTCCCACAATCAGAGTGATGATGTAACAGTCACATGAGATGAGGTTTGGGAGGAGAGAGCAGCACCAAGGATGCTAGTTTCGGAGGCTTGATGAGTGTGTATATAGTATTGTGTAAATTAGAAAAGAGTTCTTAGTTCTTTCAGCAGGAAATGCGTCCAGAAAATATCGCGAAACTCACAATTTTATTATTCAGGAGTTGGAACACAGGGATATTAACTCCAAGTGACAGTAGTGGTTTCTTTTAACAAAAGAAAAGTAGAGAATTATATTGCTCATTGATTGAAATCCCCCAGTGAGGAGACAGTTGAACAGGTGATCTGTTGGGGCATCCTTCGATCCAAGGTTTCGGCAGCATTTAATCTCCCTTTTTGGTGAAATTCACTGTTTTTTGCATCTTTTTTTAATCCAGCTTTGATGGACCAGTGAAAAAACTGAAAAAAGTGAACAGATCCATCCTTTCTTTTCTTCCTTCTTCCCATCAGTTTCTCTTTTCTGTCCCAATTTAATCTGCTGTTTCTGCTGTTTTATCTATTCCAATCAAAATTTAACATTCCAATCAAATCTATTTGTTATTCCACAGTGTCTCTCCATGTGTTTTATTCTGTTGTATTCTCTCACAGTCTGTTTGATGATCAATTTTACATCTCACTCTCTGTTCTGGTGAAGATCAGAAGCAGTGATATCTGTTTTTAACACCCGACAAGTCGGCCTGAGGCTGTGTCTCATCGACAATGTGGAGTTAGGAACATAGGAGCAGGAGTCGGCCATTCAGCACATCGAGCCTGCCCCACCATTCAATATGATCATGGCTGATCATCCACTTCAATGCCCTTTTCCCCACACTTTCCTCATATTCCCTTATGTCATTTGTATTTAGAAATCTATCAATCTCTGCTTTAAACATTCTCAATGACTGAGCTTCCACAGCCCTCTGGGTTACAGAATTCCAAAGATTCACAACCCTCTGAGGAATAACATTTCTCCTCATCTCTGTCCTAAGTGGCTTGCCCCTTATTTTGAAATTGCGTCCCCTGGTTCTCGACTCCCCAACCAGGGGAAACATCTTAGCTGCATCTACCCTGACTGTCCTTTAAATATTTTGTAGGTTTCAATGAGATCACCTCTCATTCTTCAAAACTCTAGAGAATACAGTCCCAGTTTCCCCAATCTCTCTTCATAGGACAGTCCCACCATCCCAGGAACAAGTCTGATGAACCTTCTTTGCACTCCATCTGTGGCAATAATATCCTTCCTTAGGGGAGGGAACCAAAGCTGCACACAGTACTCCAAGTGCAGTCCAACCAGGGTTCTATACAATTGAAGCAAGAATTCACTACTCCTGTACTCAAATCCTCTTGCGAAAAAGGCTAACATACTATTAGCCTTCCTAATTGCTTGCTGCACCTGCATGTTTGCTGTCAATGACTTATTGACATGGACACCAGGTCACCCTTATACTCTGTACCTCAGTTAATAAAGGAAAGGATTCCATATACCTGCTGAACCACCTTATTGACCTGTACTGCTACTTCAGGGATCTGTGGACATTCACTCCAACGTCCCTCACTTCCTCTACACCATTCAGTGTTCTCCCATTAATTGTGTATTCATTTGCCTTTTTTGACGTCTGCTCTTGCTGTTCCTTGCTCTCCGAGTGAACTTTTGCTCCCTTTCCTGGGCTCTTTATGCTCCACTCTGCTCTCACTGTTTCCCGCTCTCTTGATGTATCAATATCTATTTATTTATTTATTTTTTTTATTTAGTGATGCAGCACTGAAACAGGCCCTTCGGCCCACCGAGTCTGTGCCGACCATCAACCACCCATTTATATTAATCCTATATTAATTCCATATTCCTACCACATCCCCACCAGTCCCGACATTTCCCTACCAGCTACCTGCACTAGGGGCAATTTACAATGGCCAATTTACCTGTCACCTGCAAGTCTTTGGCAGTGGGAGGAAACTGGAGCACCCGGCCAAAACCCATGCGGTCACAGGGAGAACTTGCAAACTCCACACAGGCAGTACCCAGAATCGAACCCCGGTCCCTGGAGCTGTGAGGCTGCAGTGCTGACCGCTGCACCACTGTGCCACCCATGCATTCCGTACCTTTCAATTCTGTAAATTTTGTCTGTTCTATTTCAGATTTTATATTTAAAATGTGACCATGGTGACAGAGTTTATTTAGATCTGATAGTGAGTTTGTTTTTGGACTGTGATTGATGTATCAACCTGTCAGCTGTACTGAATTGGAGTGAAATAGAAACAACTTCTGTCTCTCCTGCCGTTGTTTGACTGTTGGATTGAAAATGTGTCTCTTGACTTTGGGATCAGTGTCTGTCTGACTACTTCTTTTGTTTGTTCCAGTGGAACTGATGAGCTGGCAGTATCTCTGTGCTTTGGGAGTGATCCTGTACCGACTGTGTGTTGGAACGAGATCACTGCACTTTTCCTTGTGTCCAAGAATCACCACATCCATTCAGGTTCCTTCATGTATTTTCCTGCAGGAATGAAAGAACTGGTGAGGTTGAAGATACAGAAGCGGTCAATGTAATCGTCCCAATAATAATCATTATGAACAATCACAAAATGAAAACCAGGAACACAAACAGTGTCAGTGTCTGACTCCACTGCAGTACTGCAGTATTCAGCTTCTGTTTACCAGGTGTTTGCAGTGGTTTTACAACAAGTTTGTGACATTCAGAAACAACGCAAGTCCTGCACTGCTCAATGACAGGGACTGTCCGATGGAGCAGTGACCTTTACACAGTCACATTTCGATTTCAACAGAAAACAAGCAGCCACTGTTTAAAATGTGCCTTTCACACTTCTCACCTTGTGTCTGCAATAAATGCTCTTTGTCTAACTGGCCACATCGTTATTTTGCAGCTATTTTCCCCCCACTGTTCACGATCCAACAAACAGTGAGAGACTGGAACTAAAGCAGGAAAATTCCCTCTCCATTGGGTGGTGAAATTGTCAGTGATTTTCAATAGTGATTTCTTCCCATTGTGTCTCCCTGAGCCTGTACAGACACTGTCCGAGAATGAACTCTCCCTTTCCCGTGTCCCCGGCTCACTCCATGTTCCGGGAGCAGCTCCTGCTCCACAGTGTCTGTTACAAACACTCCCCGACTCCCCCTCAACTTCCCACCACTCAATGCTAATCTCTGATTACATCTGCGGACACGCTCCCAAAGCAGTGGCTGCTGGAAGCAGATGCTGTTTGTTCCCTTCCCCCGGGCCCGGGAAGTCTCCATTAGCAGCTGATTTAAAGCATCTTCCCCTGATTGAGTGAATGGCCTCACAGACTGGGTTGGGGAAAGGCTGCGCATGCGCACCACTCCTCATTGTGACGTCTCACAGGGGGCGGGGCTATGTCGCGCGTGCGCAGATCTTTGCAGCAATTCAGCATTCAAACATCAATGGGAACTTTCCCCATTTCACCCTCATCAAAGTCCCAAAGAAAGTGAAGAAGGGCTTGGACTGGAGGGAGGGAGGTGCGGGGTAGGGGGAACCTAGAACCCAGGAAGCTGCCCACTTGCCCCATTTAGATGCTCAATCTGCGGTCATTCCCTGCAGGGGGTTTGTTATTATTGAGCCCCTCCTGATAAAACAATCAGATAGAAAGAGGGGAGAAAGGAGGGAGCCGGTGTGTTTGCTGGGACCTTGCAGAATTCATTTCAGTAGCAAAAGTCCCGGGTTATATTAACCCGAGTGAAACACGCTGTCAGTGAGAGGAAAACCGAACGGCCTTTTTCATCTTTTCATTGGAAACAAAGTAGAGCCGGAAGTGCGGCGAGCAGAGCAGACACACAAGCTCAATGACAGGAGAGCTCGGCCGTCCCTGAGTTTCAGCTCCCAGCTCTTAAATTTCCTCATCCACACTGTCTTTACTGTGGATGTTCAGGGGTTCCTTGTCGGATCTGAGGACTGTATCCATTAAACATTCTGAGTCAGGAGATCCACACACTCTCTGTTATCAAGATTTATGGTCAGGAATGTTTCAAAACTTTGTCTATTAAATCATTGTATTATTCACAGAACTAATGAGGCAATCGGTTCATTATTCAGGCCTTGAACTTGGTTTGGGAAGACCGAAAACTGAGAGGTTCAGCACCTTTCCACTTCTTCACTAATATAACTGATTTTTTTGATGAAGAAACAGAAAAGGTTGATGAAGGGAAAGCAATGGATGTTGTCTATATGGATTTTAAGAAAGCGTTTGACAGACTACCACATAAAAGACTGGGTAACAAAACTGAGGTTCCTGGAATAGGAGGGTCAGTATCTGCTTCGATTAAAAAATGGACGAAATATCAAGAAAAGCGAGTTGTGATATTTGGTTGTTTTTCAGAATGGAAGATGGTGAACAGTGATGTCCACAAGGGTCAGTGTCAGGACCACCATATATATAAATGACTTGAATATTGGAATTACAGAATCACAGAATTGTTACTGCACAGAAGGAGGCCATTTGGCCCATCGTGTCTGCACTGACTCTCCAAATGAGCAATTCACCTCATGTCACTTCCCCGTCTTCTTCCCATAATCCTGCACATTCTTCCTTTTCAGATAACAGTCTAATTCCCCTTTGAATGCTTCAATTGAACCTGCCTCCATCACATTCTCAGGCAGTTCATACTTTAACCACTCGCTGTGTGAAAAAGCTTTTCCTCATGTCGCTTTTGTTTCTTTTACCAATTACTTTAAATCTGTGCCCTTTCGTTCTCAATCCTTTCACAAGTGGGAACAGTTTCTCCCTATCCACTCTGTCCACACCCCTCATCATTTTGAATACCACTATGAAATATCCTCTTAGCCTTCTTTTCTCCAAGGAAAACAATCCTAACTTCTCCAATCCATCTTCATAACTGAAATTCCTCATCCCTGGAACCATTCTCATGAATCTTTTCCATAATCTCTCCAATGCCTTCACATCTTTCCTAAAGTGTGGCACCCAGAACTGGACGCAATACTTCAGCTGAGGCTAGTGTCTTATACAAGTTCAACATGACCTCCTTGTTCTTGTACTCTATGCCTCTATCACTAAAGCCGAGGATACTGTATGCTTTATTAACCACTCTCTCAACCAATGACATATAACCCCAGTCCCACTGCTCCTGCACCCCCTTGAGAATTGTACCCTTTATTCTATATTGTCACTCCATGTTCTTCCGACCAAAATGAATCAATTCACATTTCTCTGCATTGAACTTCACCTGTCATCTGTCCTCCCATTCCACCAACTTGTCTATGTCCTTTTGAAGTTCCACACTATCATCCTTACAGTTCACAATGCTTCCAATTTTCGTATCATCCATAAATTTTGAAATTCTGCCCTGTACACCAATGTCTAGGTCATTAATATATATCAGGAAAGGCAAGGGTCCCAACACTGACTCCTGGGGACCTCCACTACAAACATTCCTCGAGCCCGAAGAACATCCATTGATCACTACTCTTTGTTTCCTGTCACTCAGCCAATTCCATGTCCATGTCACTACTGTCCCTTTTATTCCATGAGTTATAACTTTGCTCACAAGTCTGTTGTGTTGCATTGTATCAAACTCCTTTTGAAAGTCAATAAAAGCAAAATACTGCAGATGCTAGAAATCTGAAATATAAACAGAAAGTGCTGGAAATACTCAGCAGGGCTGGCTGCATCTGGTGAGAGAGAAACAGAGTTAACATTTCAGGTCAGTGACCATTCAGATGCTGTCAGACCTTTTGAAAGTCCATGTCCACCACATCAACAGCATTGCCCTCATCATCCCTCTCTGTTACCTCATCAGAAATCTCCAGCAGGACAGTTAAACATGATTTCCCCTGAAGAAATCCATGCTGTCTTTCCTGAATTAACCCACATTTGTCCATGGGACTATTAATTTTGTCCCGAATTATTCTTTCGAGAAGTTTTCCCACCACCGAAATTGAACTGACTGGGGAGTGAGAAGAGGTGAGTTGCTTTAGCAGAGAGCCAGCATGGGTTCGTCAGGCCGAATGGCCTCCTTCTGTGCTTTAGCCATTCTCTGATTGTATGATTCTAGCAACAACTGTTGGTGGAGAGGCAGTGATGCAGGAATGGGTTGACAGAAAGGGGAAAGTCTGGGCTGGTGTGTGTTTGCAGCATTTGCAGCTTGTGTTCGGGTTTGTGAATAAAGGTGATTTGGAAGCTGTGTTCCAAATTGAAGTGTTTATTGGAAGCAAGAAGTTGATGTCAATGAATAATAAAATATGTTAAGATGAAGCGTGGTGTGATTGTGGGCAGCAGTAAATATAGTGCTGGTGAATTATTTGTGTTAATAAACTTCCACTGCACCCTCTGCTGCAGGCTGCTGTTTATATCCAGCTGTGCATTAGTGCTGTGTGTTAACTAGATAAACGTTTGTTTCAACGCTGTTTATAAAGCAATAGCATTGCACTCAAACAGTCCCAGACATAGCAACACACGTACAAAAGCAAAATACTGCAGATGCTGGAAATCTGAAACATAAACAGAAAATGCTTGAAATAGTCAGCAGGTCTGGCAGCATCTGTGGAGAAAGAAACAAAGTTAATGTGAGCTAAGGAAACAGACCTGAACTGTGAACTGTTTCTCTCTGCACAGATGCTGCCAGACCTACTGAGCATTTCCAGCATTTTCTGTTTTTATTACAGCAACACAGGTGTTGGGAGGCTCAGCCTGGCTACACAATGTTACAAGGACGCTGAGTAACACCATCGACAACGGGACAGAGAGAAAAACACACAGAAAACCAAGAATAGACTGTGAGGAAGCAAAAGTGAGGGACAGAGAGAGAGACAACGAGACTGAGATGGAGAAACAAGGCATTTGTATGATTGTATTCTCCCTGTTGTCTAAAGGTATTTCCTGGTGTGTAAATATGTTTTCTGTTGTGTAAAGATGTACCCTGTTGTTGTGTAAAGGTTTTCCCTGTTATTGTTTTATTTTCTGTTACTGACCGTCTCCTGACTGTGACCATTTGTCCTGGTTTTATTGTGGCCAACATCACCATCGGGTGGTGGAGAGGAGGCTCTGCAGGAAGGGGTTGACAAAGTGGGAAAGACTCGGCTGGTCCGTGTTTGCAGTTTGTGTTCGTGTGAGCAAAAGTGATTTTGTTGATGATTGATGTGTTCACTAGAAGGAAGAAGCTGATTGCAATAGAGTGCCTTTGGAAGCATCTTGTTATGATGGGTAAATACTTGATGTTTTGAAAGTGAACTGTTTGTGTTATTACCAAACATAAACAACAGAGAAAGGTTTCGATTCATCGACTTTTGGGTTATGGGCCCAGCACACTTCCGCTGCGCCACTCTGCTAACTGCTGTTTTAATCTTTAGCTGCCCATCAGTGAAATATGTTCATTTCCCCAATGTTTTTATAAAAACAGGATTGTAGGCAGGCAGAGAAAGACACACAGAAAACCAGGAAGATATTATCAGGATCCAGAAATGAACAGGCAGAGAAAGACACATAGAAAACCAGCAATTGAGTTTATCAGGACTCAAAAAGGAACAGACAGAGAAAGGTACTGAGCAAACCAGCAAGAGACAGCGAGAGACTGATGAACACCACTTGGAGGGAGCACTGAGGGTGGCAACGGCACAGAATGTAGTCTGGCTGGGGGCTTTCAATGTCCATCACCATGAGTGGCTCGGTAGCACCACTCCTGACCATGCTGGCCGAGTCCCAATGGACATAGCTGCTCGATTGGGTCTGCAGTAGGTGGTGAGGGAACTAACAAGAGGGAAAAACATACTTGACCTCATCCTCACCAAACTGCCTGCCGCAGATGCATCAGTCCATGACAGTTTTGGTCGGAGTGACCACTGCACAGTCCTTGTGGAGATGATGTCCCGTCTTCACAGTGAGGATACCCTGCATTGTGTTGTGTGCCACTACCACTGTGCTAAATGGGATAGATTTTGAACAGATCGAGCAATGCGTAGCTGGGCATCCATGAGGTGCTGTGGACCATTAGCAGCGGCAGAATTGTACTCAACCCCAATCTGTCACCTCATGGCCCGGCATATTCCCCCACTCTAACATTACCAACAAGCTGGGGGATCAACCCTAATTCAATGAAGAGTGCAGGAGGGCATGCCAGGAGCAGCACCAGGCATCCCTTGAAATGAGGCGTCAGCCTGATGAAGCTACAGCCCAGGACTACTTTCATGCCAAACAGCAGAAGCAGCATGTAATAGACAGGGCTAAGTGATCCCACAACCAACGGATCAGATCTACACCCTGCCACATCCAATGATGAATGGTGGTGGACAATTAAACAACCAACAGGAGGAGGTGGCTCCACAAATATCCCCAACCTCAATGATGGGGGAGCCCAGCACATCAGTGCAAAAGATAAGGATGAAGAATTTGAAACAATCTGCAGCCAGAAGTGCTGGGTGGATGATCCATCTCGGCCTCCTTCTCAAGTCCCCAGCATCACAGATGCCAGTCTTCAGCCAATTCGATTCACTCAACGTGATATCAAGAAACGACTGAAGGCACTGGATACAGCAAAGGCTACGGGCCCTGACAATATTCCGGCAATTGTACTGAAGACATATGCTCCAGAACTTGCCGCGCCCCTAGCCAAGCTGTTCCAGTACAGGTACAATACTGGCATCTACCCGGCAATGTGGAAAATTGCCCAGGTATGTCCTGTACACAAATAGCAGGACAAATCCAACCCAGCCAATTACTGCCTCATCAGTCTACTCTCAATCATCAGTATAGTGATGGAAGATGTAATCGACGGGGCACTTGCTTTGCAATAACCTGTTCAGTGACGCCCAGTTGGGTTCCGCCAGGGCCATTCAGCTCCTGACGTCATTACAGCCTTGGTTCAAACAAGGACAAAAGAGCTGAACTCAAGAGGTGCGGTGAGAGTGTCTGCCCTTGACATCAAGGTAGCATTTGACTGAGTATGGCATCAAGGAGCCAGAGCAAAACTGGAGTCAATGGGAATCAAGAGGAAAACTCTCCACTGGTTGGAATCGTACCTAGCACAAAGGAAAATGGTTGTGATTGTTGGAGGTCAATCATCTCAGCTCCAGGACATTACTGCTGGAGTTCCTCAGGGTAGTATCCTCGGCCCAACCTTCTTCACTACTTCATCAGTGACCTTCCTTTAATCATAAGGTCAGAAGTGGAGATGTTCACTGATGATTGCAAAATTTAGCACCATTCGCGACTCCTCAGATACTGAAGAGGTCCATGTAGAAATGCAGCAAGACCTGGACAATATCCAGGCTTGGGCTGATAAGTGGCAAGTAACATTCGCGCCACACAAGTGCCAGGCAATGACCATCTCGAACAAGAGAGAATCTAACGATCTTCCATTGACATTCAACGGCATTACGATCGCTGAATCCCCCACTATCAACTTCCCGGGAGTTCCCATTGACCAGAAACTGAACTGGAGTAGCCTTATAAATAGTGTGACGACATGAGCTGGTCAGAGGGTAGGAAGCATGCGGTGAGTAACTCACCTCCTGACTCCCCAAGCCTGTCCACCATTTACAAGGCACAAGTCTGGAGTGTGATGGAATACTATCCACTTGCCTGGATGGGTGCAGCTCCAACAACATTCAAGAAGCTCGACACCATCCAGGACAAAGCAACACGCTTGATTGGCACCACGTCCACAACATTCACTCCCTTCACCACTGACGAACAGTGGCAGCAGTGTGTACCATCTACAAGATGCACTGCAACAATGCACCAAGGCTAGTCAGGCAGCACCTTCCAAACCTACATCCTCTACTGCCTAGAAGGAGAAGGACAGCAGATGCATCGGAACACCACCACCTGAAAGTTCTCCTCCAAGCTACACATCATCCTGACTTGGAACTAAATCGCCATTCCTTCACTGTCGCTGGGTCAAAATCCTGGAACTCCCTTCCTAATAGCACTGTGGGTGTACCTACCCCACATGGACTGCAGTGGTTCAAGAAGGAAGCTCACCACCACCTTCTCATGGGCAATTAGGGATGGACTATAAATGCTGGCCTGGCTGGCGACGTCCACATCCCATGAAACAAATAATTAAATACAATAACAGCTCATCTCAATTCCTAGTATTTCTAAATCCCACCAGTCCAACATAAGCTGAACAATTATTGCATGTTGTGATTGACGGTCTGGTCTGTAAACTGCACTGTATCACAGATTGCTGACATTTGCTAACTGGAAGTGAGAACTGCAAAATCGGGACAGTAGTTCACATAGTCTGTCAGTGTGAAAGAATCAGGCAATGTGAGGTAATAGAATTTGTCTGTAAATGTTACACTCATATTGCTTTATATTTTTATATTGAAAATAAAAGTAATCATTTCGTGAAAATAGTGACATGTTGTCCAAACTTTGGTAGCCAGTTGTTTTCGTCTTGCACTCAGCAGGGCAATCCACAAGAATACCAATTTAAAGGAAAACAACAACTTTCTTCTGTTTGAGAAGAGAGTGCTGATTGGTTGGCAAGTGAACTCTGATTGGTCGAGGCATTGCCATTCAGAATGCACCAGTTTATGGTAACTGACAGATAACTGCCCAGCTTTGTTTGAAATTTAACCAGGCAGCTTGACTCTGATTGGTCAAGGCATTGCCCTGTGGAATGAGCCAGTGAATGGCTGTCACTTATTTTGTTTAACTGAAACTGGCACAATATGTGTGCATGTTCTTTCTGCCTGCAAAGAACAGGGCCCTGTGTATTAATATATGTAGCTTACAGTACACACCAATGCACCACACTGCGAGCCCTACTGACAGTCTTAAATCAGTTGTCAGTGTAATTCTTAGCACACTGAGAATTATTTAGCAAATGTTGTCCTATTGTGGAATCACATCTCATGTTGGATACTGTGTTTTGAGTTTTGCAAGCACGGGTTGGTTGGGTAGGGCCCATTGCGAACAGCGGAAGGGACATGTTATTTGATACAATCCGCCAGTTTTGGGATGTACGATCTAGAAACCTAGCATCACACTGGTATTGAAATTCATATATCACGTTACTTATTTGTGTGATAGGCAGGACGTCTCTTTTGCTTGACAGCAGCATCCTGTTAGTGGCGAACACCACACTTGTTGCTCCTGCATAGTAACAGCAGGAAACAGCGAGCTTCACCTGTTACTCAAATACTGGGGATATATTACCTTTCCAGGGTAATTCGAGGAGACTGGGCACTTTTCAGGGCTCAAAATGACGTCCTTCAGCCCGTTTATAAGTTTGTGTGATATACAGATAGAAATGATCTGATCAGTGTAGCCATTGTAATGCAGGATGTCTTTGATTTGCCCTATTTCAGCATCAAGCTTGCATGGTGAGCAAATGGCTCAGCCCTATTTACGAGGTTTTCGATAAGACTCCGTGGTTACGGAGGGAGGTGGTTACGGAGGGAGGGAGGTGGTTATGGAGGGAGGGAGGGAGGGAGGTGGTTATGGAGGGAGGAAGGAGGTTGGGACAGGTGAGAACACATAAGGATTTAGAAACAAGGATGAGTATTTTGAAATAAAAACAAGAAATGCTGGAACCACTCAGCAGGTCTGAGGATTTTGAGGTTGAGTTGTTGCTGGACCAGGAGCCAATGTCGGTCAGTGATTGGTTGTCGATAAGGCCAATCTTATAGCTCATGGAACTGTAAGAATCCCAACGCGTGCATTGACCTGGGAAGGTAGGTTTGCGATAGACCGTGGCAGAAAACCCCTTAGCAGATTTCTCAAGTAGTACATCAAGGAAAGGGAACTCATTTGACTGCTCCATTCCAAAGGTGAATTTGAGTGTAGGATGGAGCCCATGAAGACGTGCAAGGAAATTATTTCATGCAGCTGTGGATTCAAATATAGCAAACGTATCATCTCCATATTGGAAATATGCAAGAGGTCGGAGGTTAGGTGTCATTCCCTTAAAAACAGGTTTGTCATGGAATCCAACAAAGATGTTTGTGAGAGCTGGGCCTCGAGGGGATCCCATGGCAACACCAGCGATACATGGTGTCAATAAAACTGAACTCAACTGTGCAAGCTGCCGAGTTCATAAGTTCAATGAATACTGATTCACACAATGGTGACGGGTCTAGATCGCCATGATATAGCACTGCAGTGCAAATATCTATGGCTTCCTGAAGTGGTACATTGGTGAATCGGCTAGCAATGTCAGATGAACACATGGACACGGCATTGCTATCGATATGCAAGTCCTGCATGGTCTTCACAAATGTGAAGGAATCCTTCACTGTGTATGTGGAGAACTTGCTCAAAAACTGGTTGTAACAATTTGCCCAATCATTTGGCAAATTCATTTCAGGATACTATTTACATTACTTCAAATAAAGAAAACACAACGACACAAAGAATTGAGCACAACGCTGAAAGTTTCACAGCAAATAGTCAAATGGGAAAAGGATGAAATACAGAAAGAAAAAGCCTAAAATACTGAAAACACTCAGCCAGTCCGGAAACAACTGTGGAGAAGAGAAGCTTGGGATAGTGGTCCAGTTCTGTGACCCTTCTATGGACCTGAAACATTGCTCCCACCTTCCTCTCTCCACATATACTGCTGGAACTGCTGAGTGTTTCCAGAATCTTCTGTTATTATTCAGATTTCCAGTGTGCAGTATTTCTCTTTTTGAAAATAAAATATTCCCTGAGAGGAATGGAACTTTACATAAAAAATAGGAGTAAGCCATTCGGCCCATCGAAATAGCTCTGCCATTCAATAAGATCACAGCTGATCTCCTACATCAACTCCATCTGACCACACTAGCACAGATCCCTTGATTCCCTTAGTATCCAAAAACCTATCGATCTCTCTCTTGGATATACCCAATGATTGAGCATCCACAGCTCTAGAGTCATAGAGAGATACAGCACTGAAACAGGCCCTTCAGCCCACCGAGTCTGTGCCGACCAACAATCACCCATTTATACTAATACTACATTCATCCCATATTCCCTACCACATTCCCACCATTCTCCTACCACCTATCTACACGAGGGGCAATTTACAATGGCCAATTTACCTATCAACCTGCAAGTCTTTGGCTGTGGGAGGAAACTGGAGCACCCGGCGGAAACCCACGCGGTCACAGATAGAACTTGCAAACTCTGCACAGGCAATACCCTGAACGGAACCGAGGTCACTGGAGCTGTGAGGCCGCGGTGCTAACCACTGTGCGTAGAGAATTCCAAAGATTCACAATGCTTTGAGTGAAAAAAAATTCTCCTCTTCTCAGTCCTAAATGATTGAGCCATTTATACTGAGACTGTGATCCCGAGTTCAAGATTCCCCAGCCAGAGGAAACATCCTCCCAGCATTTACCCTGTTAAATCCCTTAAGATTTTTAGGTGCCAGTAAGATTACCTCTCACTCTTCGAAATTCTGAGGAATATTTTTTTTTTATTTCCAAAATATACTTTATTCATAAAAATCTGTAAAAATTACATTGCAAACAGTTTCCAAACAGCACCAAAAAATACAAACATTGCAAGGGAGATCAGTTTCCTTCAATACTGTCATGTGTTTCTTCACAACCCTTCCGTTTCACAATTGTCATGCCAATTACAGTTTTACATTTACAGCAAATTAAAATATTAACGATACAGTTCGAGGGGTTTCCCATGGATCCAGCGCCTCAGTTCAGCTTGGTGGGGGGGACCTTACATTGTGGTCTTTGCCCATTGAGCCTTTGCTGCGGCTGCCCCAAGCTTTAGTGTGTCCCTCAGCACGTAGTCCTGGACCTTGGAATGTGCCAGTCCGCAACATTCGGTGGTGGACAACTCTTTGCGCTGGAAGACCAGCAAGTTTCGGGCAGACCAAAGGGCGTCTTTCACCGAATTGATAGTCCTCCAGCAGCAGTTGCTGCTTGTCTCGGTGTGCGTCCCTGGGAACAGCCCGTAGAGCACAGACTCCTGTGTTACAGAGCTGCTTGGGATGAACCTCGACAAAAACCACTGCATCTCTTTCCACATGAGGCGGCCATTCGCCCCATCAAGTCCATGTCGGGTTTCCAATCTGTTCAGTCCCTGACTCGATCCCCAAAGCCCTGCATAACCCCTTTGGGTCAAAATGACCGTGGCAGAATTCGAACCTACAATCTTCCGATAACCTCATAAAATACACTGAAGTCAAACGCCTTATTCATTAGGCCACACGGCCATTAGATAAAACGAATGATCCAATCGGAGAACCTCGAAGCACAAAATACAAAAATTCATTGGCTGAACCTGTCAACCTGGCAGAATATTTGAATTCGTGAAAGCTGCCAATTTCACTGTGGAAAAGAAGTGATCGACTGGAAAAGTACATAAAAATCTATTTTCCCGTCACGCTTTAAAAAAACGCTTTTAAAACACAATTTTGCTTTTACCGACTCAAATTGCTGGTGCTATTTTATGAACAGCTTTATTTTGCCAATTTTTGTCAACTTCTTATCCGTAACTGACAGGAAAAGACTCCGTTCAGCAATCTTTCACGTGAAAAATAACTCAAACTCGGTGTGGAAGTAATAAATTACAGACTATTGGTAATTCCCCTTCACACAGGCTTCAGGGGGACAGTGAGAAGCCACTGAAATAGTTGCTTCATTCTTTTAAAGGTTCCCAATCTGTCCTGTTACTGACATGTTGGAATCAGATTTGTATTTAACAAGATATTTCTGTGAAAACAAAATCCTCAACGGACCAGCTGGGAATCTGGGAATCACTGTAGTAAAATAAAAGGCTTTTGATTGAGAAGACGGGAACTTCTCAGCAGCAGCCGGGTTACATTCCCCTCACATCCTTACACAGTGAGCAGCTCTTTCCCTCTAGAAATCGACAGCAGCAGTTGGAAGTTCAGTGAAAGGATCAGTTCATTGAGACAAGTTTCTGACTGACAGGTGGTGCTGAATATTAATACAAGTAGGTCCTGGAATGGGAAGCAAGTGTCCAGAGTGGGGTCTGAAATCAGGACAGGGAAATGGCCAGCACTGACACAGATCATTTCATTATTACATTGATATCTGACTGTGTCTAAGGAGAAGCGAGTTAAACACATGATGGTGAAAGGAATGGAAGATGACGCTGGTTGTTCTAGATGAAGAAGGATAGACAGAGGTGTGGGTCCAGCAGACGTCAGACAGTAACCAGCCCTTTCAGATACTGTGGGTGGATCTGAAAAGAGCCTTTGGGTATTTGATAAAATCCTGGCAGATTGACTTGGTTTTGGTGCCCGGAGCGCTGGTTTTCTTGGGCAGCAACACGGCCTGGATATTCGGCAGCACCCTGTCCTCAGTGTCCTGGAATCAAAAGCAAGTGTCCAGAGTGGGGCCTGAAATCAGGATTGGGGTAAAAGCTCTTTGTTTAAAAACCCTCAAATAGCTACCTTGTAATTGGTCAGGTTACTAATGTTTTAGTTAGTGTAATTTATAATAATTACTAATTAGAAAGTGCTGTTTGGACAGAGTGTAAAGCTGTGAGTTGATGTGTGAGGGACTTCACTGACTAGGGGAAGGAGGTGCTGTTTGGTCTCTTTTCTTTTCTGCTTTTTCAGCCTCCATGGTGCAGGGGAAGAAGCTGATTGGTGAGTAACTGGTAAATTAATCTACTTATTACACTTATTACACGAGCAATAATGAGTTTGTAAAGCTAAGTTATGGCAGGGCAGCTCGGCCAAGTGGAATGTGCCTCCTGTGGTATGTGGGAAGTCATGGATGCACCATGTGTCCTTGACAAACACATCTGCAGGAAGTGTCACCAGCTGCAGAAGCTTGAACTCCAGGTTTCAGAACTCGAGCAGCAACTGGAGTCAGTGTTGTGCATCCGCAAGGCAGAGAACTACGTGGATAGGACTTTTCAGCAGGTTGTCACCTCGGAGTTGAAGAGAGCACACGCTGAGAGGGATTGGGAGTTTGCCAGACAGACAAGAAGGTCAAGGCAGGTAGTGCAGGAGTCCCTGGAGGGCATCCCACTTTCTAACTGGTATTCAGTTCTGAGTACTGATGGGAGATGGGTTCCTCTGGAGAGTGCAGTGAGAGTCATGACCAGAACTCCATGGGTGGCTCAGCTGTGCAGGGAGGGAGGAGAAAATACAAGCGAGCAATACTGGTAGGGGATTGTATAGTTCGGGGAACAGATAGGTATTTCAGTGCTCGCAAACCAGGTTTCCTCCTTGGTGCAAGGATCATGGATATCACTGAGTGGCTACAGAGCATTCTGGAGGGCAAGGATGCACAGCCAGAGGTCGTGGTCCACATTGGTACCAACGATATAGGAAGAAAGAGGGATGAGATCCTTCAGGCTGAGTTTAGGGAGTTAGGAAAGAGATTAACAAACAGGACCTCAAAGGTAGTAATCTCCAAATTACTCCCAAGGCCACATGCTAGTGAGTATAGAAATAGGAGAATACACCAGATGAATGCATGGCTGGAGAGATGGTGCAGGAAGGAGGGCTTCCGATTTCTGGGGCATTGGGACCACTTCTGGGGAAGGAAGGACCTATATAAGTCGAACGGTCAACACCTGAACAGGACCGGGATGAATATCCTTGCAGGTGCTGTTGGGGATTGTTTAAACTAATTTGGCAGCTTGATGGGAACCTGAGGGCAGTTTCAGACAGGGCAATTTCAGGGCAGGGAACGGGAGGCAGAAAATTAGCGAATGACTCGGAAAGACAGAAGAAGCAAAGTTTCAAAAGTGTGCAGCAGAGGAATTTGGCAGTGTTAAAGGATATGTATTTATTTAAAGAGGCAACTTGATTGAAACATATCAGATCCTGAGGAGTCTTGAGAGGGTGGATGTGGAAAGGATGTTTCCCCTTGTGGGAGAATCTGGAATTAGGGGTCACTGTTAAAAAATAAGAGGTCACCCATTTAAGACAGAGATGAGGAGAATTTTTATTCCCTCAGAGGGTGGTGAGTTTTTGGAACTCTCTTCCTCAATAGGCGGTGGAAACAGAGACTTTGAATATTTTTAAGGCAGAGGGACATCGATTCTTGATAAGCAAAGGGGTGAAAGGTTATCGGGGGTAGGCGGGAATGTGGAGTAATCAGTTCAGCCGTGAACTTATTGAATGGGGAAGCAGGGTCTAGGGGTCGAATGGCCTACTCCTGCTCCTAATTTTTTTACTTGTATGTATATTCATATAGTAAATAAAGCTGATGAGCTGAGGGCACAGATAGACACATAGAACAATACAGCACAGGAACAGGCCATTCGGCCCTCCAAGCCTGCGCTGATAAAGTAACATCACACTTTTTATTTTTATTTAGAGATACAGCACTGAAACAGGCCCTTTGGCCCACTGAGTATGTGCTGACCAACAACCACCCATTTATACTAACCCTACAGTAATCCCATATTCCCGACCACCTACTTACACTAGGTGCAATTTACAATGGCCAATTTACCTATCAACCTGCAAGTCTTTTTCTGTGGGAGGAAACCGGAGCACCCGACGAAAACCCACAGGGAGAACTTGCAAACTCCACACAGGCAGTACCCAGAATCGAACCCGGGTTCCTGGAGCTGTGGTGCTAACCACTGCGCCATTGTGCCCACACATGGTAACACAATATCATTGCAATAAGGGAAACTTGGCTTCAAGCGGGCAAGAATGGCAGCTCAACATCTCTGGGTATAGAGTTTTCATGTGGCATAGGGATAAAAAAGGTGGGAGTGTAGCATTATTAGTTAAGGAAGGCATACAGCTTTGAGGAGGGATTATATGTTAAATGAATCATCAAATGAGGCCATATGGGTGGAGCTCAGAAATAAAAAAGGGGCAGCCACACTACTAGGAGTGTACTGTAGACCCCCAAATAGTGAGAGAGAGATAGAAGAAGAAATATGTAGGCAAATTTCTGAGTGCAAAACTATAGGCAAATAATAGTTGGGGATTTCAACTATCCCAATATCAACTGGGGTACAAACAGTGTGAAGGGCACAGAGGGCACACAATTCCTGAACTGCATTCAAGAGAACTTTAATAGCCAGCACATCACAAGCCCAATGAGAGGAGGCACAATTCTACATGTAGTCTTCAGTAATGAAGCTGGGCAAATAGCAGTGGGTGACCATTTTGGAGATAGCTTTTTTTATTCATTCATGGGATTTTGGGCATCGCTGGCCAGGTCAGCATTTATTAGCCATCCCTAATTGCCCTTGGGAAGGTGGTGGTGAGCTGCCTTCTTGAACCGCTGCAGTCCATTTGGGATAGGTGCACCCACACTGCTATTCAGAATGGAGTTCCAGGATTTTGACCCAGTGACAGTGAAGGATCAGCGATATAGTTCCAAGTCAGGATGGTGTGTGTCATGGTGGGGAACTTGCAGGTGGTGGTGTTCCCATGCATTTTCTGCCATTGTACTTCTAGTTGGCAGAGGTCACAGGTTTGGAAGGTGCTGTTCAAGGAGCCTTGGTGCATTGCTGCAGTGCATCTTGTAGATGGTACACACTGCTGCCACTGTGCGTCGGTGGTGGAGGGAGTGAATGTTTGTAGATGGGGTGCCAATCAAGTGGGCTGCATTGTCCTGGATGGTGTTGAGCTTCTTGAGTGTTGTTGGAGCTGCACCTATCCAGGCAAGTGGAGACTATTCCAACACACTCCTGACTTGTGCCTTGTAGATGGTGGACAGGCTTTGGGGAGTCAGGAGGTGAGCTACTCGCCTCAGGATTCCTAGCCTCAGACCTGCTCTTGTAGCCACGGTATTTATATGGCTACTCCAGTTCAGCTTCTGGCCAATGGTGCCCCTAGGATGTTGATAGTGGGGGATTCAGCAATGGTAATGCCATTGAATGTCAAGGGGAGTTAGTTCGATTCTCTCTTGTTGGTGATGGTCAATGCCTGGCACTTGTGCGGCCCGAATGTTACTTGCCGCTTTTCAGCCCAATCCTGGATATTGTCCATGTCTTGCTGCATTTCGACACAGAAATGTTTCAGTATCTGAGGAGTCATGAATGGTACTGAACATTGTGCAATCATCAGCGAACATCCCCACTTCTGACCTTATGATTGAAGGAAGGTCATTGATGAAGCAGCTGAAGATGGTTGGGCCGAGGACATTACCCTGAGGAGCGCCTGCAGTGATGTCCTGGAGCTCAGATGATTGACCTCCAACAACCACAACCATCTTCCTTTGCGCAAGGTATGACTCCAGCCAGTGGAGGGTTTTCCCATTGACCTCAGTTTTGCTCGGGCTCCTTGATGCCATACTCGGTCAAATACTGCCTTGATGTCAAAGGCAATCACTCACACCTCACCTCTTTTGTCCATGTTTGAACCAAGGCTGTCATGAGGTCAGGAGCTGAGTGGCCCTGGCAGAACCCAAACTGAGTGTCACTGAGGCAGGTTATTGCTAAGCAAGTGCCGCTTGATGGCACCTTCCATAATTTTACTGATGATTGAGAGTAGACTTATGGGGCCTAAAGTGATGGAAGGTGTCATCAACATTGCCATCAAGCAGCACTAGCAGATATGTCCTTTAGGATTCGGCCAGTAGAGATGCTCCCGAGCCACTCTTGGTGATGGACATTGAAGTCCCCCACCCAGAGTACATTCTGTGCTCTTGCCACCCTTAGTGCTTCCTCCAAGTGCTGTTCAACATGGAGGAGTACTGACTCATCAGCTGAGGGAGGGCAGTAGGTGATAATCAGCAGGAGGTTTCTTTGTCCATTGTTTGATCTGATGCCATGAGACCTCATGGGGTCCAGAGTCGATGTTGAGGACTTCCAGGGCAATTCCCTCTCTACTGTACCGACACCTCTGGTGAGTCTGTCCTGCACGTGGGACAGGACGTACCCAGGGATGGTGATGGCAGTGTGTGCGACATTGCCTGTTCGGTATGATTCTGTGAGTATGACTATGTCAGGCTGTTGCTCTCCCAACTTAACACAAGCCACCAGATGTTACTAAGGAGGACTTTGCAGGGTCGACAGCGCTGGGTTTGCCATTGTCATTTCTGGTGCCCAGGTCGACGCCGGGAGGTCCGTCTACTTTCATTCCTTTTTATTGACTTCGCAGTGTTTAGTTTCAACTGAGTGGCTCGCTCGGCCATTTCAGAGGGCATGTAAGAGTCAACCACATTGCTGTGGGTCTGCAGTCACATGCAGGCCAGACAAGAACAGCAGATTTCCTTCCCGAAAGGGCATGAGTAAACCAGATGGGTTTTTACAACCATCAACAATGGTTTCATGACCATCATTAGACTTGCTTTTTAATTGCAGATGTATTATTTGGATTTAAATTTCAATGGTGGGATTTGAACCCACGTCCCCTGAGCAATACCCTAGGTGTCTGGGTTACTAATCCACTGACAAGTCCACTGACAAGACCACTACGCCACCACCACCCCTAGTGACCATACTGCAATTAGTTTTGGCATAATCATGTAAAAGGACAAAGATACAACAGAAGTAAAAGTTCTAAATAGGGGGAAGGCAAATTTTACAAAACTGAGAGGTGACTTGGTGGATGTGGACTGGATACAACTACTTGAAGGAAACCCCAAAGATGTTCTGTCAGTACATTAAGAGCAAGAGGATCACTAAGGAAAGGGTACGGCCTATCAGAGATGTACAAGGGAACGTTTGAGTGGATGCAGAATATGTGTGTGGGGTTCTTAATGAGTTTTTGTCTCTGCCTTCACAAAGGAGAGGGATGATGCAGACAAAGAAGAGGAGTGTGACATATTAGATATGATGAGCATAATGAGAGTGGAAGTACTAGAGGGTCTGACATCCTTCAAAATGAATAAGTCACCAGGGCCGGATGATTTGCATCTAAGGTTGTTAAAGGAAGCCAGGGAGGAAATAGTGGATGCGCGGAGGATCATCTTCAAATCCTCACTGGATATGGGGAGGTGCCGGAGGATTGGAGGTCTGCGAACGTTGTACTATTATTTAAAAAGGATGTGAGGGATAGGCCAAATAATTGTAGGCCGGTCAGTCTGACCTCGATGGTGGGTAAATTATTAGAATCAATTCTGAGGGACAGGATAAACTGCCACTTAGAAAGGCACGGATTAATCAGGGATAGTCAGCATGGATTTGTTAAGGGAAGGTCATGTCTCACTAACTTGATTGAGTTTTTTGAGGAAGTAACAAGGAACATTGATGAGGATAGTGTGGTGGATGTGGTCTACATGGATTTTAATAAGGACCCACATGGCAGACTGGTCAGTAAAATGAAAGCCCATGGAATACAGGGGAATGTGGCAGGTTGGATCCAAAATTGACTCAGTGACAGGAAACAAAGGATAGTTATCGACGGATGTTTTTGCGAATGGAAAGCAGTTTTCAGTGGCGTTCCACAGGGCTCAGTGTTGGGTCCCTTGCTGTTTGTGGTATATATTAATGATTTGGAATTAAATGTGGGAGGTATGATTGGGAAATTTGCTGATGACACAAAAATTGGCCGTGTAATTGATAGTGAGGAGGATAGCTGTAGACTTCAGAATGATATGAATGGATTGGTTGAGTGGGCGGAAAAGTGGCAAATGGAATTCAATCTGGAGAAGTGTGAGGTTATGCATTTGGGGAGGGCAAACAAAGCAAGGGAATACACAATAAACGGGAAGATATTGAGAGGGTTAGAAGAAGTGAGAGACTTTGGAGTGCATGTCTGCAGGTCCCTGAAAGTGGCAGGACAGGTAGATAGAGTGGTGAAGAAGGCATATGGAATGCTTTCCTTTATTGGCCAAGGTATAGAATAGAAAAGCAGGGATGTAATGCTCGAACTGTATAAAACGGAGGTTCGGCAACAGCTGGAGTATTGCGTACAGTTCTGGTCACCACCTTACAGAAAGGACATAATTGCTCTGGAGAGAGTACAGAGGGGATTTACAAGAACGTTGCCAGGGCTTGAAAGTTGCAGCTATGAGCAAATATTGGAGCAACTCGGGTTGTTTTCCTTAGAACAGAGGAGTCTGAGGGGTGACTTGAATGAGGTGTACAAAATTATGAGGCGCCTAGACAGAGTGGACAGGAAGGACCTGTTTCCCCTGGTGGGGAGGTCAGTTACCAGGGGGCACAGATTTAAGGTGATTGGTAGAAGGATTAGAGGGGACATGAGGGGAAACGTTTTTACCCAGACGGTGGTGGGTGTCTGGAATTCGCTGCCAGGAATGGTGGTGGAGGCAGAAGCCCTCAACTCATTTAAAAATACCTGGACATGCACCTGAAGTGCTGTAACCTGCAAGTCTACGGATCAGGTGCTGGAAGGTGGGAATAGATTGGGTGGCTAGTTTTTTCGGCCAGAGCAAACGCGATGGGCTGAATGGGCTCCTTCTGTGCCCTAATTTTTCTATGATTCTATGGAAATTGCCAGCACTGACACAGATCATTTCATTAGTCCATTGATATCGGACTGACTATAAGGAGAAGCTAGTTAAACACATAATGGTGAAAGGAATGGAAGATGGCATTGGTTGTTCCAAATGAAGAGGGATAGACAGAGGTGTGAGTACAGCAGACTTCAGACAGTAATCAGCCCCTTCAGATCCTGTGGGTGGCTCTGAAAAGAGCCTTTGAGTATTTGAAAAAATCCTGGCAGATTGACTTGGTTTTGGTGCCCGGAGTGCTGGTTTTCTTGGGCAGCAACACGGCCTGGATATTAGGCAGCACCCTACCCTGAACGATGGCCACCCCTCCCAGCAGCTTGTTGAGCTCCTCATCATTGAGGACGGCCAGCTGTAGGTGTCTGGGGATGATGCGGGTCTTCTTGTTGTCCCGGGCCGCGTTACCGCCCAGCTCGAGGATTTCAGCAGTCAGGTACTCGAGCACAGCAGCCAGATAGACCTGGGCTCTGGCACCCACACGCTCAGCATAGTTACCCTTTCTCGGGAGCCTGTGAACGCGGCCCACCGGGAACTGCAGTCCAGCCCGAGAGGAGCGAGACTTGGCCTTGGACCGAGCTTTCCCGTTGGTCTTTCCTCTTCCAGACATTTCCACAATCTCACAAATACTTTCACAATGAATGGATAATTTCGTCAGCATTAAACATACACATGGGGTAGTCAGGATGGTCGAGCAGTCTGAGACGGTTCAATCAGATCACAATTCTCTCTGCAGGGGTGGGTTCAAATTCCCCTTCTGACAAGTTGTGTTTTGACATGACTAGAGGTATTTGGAAGTAGCGATGAAGAACAAACAGAGATCATGAAAGAATATAATCAAGCAAAATCAAAACAAATCCAAAGATGTTTCATCAATAGATTGCAGTCAGAGGCAACTGAGGAAAGAGTAGGGCCCATCAAAGACCTAAAAATGTAACCTTTGTGTCAGTGTGGAAGATGTTGGTATGTTTATTAATGAATATTTTACTGTCTTCACAAATGAGGGGGGTGATGCAGATATTGTAATTAAGGAGAAGGAGTGTGAAGTATTGGACATGATAAACTGAGGGAGAGAAGAAGTATAAATGGAATTAGCATCCTTGAAAGTGGATAAATCATCAGGGCCGGATGAAATGTACCACAGGCTGTTAGAAGAAGTCAGGGAGGAAATAGTGGAAGGTCTGACCATCAGTTTCCAATCCCTCACTGGATACGGGTGTGATGTCAGAGGATTGGAGGTCTCGTAACACTGCAATAAAAGCAAAATTCTGCAGATGCTGCAAATCTGAAATAAAAACTAGTTGCATTGGAAATACACAGCAGATCTGGCAGCAACTGTGGAGAGAGAAGCAAAGTTAACGTTCCTGTTCTGATGAAAGGTCACTGACCTGAAATGTTAACTTTGCTTCTCTCTCCACAGATGCTGCCAGACCTGCTGTGTATGTCCAGCACTTTTTTTTTATTGCTAACATTGCACCATTGTTGAAAAAGGAAGCGAGTGATCGACCGTATAATTAAAGAACAGTCAGCCTAACCTCAATAGTGGGCGAATTATTGGAATTAATTCTGAGAGACAGGATAAAATGTCACTTAGAAAGGCACAGATTAATCAATTATCATCAGCATGGATTTGTTCAGGGAAGCTCCTGTCTGACTATCTTGATTGAATGTTTTTGAAGACGTCACAAGGAGGATTGTGAGGATAGTGCAGTTGATCTGATCTACATGGATTTTAGCAAGACTTTTGACAAGGTCCCACATGGCAAACTGGTTAAAAAAAATAAAAGCACATGGGATCCAGGGGAATGTAGCAAGCTGGACACAAAATTGGTTCTGTGGCAGGAAACAAGAAGGAATTGGTTACAGGTGTTTTTGCAACTGGAGGACTGTTTCCAGCGGTGTTCCACGGGGCTCAGAACTAGGTCCCCTGCTTTTTGTGGTATATATTAATGATATGGACATAAATGTAGAGGGCACAATCAAGATGTTTGCAGATGAAACAAAAATTGTCCGTGTTGTTGATAGGGAGGAGGATAGCTGTACACTGCAGGAAGATATCAATAGACTGGTCAGGTGGGCAGAGAAGTGGTAAATGGAATTCAAATTGGACAAGGGTGAGGTGATGCATTTGGGAGGTCAAAAAAGGCAAAGGAATACACAATTAATGGGAGAACACTGAACGGTGCAGAGGAAGTGAGAGACATTGGAGTGAATGTCCACAGATCCCTGAAGATAGCAGGACAGGTCAATAAGGTGGTTCAGCAGGTATATGGAATCCTTTCCTTTATTAACTGAGGTATAGAATATAAGGGTGATCTGGGTGTCCATGTCAATAAGTCACTGACAGCTAACATGCAGGTGCAGCAAGCAATTAGGAAGGCGAACAGTATGTTAGCCTTTATCACAAGAGGATTTGAGTACAGGAGTAGAGAATTCTTGCTTCAATTGTATAGAACCTTGGTTAGACCGCACTTGGAGTACTGTGTACAGTTTTGGTCTCCTGACCTTAGGAAGGATATTATTGCCATGGAGGGAGTTCAACGAAGGTTCATCAGACTTGTTCCTGGGATGGTGGGACTGTTCTGTGAAGAGAGATTGGGAAACTGGGGCTGTATTCCCGAGAGTTTCAAAGAATGAGAGGTGATCTCATTGAAACCTACAAAATATTTAAAGGACATTCAGGGCAGATGCAGCTAAGATGTTTCATCTGGATGGGGAGTCGAGAACCAGGGGCTCAATTTCAAAATAAGGGGGAAGCTCCTTAGGACAGAGATGAGGAGAAATTTCTTTACTCGGAGGGTTGTGAATCTTTGGAATTCTGTACCCCAGAGGGCTGTGGAAGCTCAGTCGTTGAGTATGTTTAAAGCAGAGATTGACAGATTTCTAAATACAAATGACATAAGGGAATATGAGGAAAGTGTGGGGAAAAGGGCATTGAAGTGGATGATCAGCCATGATCATATTGAATGGCGGGGCAGGCTCGATGGGCTGAATAGCCGACTCCTGCTCCTATGTTCCTATGTTCCTATGTTCCTAACTCCACATGATCGGCGAGACACAGCCTCAGTCCGACTTGGTGGGTGGTGCAAACGGATCTCACTGCTTCTGATCTTCACCAGAACAGAGAGTGAGATGTAACATTGATTATCAAACAGACTGTGAGAGAATACAACAGAATAAAACACATGGAGAGACACTGTGGTAGAACAAATTGATTTGATTGGAATGTTGAATTTGATTGGAATGAATAAAACACCAGAAACAGCAGATTAAATTGGGATTCTCATCATTATATTGATCTGAGACAGAAAAGAGAAATTGTTGGAAAGAAGGGAAGAAGGAAGAAAAGAAAGGATGGAACTGTTCAGTTTTTTCACTTGCCCATCAAAGCTGGATAAAAAAAAAAGTTGCATATAACAGAGAATTTCACCAAAAAGGGAGATTAAATGCTGCAGAAACCTTGGATCGAAGGATGCCCCAACAGATCACCTGTTTAACTGTCTCCTCACTGGGGGATTTCAATCAGTGAGCAATATTATTCTCTACCTTTTTTTGTTAATGAACCCAGAACGGTCACTTGGAATTAATATCTGTGTTCCGATTCCTGAATAATAAAATTGTGAGTTTCTCGATATTTTCTGGACACATTTCCTGCTGAAAGAACTAAGAACTCTTTTCTAATTTACACAATACTATATACACACTCATCAAGCCTCCTAAGCTAGCATCCTTGGTGCTGCTCTCTCTTCTCCCAAACCTCATCTCCTGTGACTGTTACATCATCACTTTGACAGAGGGAGTGATTGATCCCAATGTCCTCAGCATTAACCCTTTACATCCTTATACTACACTGTCTGTCCAAAAAAATGGGTGGAGGGAACTTGATTTATCGAAACACCAACAGCTGCCAGTTGAAAATCAACTCAAACCCATCACCGAGAGAGAGAGAGAGAGAGACTGTCAGAGAACTTCCTGCATCCAGTCCTGACCCTGTCACACTCACAGATGCTCACCCAGACCCCACTCTCATCAACACTGAACATTGTTACCGAGACACTTCAAATACTGTTTATAAAAGGCAGGAAAGGTCAAAGTTCACACAGCTGCATTGAATAGAACAAAGTTTAATATCTTCTCACCGTTTCTCGGTAACCACGAGACATAGGTTTTCTTATTTGGTTCCTTTGATTTTTCTTGTTCCTGATTGACAAATATTCCAAACCTCAGATCAACCCTCCCACTTGCATCATGTCCCAGTCTCAGTCACAAGCAACACATAACAACACAAACACTCTGAAACATACAACGCAGTCACATTTTCCTTCAGTGACAATAATGTCGAGCTGTTTTCCAGGTTGAATACAACTGTGAACAAATTTGTATCAAAGAAGTTGCCTTTGAAATATCAGCACTGGATTTCTGTCCAAGGAGGAACAGCTATTCCAAACTCACATCCTTCACAAAGGCTGTTATCTCCTGTAACGAAAATTAATCATGTAATTTGAATTCTCACTTCAAAGTCAGAAGACACAGTTAGAAGTGATTGATAAGGTAATTTCTACATTACAAATGTGAAATAAGGCTCTGCTGGGAATTGAACCCAGGATCTCCTATTTACAAGACACGTGCTTTAACCAACTAAGCTACAGAGCCAGAAGTTGTTACTGCTAACATCAGAGGAGTGCACTATTTATTCTCATATAATAACAATATCAAAGCAAAATCCAGCAGATGCTGGAAATCTCAAATAAAAACAAGAAACGCTGGAAATACTCATCAGGTCTGGCAGCATCTGTGGAGAGAGAAGCAGAGTTAACGTTTCAGGTCAATGACCCTTCTTCATTCCCTTCTATATATTCTCATCCCACTTCTCCACAGGTCACAGCATATATTTTAACTTTTCCCACTTCCTGAAACAGTCAATCATATACTCTATTCTTCCCAGAATAGAAGACACTGACCAGGTTTCTTTAATGAACAGCAAAATTATCAGCTTATTACAGAACAAGTTTTAACTAGTCATGAAATAAAGCATAAATACACAGGTAGAAATTTTAAAAGTTCCCCTTTTACCTTAACCAACATTGAAAGCCCCTTTCTTACCACAGCCCCACACAAGCACACACACATACACCGGTTAACTGTAAAAAAAGAATTATTTTTTACAATTCTGAGTTCTGTTAAAGACAAAAACAACACTTGGGCTGATTACTTGTTCATTCCTGAAGAAAACAGCAGATGAGATATGTTGTTCCAAAACTGGCATACAGTCTAACTTCTGAGTGTGCGTAGACAGGTCACTCGGGTCTTTTAGAACAGTTTTTTAGGGGCAGTGTTGAGAATTAATTTTAGCAGGCTTTCTTCAAAGACAGGAGAAGAGATGAATTGACACAGTGAAGTTCTCAGGGTCTTTTAAAGATTTGCTGCAAAACAACGTGGGTTGTGATCTTCTCTCCTTCCTTGACACTTCTTCAGGCTAACTTTATCAGCTGCTCACTCCAGAAGGTAAAACACGATGACTGCGACAAATAAAAGCTTGTGATTTTTCTGCCCTCTTCGGTGAGTGCTGCTGCTGCCGGGTTTGTCCAATCAAGAGGCGCAACTGACTTCTCTGTCCACATTTCCCCCTGTTACCAGGGTTTCTGTTCGACATTTAACTTGAGTCATGTGACAACCAGTAAACATAGTTGCCAAATTAGTACTTTCAGTACCCTCTTGAAAAAGAACTGGTCTGACATTTATTAAGTTTGACGATGAATTCCTCAAAAAAAATTTCACAAAAAAAAAATCAAAATCACTTCCATAACATCATGTACTTTCCCTGAGCTACAGGTTATTGCAAGTCTCTCTGGCTGTGTTTATTTTTGTTGATTTTGCACTCAGGTTCTTTCTGAATCCATGTGTTTGCAGAACTTTGTCAGTGAGAAACATGGAGATATGCTTAAAGATTTCCCTGCAAATTATTCATATCTCCGTCTTTCTCCGAACTTTGTAGAAACACATTATTGTGGGAATCACACACATCAGGCCATCAAACCTCTCCGTTAAACATTGAAAGGTGACAGTGTTTATTGTGACCGGGTTCCATTTATTCAGACACATCTGGTATAAAAGTGCTCAAGAAATGATTCACACATGTAATGTATTTGTGTATTATGTGCATGACATAATGACGCAAATAAACAATTCCTTGCACTTGCCACGCTTGGTGTATATTTTCTCTGCTGATGCCCCCTGAATATATTAGAGAAAATAGTGATGAGGATGAGATAAAAGTCTGTAAATATAGGCAGCAAACAGCAGCAGGGACTGCAGTGAACAGGATCAGGCAGCTCCTGGTGACCTACCTGCTCGGATGGTGGAGATTTTAGGTGGATTGTGTGAAGCCTGGGCCACAGAATGTCTCTTCAGTTGAATGAGATACCGCAGGGTCTTCCTGTGCATCTGATTCAAATTGCTTATTTGGGACAACATGGCTGCACACATGTGGGATACATCGGAAGGTGAGGAACTTATGAGAGGGCTTGAGAACCATTCAGTTCATATATTGAAAGAATGGACATGTTTTTCAGAGCTAATAACATTTTGGAATTTGAAGGTGAAAGTGCAGAGGTCAAGAGTCAGAATAAAGCAATTCTTGAGGGCAAGAAAGCAATTTTGCCAATGGAAATTAGCCTGGAAGTGTATGACCAGCTAACAAAGCTTCCTGCTCCCATCAAGGCAAAAGATGTGCCATTCAAAACAATCATCACCAAGTTGGAGGAACATTTCAACCCTAAGCCACTAGAGATCACGGCAAGCTAGAAATTTGGAAGCAGAAATCAGAAAAGTAGTGAAACAGTTGGTTAGTACATTGTGGCACTGAAGAATTTATCACTACATTGCAACTTTGGCATATTCTTAGATCGTGCATTATGAGACAGATTTGTGCTTATATTGGTGGATGAGAAAAGATACTAAACACACAAAATCTCACATTCGAGCTCGCATGTAAGATTGCTCTTTCCATGGAGATTGCATCAAAGAATGCTCGAGAATTTCATCCTGTGCCAGTGATTGTAACACACTTCAGGGGAGCTTAAAAAAACTGGTAAAATGGGCTTTCACATGGCAGATAAAATTTACACAGAGAATTGTGAAGAGATACAATTTTGGAGGAAGAATAAGGAGAGGCCATATAAATGAAATGGTACAATTCTAAAGTGGGTGCCGGAACAGAGAGACGATGTACACCAATCTTAGAAGGTTTGAAAAGGCTTCTAAGAGCAAACAGGACACTTGGCTTTATTAATAGAGACATATAGTAAAAGCAAATAAGTTATGATAAACCTTTATAAAATACTGGGTCTGAATGGCCTACTCCTGTACCTCCACAGAAAGCTTCCATTCCAGGTTTGCACACACTCGTCAGGATCACTCTCCACAGATCCCGCCACTCCAGGCTCAGCCACCCTCTTCAGGATCACTTTCCATAGATCCCACCACTCCATGCATGGATATCTCCCTCATGATCAGATCACAGGTCCTGAGTCCTGCGACATCCAGTCATGAATGATGGTGGACAATTAAATAACTAACCAGATGAGGAGGCTGCAAAAAATCCCCATCCTCAATAATGGTGGAGCCAAAGCTAAATCATTTACAACCATCTTCCATCAGAAACTGCTCAGTGGATGATTCATCTCGGCCTCCTGAGGTCCCCAGCATCACAGTTTCCAGTCTTCAGCCAATTCGATTCACTCCACATGATAGCAAGAAACAGCTGAAGTCACTCGATACAGCAATGACAATAGGCCCTAACAACATCCCGGCTCTAGTACTGAAGACTTGTGCTCCAGAACTAGCTGCGCTCTCAGCCACACTGTTCCAGTAGAGTTACAACACAGGCATCTACCCGACAATGTGGAAAATTGCCCAAGTGTGCCCACTCCATAAAAAAAAAGCAGGACAAATCCAATCTGACCAATTACCACCCCATCAGTCTCCTATCAATCATCAGCAAAGTGATGGAAGATGTCATCAATAGTGCTATCAAGCACCAGACACTTAGCAATAATCTGCTCATCGATGCTCAGTTTAGGTTCTGCCAGGGTTCCTCGACTCCAGGCAAATACTTGGCAGGTAGAGTATAATGTGGGAAAATGTGAGGTTATCCACTTTGGTAAGAAGAATGGAAAAGCAAAATATTATTTAAATTGTGAGAGATTACAGAATGCTGTGGTATAGAAGGATCTGGGTGTCCTCGTACATGAATCACAAAAAGTTACCATGCAGGTAGAGCAAATAATTAGGAAGGCAAATGGAATGTTGCCCTTTATTTCAAGGGGGATGAAGTATAAAAGAAGAGAAGTCTTGCTGCAAATGTACAGGGTGTTGGTGAATACACACCTGGAGTACTGTCTACAGTTTTGGTCTCCTTATTTAAGGAGGGATATACTTGCATTGGAGGCAGTTCAGAGAAGGTTCACTGGATTGATTCCTGTGATGAAGTGGTTGTCTTATGTGGAGAGTTGATCAGGTTGGACCTATACTCATTGGAGTTAAGAAAAATGATAGGTGATCGTATTGAAACATATAAGATTTTGAGGGGGCTTGACAGGGTGGATGCTGAGAGGATGTTTCCCCTCATGGTGGAATTTAGAACTAGGGGACACAGTTTCAGAATAATGGTCTTCCATTTAAGAAGGAAATGAGGAATTTCTTCGCTCAGAGAGTCATTAATCTTTGGAATTCTCTACCACAGAGAGTAGTGGAGGCTGGGTCATTGAATGTCTTCAAGACTGAGTTTGACAGAATTTTATCTGCAAGGAAGTCAAGGGTTATGGGGGGCAGGCAAGAAAGAGGGGTTGAGGCCATGATCAGGTCAGCCATGATCCTATTGAATGGTGGAGCAGGCTCGAGGGGCCAAATGGCCTACTCCTGCTAATATTTCTTCTGTTCTTATTTTTTATTGCAGCTTGGCTCAAACAGACACAAAAGAGTGGCGTTCTAGAGGAGAGGTGAGAGTGATTGCCCTTGAGTGAGTGTGGCATCAAGGATCCCTAGCAAAATTGAAGTCAATGAGAATCAAGGGGAAAACTCTCCACTTGGTGGAGTCATACCTCGCACAAAGCAAGATGGTTGTGGTTAGTGGAGACCAATCATCTCAGCCCAGGACATTGCCTCAGGACTTTCTCAGGGTAGTGTCCTCGGCCCAAACATCCTCAGCTGTTTCATTGATCACTTTCCCTTCAACATAAGTCAGAAGTGGGAATTTTCGCTGATGACCCACAACTCCTCAGATACTGAAGCAGTCTGTGCCCACAAGCAGCGAGACCTGTACAAACTTCAGGCTTGAGCTGATAAGTGACAAGCAACCTTCTGGCCGCACAAGTGCTAAGCAGTGAACATCTCCATTGAGAGAGAATCAAACCATCTACCTTTTGATATTCAGCAGCATAATCATCACTGAATCCCCCACCATCAACATCTTGGGGGTTACCATTGACCAGAAACTAAACTGGACCAGTCACATCTATGCTGAAGCTATAAATGCAGGTCAGAGATTAGGAATTCTGCAGCAGGTATCTCGCCTCCTGCCACCTCAAATCCTGTCCACCATGTACAAGGCACAAGTCAGGAGTGGGATGGAATACATCCCACTCAACAACACTCAAGAAGCTCAACACCATCCAGGAGAAAGCAGCCCACTTGATCGGCACCTAACCCACCACCTTAAACATTCACTTCCTCCACCACCAGTACACAGTGGATGCAGTGTGTACCATCTCCATATGCACTGCAGTATCTCGCCAAGTATCCTTCAACAGCACCTTCCAAACCCGTGACCACTACCACCTCGAAGGACAAGGGCAGCAGATGCATGGGAACTCACTACCTGCAGGTTCCCCTCCAAGTCACTCACCATCCTGACATGGAACTATATCGCCATTTCTTCACTGTTGTTGGGTCACAATCCTGGAACTCCCTCCCCAATAGCACTGTGGGTGTTCCTGCACCATATGGACTGCATCAGTTCAAGAAGGCAGCTGACCACCACATTCTCAAGGGCAATTAGGGATGGGTAATAAATGCCAGCCTTATCAGCGATACTCGCGCCCATTAATGAATAAAAAACAAATCACTCTCCACAGATTCCCCACAATCTGGGCTTGGACATTTACTTCAGGAGCACAGAGCTTTATATAACTGCAACATGAGTTCCAATCTTCATATTCCGTTCACTTTTCACATTATTTTTCTACCAGTCCACTAGCTTTTAGTGATTCAGTACTCGGGTCTCTGCGCCTCCGCAGTTTCTAACATCTCACCACTTAACAAAAAACACTCTGATCTATCTTTCGTAGGTACTAGGTGACCCCTCATTTTAAACTCCATCTGCCAAAGCATTGCTCACTCACTTAATCTATCAAGAAGATTTGAAAATAAATTTCTTGCCAAAGGATAATGTTCTGCTTCTGCTCCCTAGCCATTTGCTTTTCCCGTTAGTCTTTCACTTGGTGTAAATCCAGAGAAAGTAAAGATGGAAAGAAGGAAGGAGGGGAGGGAAAATCCTGCTCCGTTTTGTGATCCCTATTTGATCTTCATTCCAGTCCAATTTGGGTGAAGAATTCCAATTGTCTGTCTCAATTTTAATAAAGTATAAATAATTCTGGAACCACCGTCAAGATACTGACAAGAATAAGTTTCCAGGCCGACATTACATTGAAGCTGCAAACAAGAATGCAACAGGCAGTTGATAAACTAACGACAAGGATGGGATTCAAACCAACGCGTGCACAACACAAAGGATTAGTAACCCATCGCCTTAAGCTCTCAGCCACCTCGTCACCTGGCAAGTAATAGAAGCACAACCGTCACCTTCACACAGATCCTGGCTGTGCAGCCAGATGCGCAATGATGGAAATGTAGCTTCTGAAAGTAAATGAAATTTCCATCACATCAGGTCATGGCCTGTTGGGAATGGAGCGGTGTGAAACATTTCCAGACCATTTCCAACACGTTTCTACTGAGTGTGAAAACCCACCACGGAAAGACTGGAACATACAATCATTTGATCACAGCATGATTAACATCACTCAGACACCTGAACCATTCGGTCACTGACGAAGTCATGATAACTTCAAATTTCTCATGAAATGACAACTGAGAAAACTGACTGGAAGAATTGCTTCAACTCCACGTGATCAGTGAGGCACAGCCTCAGCCGACTTGTCAGGTGGTGCAAACAGATATCACTGCTTCTGATCTTCACCAGAACAGAGAGTGAGATGTAACATTGATCATCAAACAGACTGTGAGAGAATACAACAGAATAAAACACATGGAGAGACACTGTGCAATAACAAATAGATTTGATTGGAATGTTGAATTTTAATTGGAATGGATAAAACACCAGAAACAGCATATTAAATTGGGATTCTCATCATTATATTGATCTGGGACAGAAAAGAGAAACTGATAGAAAGAAGAGAAGAAGGAAGAATGGAATTGTTCAGTTTTTTTCAGTTTTTTCACTCGTCCATCAAAGCTGGATAAAAAAAAGTTGCAAAAGTTGCAAATGCTGCCAAAACCTTGGATTGAAGGATGTCCCAACTGTTTAACTGTCTCCTCACTGGGGGATTTCAATCAGTGAGCAATATTATTCTCTACCTTTTTTTGTTAAATGAACCCAGAACTGTAACTTGGAGTTAATATCTGTGTTCCGACTCCTGAATAATAAAATTGTGAGTTTCTTGATATTTTCAGGACACATTTCCTGCTGAAAGAACTAAGAACTCTTTTCTAATTTACACAGTACTATATACACACTCATCAAGCCTCCTCAGCCAGCATCCTTGGTGCTGCTCTCTCTTCTCCCAAACCTCATCTCATGTGACTGTTACATCATCACTCTGACAGTGGGAGGGGTTGATCCCACTGTCTTCAGCATTAACCCTTTACATCCTTATACTACACTGTGAATCAAAAAAAATGGTTAGAGGGAACTTCCTTCATTTATCGAAACAGTGAGCTGCCAGTTGTCAACCAACTCAAACCCATCAGAGAGAGAGAGACAGACAGACTGTCAGAGAACTTCCTGCATCCAGTCCTGACCCTGTCACGATCAGCAGTTGCTCACCCAGACCCCACTCTCATCAACACTGAACATTGTCACTGAGACCCTTCAAATAATGTTTATAAAAGGCAGAAAAATTCAAAGTTCATCACAGCTGTATTGATTGAAACTAAGTTTAATATCTTCTCACCACTAGGTAACCACATGAGAAAGTCCTTCAATCGTTAGCATAAATTATCAGCTGTAAGAATGTTTGTCATTGGGTTGAATAATTTCTGTGTGAGGAATGTTCCAGCATCATAAACCAGGGGAACGTGCTGACTGAGCTGTGTCTTCATCTCTTCTGGGCAGTCAGACAGTTCACCCTTCATTCTGCTCTGATTCACTTTCCCAAAGCGGATCTCCAGATTCTCAAATCTGGAGACTGGGTTTTCTTATTTGGTTCCTTTTGATTTTTCTTGCTCCTGAATAATAATATATTCCAACCTTGGATCAACCTTGCCCTGTGTCCCAGTCTCGGTTAAAGGCGACACATAATGGCACCAACACTCTGAAACATACAACATGGTCACACACTGCTTCAGTGAGATTAATTTTGAGGCGGTTTCACGTCAAATGCAATTGTGAACAAATTTCTCTCGTGGAAATTGTGGGTGATCTGAGTATTTGCACTGAATTTCTGTGCAAGGAGGGGCAGTTTCAAACAGCCACTCCGAAATCACTTCTTTCACAAAGACAAAGACTGTGCTGTCTTAACGTGCCTCTGAACTTCACAAACAAATTTGAACTCAAAGTTCAGGGGAAGACAGAGATGTGAATGATTGACAGAGTAATCTTTAAATCATAACTTTCCGTTTCTTCACTGCAGTGAGGATTTGTTGGGGTTTGAAGTGAGGTTCTGCTGTTTATTAGACAGAGGCTTTAACCAACGAAGCTCCAGGGCAAAATCTCAAACACATCCTTTCCTGGAGTTGCAGGTTATTGCAGGACTATCTGTCTCTGGGTTCTTTCTGAATCCACAAAATTGCAGATCTTTGTGAGTGAGAGACATGGAGATATGCTTCAAAGATTTCCCTGTAAATTATTCATATCTCCATCTTTTCCTGAACTTTGAACAAACACATTACTGTGGGAATCACACACATCTGGCCCTCACACTCGTCCGCTAAACATTGAAAGGTGACAGTGTTTATTGTGAGGGGATCCATTTATTCAGACACATCTTGATCGGGACGTGTTTCACACGTGTAATGTTTTTGTATATTATGTTTATGATGTAATATTGTAAATAAACATTTCCTTGCACTTGTCGCATTTGATGTCCATTTTCTCTGCTGATGCCCCCTGAATATATTGGAGAAAATGGTGATGAGGATGAGATAAAAGTCTGTAAATATAGGCAGCAAACAGCAGCAGGGACTGCAGTGAACAAGAACAGCCAGCTCCTGGTGACCTACCTGCTCAGATGGTTGAGATTTTGGGTGGATTGTGTGAAGCCTGTGCTACAGACTGTCTCCTCAGTTGAATGAGATGCCCTAGGGTAAAGCATGGCTACCCGACCCGACTCCGACCAGACCCGATGACATGTGTCGGGTTCGGGTCGGGTCTCTCTTCCGTGTCCGGCATTCGGGTTCGTGACGGGTCGGGCTGGAGGCCGACACAGTGCTGCCTTGTTCAGGGAGGGAACTTCTGCATGATTCCGCAGGAATAGCCAGCTTTCGGAATGGAGGATCACAACATTTGGACAAGGTATGTTTGTTATAATTAACTTTATTATGGTAGTCGGGTCGGGTCGGGTCGGTTCAGGTCGGGTGCGGGAAAAAAATCAAAGGACTCGGGCCCGGGTCAGGTTCAGGTTGGATGTGGTCAGGTCGGACCGGGTCGGGTTTCAATTTCATAAATGAGCAGGCCTTTACCGCAGGGTCTTAGTGTGCATCAGATTCAAAGTGATTATTTGGGACAATATGGTTGCACCCAAGGGATACATCAGAAGGCTTGGAACTTATGAGAGGGCTCGAGAACCATTCAGTTCATATATTGAAAGAATGGACATGTTTTTCAGAGCTAATAACATTTTGGAACTTGAAGGTGAAAGTGAAGAGGTCAAGACTCAGAATAAGGCAATTCTTGAGGGCAAGAAAGTAATTTTGCGAATGTAAATTATCCTGGAAGTGTATGACATGCTAACAAATCTTCCTGCTCCCATCAAGGCAAAAGATGTGAATTCAAAACAATCATCACCAAGTTGGAGGAACATTTTAACCCGAAGCCACTAGAGATCACGGCAAGCTAGAAATTTGGAACCAGAAAGCAGAAAAGTAGTGAAATAGTTGGTGAGTACATTGTGGAACTGAAGAATTTATCACTACATTGCAACTTTGGCACATTCTTAGACCGTACATTATGAGACAGATTTGTGCTTATATTGGTGGATGAGAAAAGATACTAAACACGCAAAATCCTACATTTCAGCTGGCGTGTAAGATTGCTCTTTCCATGGAGATAGCATCAGAGAATGCTGGGGAATTTCGTCTTATGCCAGTGACAGTAACACAATTCAGGAGAAGATAAAAAAAACTGTCAAAATGGGCTTTCACATGGCAGATAAAATTTTCCACAGAGAAGTGTAAAGTGATAAAGTTTGGGAGGAAGAATGAGACAATGTGCACCAATCTTAGAAGGTTTGAAAATGTTGCTAAAAGCAAACAGGACACTTGGCTTTATTCATAGAGGCATAGAGTAAAAGCAAATAAGTTATACTAAACCTTTATAAAACACTGGGGCTGAATGGCCTACTCCTGCACCTCCACAGAAAGCTTCCACTCCAGGCTCGGACACCCTCTTCAGGATCACTCTCCATACATCCTGCCACTCCACGCACGGATATCTCCCTCAGGATCAGATCACAGCTCCACAGTCCTGCCACATCCAGTCGTGAATGGTGGTGGATAATTTAATAACTAACAAGATGATGAGGCTCCAAAAACACCCACATCCTCAATGATGGTGGAGCCGAGCACATCAGTGCAAAAGGCAAAACTGAAGCATTTGCAACCATCTTCAGTCAGAAGTATTAAGTGGTTTCGATCTGTGCTAATTTCAGCTCCTCATGCTCGCTGGTGCCTTGATTCTCTGGTGCTAATTTCAGAGTAAATCATGCAGCTTGACAATTGGAGCCAAAGAAAAAGACACAGGAGAGGTTGAAAGTGCCAAAACCTGGGATTGAACTAAGAACTGCGATTTTTAGTGCAATGCAAATCCAGCTGATCTATTTCAGCCACACACTAAAACCAGCCTTCGCTCATTGCTTTGGAAGACAATATTTACATTCAAGTGTTTGTCAAAATTTACAGAACACAACATGAGTAATATTTCCCATTGATTTCTCAGCACTGATGGAATGTGAAGCAGGAGACAGCCAGAAGTCCCACTGATCCACACTGACCCAGAGCTGAGAGTGAAATGAGATAAAGTTCAATCTTTAGCAACGAGACGCTGGAGAGACGTAAGAGTCCTGAATCAACGAGAGACTTTCTGATATAGTAAAAGCAAAATACTGCATATGCTGGAAATCTGAAATAAAAACAAAGGTGCTGGAAATACTCAGCAGGTCTGGCAGCATCTGTGGAGAGAGAAACAGAGTTAAAGTTTCAAGTCTGTGACCTTTCATCAGAACTGGCAAAGGTTAGAAAATAATTGGGTTTTAAACAAGTGAAGGAGAGGGGCCTGTGGGAGAGAACAAAGGGGAAGGTGTTTGATAGGGCAGAGGGCAGGAAAGATTAAATAACAAAGTTGTCCTGGGACAAAGGCAAAGAGTCCGTTAATGTTTGTGGTCAAAGACAAAGCATTTGTCCAGAGAGAGTGTTAATAGCAGAACAATGAGCAGCTCTGACTACATGAAAAACAGGCACATGGTTTTAAACACACTGTGTTTTGTGCTCCCCCTTTTGTGAATCCTTGTTCACAGCTTTCCAATTATAATGCAAAGAAATGAACACAAACAGGCTTTCTTTGGTTTAAAGAAGAAAAGTGAAACTTATTAAACTTGCTTAAACTTTAATATGGTTCAGGCCTACAAACATACGATGTACCCATGCCAGCATGCACACATGATATACAGATGCAGCGGGGACAGAAAAAATAAAAGATACAGTGGAACAGTTTGAGGCAATATCTTGTTACTGTGCTTCGAGCTCACGGTATAGCACTTTTGAAGGTAATTCTTGCATTTCGTAGGGCCCAGTATTCTACTTAAACCTTGTACATGTTGGAGACTTTTCTCTCTTTGAGATTCACATGTTTTCACAAGGTTCAGTTCTGTGGGAAAGAGATGGAGGCAGGCAGGACTGGAGAGGGTCTGCCCCATCCGGGAGCACATGGTGTTCTGAGTTCAAATCTGTGGCAAGTTCAAAAAACCAACAGCCAACTAGTCATGTGACTAAAACTGGTCTGACCACTTCTGCTGTGTATTGGGGAAGCAAAAGACTGCGTCCCTTTGTTTCAATACTGTTTGTTACTATGCAAATTTCTTTCCAGTCAGGCGCTTGCAATTTTAAGTTTTAATGTTCATGTGGCAAAAATCATGTGTGCCTCAGTCTTGGCAGGTGGGGTCGGGGGGTTTTCCTGACACCAGTCATGTTCTGAAGTTATTGAACTCAAGGTTCGGTCCACAAGGCTGTAGAGTGATGAATCGAAAGATCAGGTGCTGTTCCTCGAGCTTGCGTTGATGTTCACTGGAACACTGGAGCAGGCCAAAGACAGAAATGTTGACATGAGAGCAGGGGGAAGTGTTGAAATGGCAAGCAACCAGAAGCTCAGGGTCATGCTTTCGGACTGAGTGGAGGTGTTCTACAAAGCGGTCAGCTAATCTGCGTTTGGTCTCCCCACTTTAGAGAAGACCGCATTGTGAACACAAAATACAGTACACTAAATTGAAAGAAGTGCAAGTAAATCGCTGCTTCACCTGAAAGGGGTGTTTGGGGCCTTGGATAGTGAGGAGAGAGGAGGTAAAAGGGAAGCTATTACACTTCCTGCGATTGAATGGGAAGGTGCCGTGGGAATGGGACGAGGTATTGGGGTTAATGGAGGAGTGGACCAGAGTGTTGCGGAGGGAACGATCCTTTCAGAATGCTGACAGGGGAGGGGACGATGCATTTGGTGGTGGCATCACGCTGGAGGTGGTGGAAATGGCGGAGGATAATCCTTTGGATGTGGAGGCAGGTGGGGTGGAAAGTAAGGACAAGGGGAAACCTGTGGCGTTTCAGGGAGGGATGGGAAGAGGGGAGGGCAGATGTGTGGGAAATGGACCAGACACACTCCTTGAACTCTCTGCTGACGAAGTCTGAAAAAGGGAAGAACAACCACACAACATGGGTCTCAAATCGAAGACCCTGGGATTAAAAGTCTCATGCTCCACCAACTGAGCTAACAAGGCCTGATACAGTACTTCCACTCTGTCTGTTATTGGACGGATGCAGCTGTTGTCTCCACCCCAATGGCGGGCGTTTGTTCCACCAACCATGAAGCAGCTTCCTATCAATTCCCAAAATTATCATCTCCAACAAGAGAGAATCTAACTATCTCCCCTTGACATTCAATGGCATTATCATTGCTGAATCCCTCACGTCCTGGGGTTTGCCAATGAACAGAAACTGAATTGGAACAGCCATATAAATACCACAGCTTCAAGAGCAGGTCAGAGGCTGGGAATACTACTGTGAATCACTTACCTCCTGTCCACCATCTCCAAGACACAAGTCAGGAGTGTGATGAAAGGCTCCTCACTTGCCTGGATGAGTGCAGCTCCAACAACACCAAAGAAGCTCAACACCATCCAGGACAAAGCAGCTCACTTGATCAGCACTCCATCCACCACTACCTCGACCACCTGGAAGGACATTGGGTGAATGGCAACACTACCATCTGCAAGTTCCCCTCCAAGCTACACACCATCCAGTCTTGGAACTATATCATGATTCCTTCACTGTCACTGGATCAACATCCTGGAACTCCCTTCTGCACAGCACGTATTGCAATGGCTCAAAAAGGCGGCTCACCACCACCTTCCCAATGGAAATTAGGGATGGGCAATAAATGCTGGCTTTGCCAGCAATGCCCACATCCCATGAAAGAATAAAAAAGAGATTTACCACAATGGTAGCAGGGTGAGGGATTTCAGTTATGTGGAGAGATTGGAGAAGCTGGGGTTGTTCTCCTTGCAGCAGAGAAAGGTCAGAAGAGATTTGACACATTTGTTCAAAATCATTTTAAATAAGGCGAAACTGTTTCCAGTGGTAAAAGGGTCAGTAAGCAGAGGACACAGATATCAGGTGATTGGAAGAAGAACCAGAGGTGACATGAAGAACCATTTTTTACACAGCAATGTGTTGTGATAAAGAAAGAAAAGATTGCATTTATATAACACCTTTCAAGACCACTGGACATATCAAAGCACTTTGTAAACAATGAAATACTTTTGAAGTGTAATCACTGTTGTAATGTCAGAAATGCAGCAGCTAATACCCACAAACAGCAATGTGATAATGACCAACTGATCTGATTGAGGGGAGAATATTGATCATAACACCAGGGATAATTAGAATTAGAATTAGAATTAGAATTAGAACATTACAGCACAGTACAGGCCCTTCGGCCCTCGATGTTGCGCCGAACTGTGAAACCATCTGACCTACACTATTCCATTTTCATCCATATGTCCATCCAATGACCACTCAAATGCCCTTAAAGTTGGCGTGTCTACTACTGTTGCAGGCAGGGCGTTCCACACCCCTACAACTCTCTGAGTAAAGAAACTACCTCTGACATCTGTCCTATATCTATCACCCCTCAACTTAAAACTATGTCCCCTCGTGTTTGCCATCACCATCCGAGGAAAAAGACTCTCACTATCCACCCTATCTAACCCTCTGATTATCTTATATGTCTCTATTAAGTCACCTCTCCTCCTCCTTCTCTCCAACGAAAACAACCTCAAGTCCCTCAGCCTTTCCTCGTAAGACCTTCCCTCCATACCAGGCAACATCCTAGTAAATCTCCTCTGCACCCTTTCCATAGCTTCCACATCCTTCCTATAATGCGGTGACCAGAACTGCACGCAATACTCCAGGTGCGGTCTCACCAGAGTTTTGTACAGCTGCAGCATGACCTCGTGGCTCCGAAACTCGATCCCCCTACTAATAACAGCTAACACACCATATGCCTTCTTAACAGCCCTATTAACCTGGGTAGCAACCTTCAGGGATTTATGCACCTGGACACCAAGATCTCTCTGTTCATCTACACTACCAAGAATCTTCCCATTAGCCCAGTACTCTGCATTCCTGTTACTCCTTCCAAAGTGAATCACCTCGCACTTTTTCGCATTAAACTCCATTTGCCATCTCTCAGCCCAGCTCTGCAGCCTATCTATGTCCCTCTGAACCCTACAACATCCTTCGGCACTATCCACAACTCCACCGACCTTAGTGTCATCCGCAAATTTACGAACCCACCCTTCTACACTCTCTTCCAGGTCATTTATAAAAATGACAAACAGCAGTGGCCCCAAAACAGACCCTTGCGGTACACCACTAGTAACTAAACTCCAGGATGAACATTTGCCTTCAACCACCACCCTCTGTCTTCTTTCAGCTAGCCAATTTCTGATCCAAAGCTCTAAATCAGCTTCAACTCCATACTTCCGTATTTTCTGCAATAGCCTACCGTGGGGAACCTTATCAAACGCCTTACTGAAATCCATATACACCACATCCACGGCTTTACCCTCATCCACCTGTTTGGTCACCTTCTCGAAAAACTCAATAAGGTTTGTGAGGCACGACCTACCCGTCACAAAACCGTGCTGACTATCGATAATGAACTTATTCTTTTCAAGATGATTATAAATCCTGTCTCTTATAACCTTTTCCAACATTTTACCCAGAACCGAAGTAAGGCTCACAGGTCTATAATTACCAGGGCTGCCTCTACTCCCCTTCTTGAACAAGGGGACAACATTTGCTATCCTCCAGTCTTCCAGCACTATTCCTGTCGACAATGACGACATAAAGATCAAGGACAAAGGCTCTGCAATCTGCTCCCTAGCTTCCCAGAGAATCCTAGGATAAATCCCATCTGGCCCAGGGGACTTATCTATTTTCACACTTTCCAAAATTGCTAACACCTCCTCCTTGTGAACCTCAATCCCATCTAGCCTAGTAGCTTGAATCTCAGTATTTTCCTCGACAACATTTTCTTTCTCTACTGTAAATACTGACGCAAAATATTCATTTAACACTTCCCCGACCTCCTCTGATTCCACACACAACTTCCCACCACTATCCTTGAATGGCCCTAATCTAACTCGAGTCATTCTTTTATTCCTGATATATCTATCGAAAGCCTTCGGGTTTTCCCTGATCCTATCCGCCAATGACTTCTCGTGTCCTCTCCTTGCTCTTCTGAGCTCTCCCTTTAGATCCTTCCTGGCTAGCTTGTAACTCTCAAGCGCCCTAACTGAGCCTTCACGTCTCATCCGAACATAAGCCTTCTTCTTTCTCTTGACAAGCGCTTCAACTTCTTTCGTAAACCACGGCTCCCTTGCTCGACAACTTCCTCCCTGCCTGACAGGTACATACTTATCAAGGACACGCAGTAGCTGCTCCTTGAATAAGCTCCACATTTCGATTGTGCCCATCCCCTGCAGTTTCCTTCCCCATCCTACGCATCCTAAATCTTGCCTAATCACATCATAATTTCCTTTCCCCCAGCTATAATTGTTACCCTGCGGTATATACCTGTCCCTGCCCATCGCTAAGGTAAACCTAACCGAATTGTGATCACTATCACCAAAGTGCTCACCTACATCTAAATCTAACACCTAGCCGGGTTCATTACCCAGTACCAAATCCAATGTGGCATTGCCCCTGGTTGGCCTGTCTACATACTGTGTCTGAAAACCCTCCTGCACACACTGGACAAAAACTGACCCATCTAAAGTACTCGAACTATAGTATTTCCAGTCGATATTTGGAAAGTTAAAGTCCCCCATAACAATTACCCTGTTACTCTCGCCCCTGTCGAGAATCATCTTCGCTATCCTTTCCTCTGCATCTCTGGAACTATTTGGAGGTCTATAAAAGACTCCCAACAGGGTGACCTCACCTCTCCTGTTTCTAACCTCGGCCCATACTACCTCAGTAGACGAGTCCTCAAACGTCCTTTCTGTCGCTGTAATACTCTCCTTGATTAACAATGCCACCCCCCCCTCTTTTCCCATCTTCTCTGTTCTTACTGAAGCATCTAAATCCTGGAACCTGCAACTTTTGCTCTTCACTTGTTTGAAAATGCAGCATGGGATCTTTTACATTCACCCAAACGTGCAGACCAGGTCTTGGTTTAACATCACACCTGAAAGGCAGCACCTTCAACACCCTCAGTGCTGCACTGGAGTGTCAGCTGTGAAATCTGAACCCAGAAACTTGTGATATCGAGGTGAGTGTGACCAACTGAGCCACAGCTTTTACCTGAGTCTCAATCCTTCTACCAACAGTTTCTCTCTATCTGGTCTGTCACGACCCCTCATGATTGTGAACACCTCTGTCAAATCTCCTCTCCAAGGAGAACAACCCCAGCTTCTCCAATCTATCCACATAACTGAAATCCTAACCACACATTGCAGAAAGGAATTTTTCCTCAAGTTCCTTCTGGTTTTGTGAGTCACCTTAAATCTGTAACTTTCGTTATGGACCGTTCAGCAGTTAGAAACAGTTCTTCAGTATTTACTCCACCTCAAACCTTCAAGGAAGCTCTGTAAAGTAACTGAAAATCAAGTTGTCAGAAGTGGGATTTAAACACATGCCTCCAGTGAAAGCTGCAACCTGAACAGAGAAGCTGAAACCGCTCAGTCACCTCAACTGTTCAGACCTTTTTGACCTCGTCATCACTTCTGTACTTTGAAAGGTTCTCTCAGTTCAGGAACTTGTTCAATGTGACTGGAATGCTCAGTGACTGGGATATTAACTCCCCCGGGTTTTCCTGAGCTTGTTCTCGGTGTATGGGGATGTTTATCCTGGGCCGTGGAATCTTGCATCCCTGTAATGGACATTAACCCACTGATTGAATCTGTATTCACTGCTTTCCGCTGGTGCTGGGTAATTGCAGAGTGTGGGGCTGGAATGTTGCTGCTTGTCCCGGAATCACTCACACTGGGAAAGAGTGAATAATTGATGCGTCTGTTTCTGTATCTGAAATGTGACTTCGATCTGCTGTTACTAACCGAGGCAGCGTTGCAGAAGGATACGTTAATAATCTCTCACTAATCAACTGCAAACAGTCAGAATGTGTAACTTTGAACAGCGCTTTCTGCACCGTCAGGGCTGGAAAGTTGAGGGAGGGAGAGACACTGTCAGTATCTGAGTGTATACAGCACTGGACAGAGAAAGAGCCAATAAAACGGGGCTGAGACACAGTGCATCTTTTCACATTTAATCACAATAATATCCACAGTCAGGAGATGAAAAGGATGAAAAACCGAATAGCAAGAGCAAAAGTAAGAATACTAAGCAATTATAGATTAGCTGATAAGCTTTCACTGTGTTACCTGGTCGTCTACTGTTTTATATTCAATGCTTTCTTCACTGTGGCCAGGGAATTGTTTCTTCTCAAGGGCTGAATATTAACAAAACTTCTTAGAATTAAAATCTTTTAAAATTAATTCCATGGAGCTAATGGGGAAAAGTCAAATAACTGCATCAATGAGAGGCGAGTTGGTTGGTGATGACGTGGATGTGTCTGCAGTGTGCAGGACCAGACTGTTTCTATAGATTCACAATGAATGTTCCATCTTTATTTATAACAGTAAAACTGATCGTGGACAATGGCTATTCTGGTTGCAGCAACTTGAAGATTTAACTAATTAACACCCTGCTTTAGGGTAATTTAGAAAGCACAACATGCAGCTCTGTCAGTTTGTGTGCTTGTCTGTTCACCCACAATTTGTTGGTTTAAACACAAAAAAGGATGAGGCTTTATTAACTTAAACTCTTCTACATCTGCTGTATTACTCTTGCTGTTGATTCTTCAAAGATAAGGTTAATCAAGTCTTTCTTTGTGAAATCCATGCTGACTGTGTTTTATTATATTTTCATTTTCATATGTATTTTCTACTTTTGGGAATTATTGTCTTTTTTATTGATTTTATTTTTATTTATTGCCCATCCCTAATTCCCTGGAGAAAGTGGTGGTGAGCTGCCTTCTTGAACCACTGCAGTCGATGTGATGCTGCTCGGAAGGGAGTTCCAGGATTTTGACCCATCAAAAGGAAGAGAACAGTGATATATTTCCAATTCAGGATGTTGTATGGCTTAGAGGGGAACTTGCAGGTGGTGGTGTTCCCATGCATCTGCTGCCCTTGTCCTTCTAGGTAGTAGAAGTCACGGGTTTGGAAGGTGCTGTCGAAGGAGGCTTGCTGCCTTGCTGCAGTGCATCTTGTGGATGGTGCACACTGCTACAACAGTGCATCGGTGACGGAGAGAGTGAACATTGTGAATGAAGTGCCAATCAAGTGGGGTGCTTTGTCCCAGATGGCGTTGAGCTTCTGAAGTGTTGTTGGAGCTGCACCTATCCAGGCAAGTGGAGAGTATTCCATCACACTCCTGACTTGTGCCTTGTAGATAGTGGACAGGCTTTGGGGAGTCAGGAGGTGAGTTACTCGCCGCAGGATTCGTAGTCTCTGACCTGCTCTTGTAGCCATGATATTTATATGGCTCCTGCAGTTCAGTTTCTGGTCAATGGTAACCCCCAGGATGTTGATAGTGGGAGATTCAGCAAACGTAATGCTGTTGAACGTCAAGGGGAGATGGTTAGATTCTCTCTTGTTTGAGATGGTCATTGCCTGGCACTTGTGTGATTCGAATGTGAAATATCCTTATTGTCGGGTATTGTATTGTACTGTACAGTGACAACACTTGGAAAGTCCTTCATTGGCTGTAAAAGGCTTTACAAAGTCCTGTGGTCGTGAAATGCATGTGTTGCTTTTTCCATTGTTATCAGTGTCATTTTAATCAAAAGATAGGATTCATGAGCACAAAGTTTAAATCAATGTTGATTCAAATAATGTAAAAGCATCTATATTTTTGCACCATACTTAATAATCACCATCTTCCTATCCTTACCAAGTACAATGTCTTTGACCCTGAAATTGATTCCACAATCGCAGTCCCTCAGACAATTTCAGCCCAGTTCTGATGAAAGATCACAGATCTGAAACGTTAACTCTGTTTCTCTCTCCACAGATGCTGCCAGACCTGCTGAGTGTTTCCAGAATTTTCTGTTTTTATTTCAGAGTTCCAGTATCTGCAGTATTTTGCTCCTGTGTTACTTTGAAAGTTAAAACTGACCCACCTGTCTACAATTCACACTGGGGTCTCCCATGAAATGATTCTGTATAATGTTGATGTAAGGAATACAGACTCCGAGCACAGAGCTTCCTGTGGGGAATTGGGGATATGAAAACCAGCAGACTCTGCAGGAATTTCCACTGGGAGCACAAATTCACAAAATCTACCTTTTATATATCGATTCATTTTGATTGTCCTTCTTGAAAATTATTTTGAAACAATTTAAACATCAACCCACAGCTCCATGACTTGGTCAATTATGAGGTCATCCTCTGACAGGTCATGTGACAGCTGGAGCCACAAGACATCAGAACCAGATTTGTGATGGATTAAAACCCGGAATCCTGTCCCAATGGCTTTTCAAATAAAGCTGTTGCTGTTTGAAAACACAGCAGTTAAACTTTCTGCCTGACCATGAGGGGAGCTCGGGAGAAATTTACAAAACTCAATCCTTCAACAAAATAGTTCATAAACCATTAATATCGAAATCATGTGAGGATTCATATCCAGTAGAGAAACAAGCAGAATACAGAAAGTACAGAGGAGAGCTGAAAAAGGAAATGAGATCAGCAAGAGAATGTATGAGAAAAGATTAGCAGGTCACAGAACTGGGAACACTGAAGTCTTTTACCAACATATGGACAGTCAAAGAAAGGGTGGGTCAATTAGGAGGTCCTGTGGAGGCAGAGGGTGTGGCTGAGGTACTAATTAAGTACATTTCATCTGTCATCACAAAACAAGCAGATTGTGCAAATGTCACAGTAAAGGAGGAGGTTGTGGAGAAATTGGAGGGGATGAAAATAGATAAAGAGGAGATAATTACAAGGTTAGCAGTGCTCACAGTAGAAAAGTCACCCGGTCTGGATGGGCTGCATCCTGGGTTGCTGAGGGAAGTAAGGGTGGAAATAGCAGAGACTCAAACCACAATCTTTCAATTCTCCTTGAATATGGGAATGATGCCAGAGGACTGGAGGATGCAGGTAAGCTTAGGTAGTTCGATCTCAGTTTAACTTGACCATTTTTATAATGTATCTGTTGTAATAACTAATCAGGTCAAGGAAGCCATTTTACAATTAACACATGACCAAAGGAGCCATTTTGTGTTCAGTACTAACGTTTATATCCTGTATAATTAATGAGTAGCTACCCATCCTGAAACAGATGATTGTAAAGGTAATGAACCATGATTGAGTTATAAATAATGAATCAATAAACATTTTAGAGAGAATGGGTTTTCATTTAAAGTTAGTTCAATCTAATAACTGTGAGTTTCTGTGTCTGTGTGGGAAAGGGCAGTTTCAGTGAAACGTATTCAAACAATGGACATTTCTCAGACCCCTGATAAAACCCATGGTCTGGTACATCGTGACCGTCAAGAGTCTCGATTTAATGAATAGGAAACTTGTTTCAGATCAGATTGGGAGACAGTGTGAAACCACTCCATTGTACTCATGTCTGAGATTCTGAGGACAGGTGACTGTTAGTGGAAGACATCATTAAGAACTTATTAAATGTACCTAGCAACAGCTCGGACCAAATATTATTTTGCAAGGTGGTGTGATGGCAATCCAGGGGTTAAAAGTAGGGATTTTGTAAGGTTTCAGTGCGCAGGAACACTAGAAGATCTCAGGGGTAAAGGCTCAGATCATCAACCAAGTTCTCCACCTGATGAGGGATCTAGACTGGACAAAGAGGACCGTGACACTCTGAGACCAAGCTCGACCAGTCCACACACCTGCTGGAGCAGTAAAGTTATATTGTCCAAGTTTGTTAAAGATAATTTTGCTTTCAATTATTAAGCACTATTTTCCTCTCAATAAAAGTTCTGGACTTAGTAATCAAGTATCCTGTTGCTTTAATTGGTTAAAGTCATGCCCAAAGAGATTGTCCACAATAGACTTTCCAGAACTGAAAGATAAGTCTGCAAGGATTGCTAATTTTACAGCCCTGTTTAAAAAGAGAGATAAACCCAGGAACTAAAGACCATTTAGTCTAATGTCGGTGGTGGGGAAACTTTTAGAGACAAATATACAGGAGAAAATTAACTGTCACTTGGTAGAACATGGGCTAATAAATGACAGCCAGGACAGATTGGTTAACAGAAGTATGTGTCTGAAATAATTAATTAATTTCTTTGATGAAGTTTCAGAGAGAGTTGACGAGGGTGGTGAGGTTGATGGTGTGCGTCTGGACTTCAAAATTGTGTTTGAAAAAGTACCATAAAATAGACTTGTTAACAAAATTCGAGCAGATGGGATTAAAGAGGCAGTGGCAGCGGGGATACAAAATTGGCTGTGGGACAGAAAGCATAAAGTAGGGTGAATGCTTGTTTTTCAGAATGGAGGGACTAATACAGTAATGTCACTGTTGTTGCAGTGTGTGCAGTGTCTGACCCTGAGCTGTCCTCGGGAGGGGGCTGTTTGTGATGTTCCTGTGGGGTGCATTATCATCAGGGTATCTCTCTGAGCTGTCACAGGGATGGGGCAATGTGTGATATCCTTGTGCATGTCATGCAGGCCCACTGGCGTGTGGTTCCATCCTGATGCCAAGAAACAGAGCCCCAGCTATGGGCAAAAAATCTCACTTCCCTGTGGATGGCTTGAGAGAGAAGAAGGCTGAGGGAGTAAACCTGGACAGTAAATCTGGATTGGAGTCCCTTAGGCAGTTACCTGTTACTTATCAGGTAGTTTTCCAGCAACTCCTACAGCAGAGCAATACCAAACAGTACTGTTTTTTTCCTTTCCTTTGGACAATACTCGCAATACTGAGAGGGTGTCCTGATGCTCAGTGTCTCCATACTATTTGCCCAGGCCTGTGCCCTGGAGAGGATACTCCAGCTTTGTGCTTAAACATTAGCACAACACGGGAATAAACAGTTGCTGATTGTAAGCTCTCACTCAATTGGTGTAGAGTATGAGCACCAGGGGTTACTTCTGACAGAGGGAGAGATCATCATGTCTCATTGGATAGCTACCACCCACTCAGTTAACTGCTGTCCTGCCACGACCTACTTACTTCAATGGGTGCTTGGAGCTTAGAGAGTCATCTCTCAACAGGCAGTTCGATAATCTATGCACCAGGCAAGACAGACTTAACAAAGAAGACACCAGTCCTTCGCATCGCAAGCTGGAATGTGAGGACCATGTGTCCTGGCCTTACTGACAACCTTCTGCAGGTTGATGACACACACAAGACAGCTGTGATCGACAAGGAGCTCACAAGGCTCAATGTGGACATTGCTGTGCTGCAGGAAAATAGACTCGTTCAAAGTGGATCCCTCAAAGAGAAACACTGCACCTTCTTCTGGCAGGGGAAAGCCCAAGAGGCAACTCATGGGTTTCACAGTAAAAAACACGCTACATGTGATGAGTGAACCACCCACAGTAGGCTCAGAGAGACTTCATACTCTTCACTTGTCAACAAGCGTGGGCCCAGTTAATCTCATGTGCATCTATGTCCCGACACTCACCTCCACCCCAGATGTCAAGGATCAATTCTATGAGACACTTGACGCTGCCATCAGTAGAATTCCTAGCACTGAGGGATTGTATCTTCTAGGAGATTTCAACGCAAGTGTGGGTACTGACTATAGCTTGGCCAACGAGCATAGGGCACCAGGGGATTGGCAAGATGATCAAAAATGGACAGAGGTTGCTGGATCTATGCTGTCACCATGGACTCTGTGTGACAAACAGCTACTTCCAGTTCAAGCTGTGCCACAAGGTGTCCTGGAGCCATCCAAGATCACGCCACTGGCACCAGCTGGAACTTAACATCACCAGATGTACCACCCTTAGCAGTGTCCCCATCACTCACAGCTATCACAGCGCTGTCTGTGACACTGACAACACCCTGGTGCGTAGCAAGGTCAGGCTTCAGCCAAGGAAGCTTCACCCATCCAAGAAGAAAGGTCCTTCATGGATCAACACTTGCCGAACCACTGATCCAGAAAGGACCCAGGAGTTCCTCAACATCATTGATCAGGCTCTTTCAGAAAACACCCAAGGCGTCAGTGCGGTGTCAAAGTGGAATCATCTGCACGCCACCATCTATAACTCTGCACGGGAAAAGAGATGGGAGGAATGCTGACTGGTTTGAGGCTTATTGGACTGAAATGGAGTCAGTTACTGTAACTAAGAAGAGAGCCCTCATGAACTACAAAGAAGTCCCCTGCAGACAAACTCTCGACACTCTCAGAACTACCAGAAACAAGTCTCTGCAGACTGCTCGGCACTGCACCAATCAATACTGGTTAAAACACTGCAACAGTATTCAATCTGCCGCTGAATCTGGGGGATGCTAAAGGGACATATGAAGGAATTCAACACACCAAGGTTCCTTAGACAGCACCTTCCATACCCGCAACCTCTACCAACTAGAAGGACAAGGGCAGCAAATTCATGGGAACACCACCACCTGCAAGTTCCCCTCCAAGCCACACACTATCGTGACTTGGAACGATATCGCCTTTCCTTCACTGTCGCTGGGTCAAAATCCTGCAACTCCCTTCCTAACAGCACTGTGGGTGTACCTACCTCACATAGACTGCAGCGGTTCAAGAAGGCAGCTCACCACCACCTTCTCATGGGAAATGAGGGATGGGCAATAAATGCTGGCTTAGCCAGTGATGACCACATCACATGAATGAATAAAAAAAAAATTATGGAAGCAACCGGCCCAGCAGTAACTAAATCAGCACCTTTGAAGACAAAGACAGGGACAATCATCACTGAACCTAACAAGCAGATGGAAAGGTGAGTGGAGCATTACCTTGAACTCTACATAACGGAGAACATTGTCATTGAAGTAGCTCTCAGTGCCATTCCAGACTTCCCTGTCATGGAGGAGTTGGACAGTGAGTCCACTATAATAGAGCTCAACAATGCCATTGACCGTCTTGCCAGTGATAAAGCCCCGGGAAATGATGGTATACCACCTGGAATCATCAAAAGCGGAAAAGCGGCACAGTTGTAGCATCTCCATGAACTTCTGTGTCTCTGTTGGAAGGAGAGATCTGCGCCTGAAAACATGCGTGATGCAAACATTGTCACCTTGTACAAAAATATAGGAATCACAGTGACTGCAGCAATTACCGAGGCATCTCCTTGCTAAGTATTGTGGGGAAGGTCTTTGCTCACATTGCTCTGACCAGATTGCAGACCCTGGCATCACACATCTATGCTGAGTCTCAGTGCAGCTTCAGAGCTGGTAGATCGACAGTCGACATGATTGTCTCACTTCGGCAGTTACAGGAGAAGTACTGTGAACAGTACAGACCACTCTACATTGTCTTTATAGACATCACCAAGGCCTTTGATCTTGTCAGCAGAGACGGACTCTTCAAGCTGCGATGGAACATAGGCTGCCCTCCTGAACTCTTGGGCATCATCTCTTCTTTCCACGAGAACATGCACAGTTCCATCAGTTACCATGGAGCAACATCAGATGCTTTCAAGATCAGCAGTGGGGTAAAGCAGGGCTGTGTCCTGGTGACAACAGTCTTAGAAACAGAGGAACATAGGAGGAGGCCATTTAGCCCGTCGAGCCTGCTCTGCCATTCAATTAGATCATGGCTGATCATCTGCCTCAACGCCCCTTTCCCATGCTATCCCCATATCCCTTGATGTCATGAGTATCAAGGTTTCTATCAATTTCTGTCTTGAACATGCTCAAAGACTGAGCTGCCACAGACCCCTGTGGTAGAGAATTCCAAAGATTCACCACCCTCTGAGTGAAGAAGTTCCACCCTATCTCAGTTTTAAATGGCCTTTTAAATGAAACTTTCAGGAATGCAAGCCCAGTTTCCTCATCCCAGGGATTAGTCTGGTGACCCTCCATTGCACTCCCTCTATGGCATGTATATCCTTCCTTAGATAAGGAAGCCAAAACTGGACACAATACTCCAGCGCGGTCTCACCAAGGCGCTATACAATTGCCGCAAGACATCTTTATTCCTGTACTCATGACCCCTCGTGTTAAGGCCAACATACCATTTGCCTTCCTAATTGATTGCTGCACCTGCATGCGAGCTTTTAGTGTCTCATGAACAAGGACACCCAGGTCCCTTTGGACATCAACACTTCCCAAACTCTCACCATTTAAGAAATACTCTGTCTTTCTGTTTATTCTACCAAAGTGGATAACTTCACACTTCTTCATATTATATTCCATCTGTCGTTTCATTCACTTATCCTATCCAAGACCCCTGGAAGCCTCCTTATAACCTCCTCACAGCTCACATCCTTTACAATTAGCATACTCTTCTCCATGCTGCTATTGTACACTTTCAGTGACTCAGATGGGGGTGTCCACCTGCATACCAGAGCTGATGACAAGCTGTTCATCTTGGCAAGACTGCGCACCAAGACCAAAATGAGTCAGTTCCTAGTCTGTGAGATGCTGTTTGCTGATGACGCTGTGCTGACATCCCATAATGAAATTCACTTGCAGCAGTTTGTATATCGGTTCTCCCTGGCCTGCAAGGAGTTTGGACTGACGATCAGCATCAAGAAGATCAAAGTTTTGGGCCAGGACGTAGAGACTCCACCTTCCATCAACATCGACAACCTCACTTTGGAGGATCAACAATCACCTGCAATCTGTCCCTTGATACTGAAATCAGCAGCAGGATTGTCAATGCTGCAGCTGTCATGTCAAAGTTGAGAAGACCAATGTGAACCAACAGCAAACTGACCAAAAATACAAAGCTCCACATGTACCAGGCTTGTGTTCTCAGCACCCTCCTTTATAGTAGAGAAGCATCAACAACTTATACAAGCCAAGAAAAGCAGTTGAACAGCTTCCACCTCCGCTGTCTCAGATGGATATTGGACATCTCCTGGCAGGACAGAGTGCCGAATGCGGTAGTACACCAGCGTGCAGGGATCTGCAGCATGTTTGTCCTCTTGAGTCAGCGGTGACTCTGTTGACTGGGTCATGTGTGCTGAATGGATGACGGTCACTTTGCCAAAGACACGCTCTTTGGTGAGCTTGCTATCAGCATGAGACCAACAGGTCACCCACGTCTGTGATTCAAGGACATCTGCAAGCGAGATATCCAGCAGACTGGGAGTGTAGTCGATGCATGGGAATTCCTTCCTGCTGACTGGAATTCCTGGAGAAAGGCATTCAGGAAGACCATGGGAAAAGCAGAGGACAAAAGAAATGACCAGTTGGGGGAAAGAGAGCTCAGAGGAAGGGAAAATTGTCAGTCGACATCGGACCAATGATATTCATCTGTACCAGCTGTGTGAGGGATTGTCACTCACGTGTCGTCCTCCACAGCCACAACAAACGATGTTTAATACAGAAGTGACGTACACCCCGGGCGTAGCCCATCGTCTTCCGAGACGGACGGTTGCCTATTACTATTAAAGCTACAGCTACAACTACAAGAGCGGGTCGGAGGCTGGGAACTCTGCGGCAACTAACTCACCTCTTGACTCGCCAAAGCCTGCCCACCATCTGCAAGGCACAAGTCAGGAATGTGATGGAATACTCATGCCTGGATGCTTGCAGCTCCAACAACACTCAAGAGATTGACACCATCAGGTCAAAGCAGCCCACTTGATTGGCACCCCATCCACCACCTTACACATTCATTCCCTCGAGCACCAGTGCAGAGTGGCAGCAGTTACAATACGTACTGCAGCAACTTACCAAGCCTCTATCAACAGCACCTTCCAACCCACAAACTCTACCACCTAGAAGGACAAAGGTAGCAGACGCATGGGAACATCACCACCTTCAAGTTCCCCTCCAAGTCACACACCATCCTGACTCGGCATTATACCGCCATTCCATTACTGTTGCAGGGTCAAAAACCAGGAACACCCTCCCAAAAAGCACTGTGGAGGTGCCAGAGGACTGAACAGTGGCAAATGTGACTTCCTATTTCAACAAAGGGTGTAAGGATAGTCCGGGTAACGGCAGGCCAGTGTGATTAACAGCAGTGGTGAGTAAGGTTTTAGAAACAATATTAGGGAAAAAATCAACAGTCACTTGGAGAGATTTGAGTTAATTGAGGAGAGTGAGCATGGATTTCTAAATGGGAGTTCATGCTTGACTAACTGCATTTTCTGATGAACTCACAGGAAGATGATGCAGCGAATGTTGTTGATATGGATTTTAAGAAAGGATGGATGGATGGATTAAGAATGGATTATGAGGTACCACATAAAAGGGCGGTTAACAAAATTGAGGTTCATGGAATAGGAGAGTCACTGTCCAATTGGATAGAAAATTGCCTTATGGACAGAAAATAGCGTATCGTAGTAAATGGTTCTTTGTCAGACTGGAGGATAGTCGACAGTGGGTGTTCTCCAGTGGTCACTGCGAGAACCACAGCTTTTTCTGCTCTATGGAAATGACTCGGATCTTGGAATATCGAGTAGAATATCAAAATATACCGATAACACCAAACCTGGAGGAGTGGTAAACAGTGAGGATGATATGACCTGCCTGCAACAGGACAGTGAAAGGCTAGCAGAATGGGCAGACAGGTGGCAAATAGAATTTAATATCGACTAGTGTGAGGTGATGCACTATAGCAGAAGGAATTGGGAGAGACAATATATACTTAATGGCACAGTTCTAAAGAGAACTAAAAATAATGCACCTTGTAAGTGGCTTGTTGGTCCAGGGGTATGATTCCCGCTTTGGGTGTCTGATTGGTTAATATGCGAGAGGTTAACAGACTAGCCCTTCTTCATTTGTGTTTTTAGTTGAAGGTCATCAATTGGTTGCAGCCTTACAGAAAGCGAATTTGACGTTCATACAGATCCTGTTTGAGGACCAGAGAACTGGATTCAAAGAGCCTGTCGACAAAATTGAAATGAACAAAATGCGCAGGTCGCCAAGTGGGTGTCTGAAGGTGGAGCAGTAACTGAGAGCTGGATACAAAAACAACACGACTAGTATCTAGTATGGAATGGAATTCTTCTGTGTTTCTGTTGTTTGGTTCGGATTAGGGCAGCACAGTGACGCAGTGGTTAGCCCCACAACCTCACAGTCTCAGGGGCCTGGGTTTAATTCTGAGTACTGCCTGTGTGGAGTTTGCAAGTTCTCCCTGTGTCTGTGTGGGTTTTTGCTGGGTGCTCTGGTTTCCTGTCCCCTCCAAAGACTTGCAGATGATAGGTAAATTGGCCATTGTAAATTGCCCCTACTGTCGGTAGGTGGTAGGGAATATGGGATTCCTGGAGGGTTAGTATAAATGGGTGGTTGTTGGTCGCCACAGACTTGGTGGGCCGAAGGGCCTGTTTCAGTGCTGTATCTCTAATAATAATAAATCATCGATTTTCTTGTTTTTCTCTTTTTTGATGCGTTTGAATAATTGTGGATCCTTCTTCAGGGTGTTTCCATTCACCAGGAAGTTCTGACCTCTGATGATGTTGATTGTAATAAGCTTCTGATAGTTTTGGAACTGAGCAAATTTGCTTTGCTTGAGTCTGCAAGATGTAACTCAGTCTGACAAGGGAAGATTTGAAAGCCACCCCTGCATTGGAGCATACAGTTGTATCCATCCAATAAGAGACTGAGTAGAAGTGACAGTTCAGCCAGTCGAATATGAGTCTTTTAATCTCAGAGTTGTGAGTTTGAGTGCCATTCTATATTTCCCTTTTTTTAGGCTTCATTAGCAGAGAGTACAAGGAGTGTTTGAAATGAAATTCAACAACAGTATGCGCAAGTCTCACTTTGATTTGGGAATCCTCTCTCTGCAGCATCTCGCTGTGAGAGATTGAACTTTATCTCATTTCTTTCTCAGCTCGGGGTCAGTGCGGCTCAGTGGGACCTCTGGCTGTCTCCCGTTTCACAATCCATCAGTGCTGAGAAAGCAATCTGGAATATTACTCATATGTTGTGTTCTGTAACCTTTCAGAAACAACTGAATGTCTGTATTTTCTTCCAAAACATTCATTCTCAGTACAGAGAAAAATAGAGTATATGATTGCCTGTCTCAGTAAGTGGGAAATATTTAAAATATGTTGTGACCAGTGGAGAAATGGGATGAGAATATAGTGCCCTCTTCTGATTTCAACTGTCCAAGCATTTGTTGTTTTTCTCTGTAGCTTAGTTGGCTAAAACACCTGCTTATTAAATAGGAGATCCTGGGTTCAACTCCCAGCAAAGCCTTCTGTCATTATTAGCAACATGCTTTAGAAGTTCACATCTGCGTCTTGTGAGCTTGAACTCACAATTCAATTTACATGATGAATTTCAGTCACAGGAGAAAGCAACCTTTGTGAAGGATGTGAGTTTGGAATGGCTGTTCCTCCTTGTCCAGAAATTCAGTCCTGATATTTCAAAGGTAACTTCTTTGATCGAAATTTGTTCACCGTTCCATTCAACCTGGAAAACAGCTTGACATTAATCTCACTGAAGGAACGTGTGACCGCGTTCTGTGTTGCAGAGTGTTTGTGTCATTATGTGTTGCTTTTAACCGAGACTGGGACATGACGCAAGTGGGAGGGTTTATCTGAGGTTTGGAATATTTGTCAGTCAGGAACAAGAAAAATCAAAGTAACCAGATAAGAAAACCTATGTCTCGCGGTTACCGAGAAAAGGTCACAAGATATTAAACTTTGTTCTATTCAATACAACTGTGTGAACTTTGACCTTTCCTGCCTTTTATAAACAGTATTTGAAGTGTCTCAGTAAAAATGTTCAGTGTTGATGAGAGCGGGGTCTGGGTGAGCATCTGCTGAGTGTGACAGGGTCAGGACTGGATGCAGGAAGTTCTCTGACAGTCTCTCTCTCTCTCTCTGATGGGTTGAGTTGATTTTCAACTGGCAGCTGTTGGTGTTTCGATAAATCAAGTTCCCTCCACTGATTTTTTTGGACAGACAGTGCAGTATAAGGATGTAAAGGGTTAATGCTGAAGACAGTGGGATCAACCCCTCCCACTGTCAGAGTGATGATGTAACAGTCACATGGGATGAGGTTTGGGAGAAGAGAGAGCAGCACCAAGGATGCGAGCTTAGGAGGCTTGATGAGTGTGTATATAGTATTGAGTAAATTAGAAAAGAGTTCTTAGTTCTTTCAGCAGGAAATTTGTCCCGAAAATATCGAGAAACTCACAATTTTATTATTCAGGAGTTGGAACACAGATATTACACCAAGTGACAGTTCTGGGTTCATGAACAAAACAAAGGTAGCGAATAATATTTCTCACTGATTGAAATCCCCCAGTGAGGAGACAGTTAAACAGGTGATCTGTTGAGACATCCTTCGATCCAAGCTTTCAGCAGCGTTTAATCTCCCTTTTTGGTGAAATTCTCTGTTATTTGCAATTTTTTTTAATCCAGCTTTGATGGGCGAGTGAAAAAACTGAAAAAAATTGAACAGTTCCATTCTTTCTTTTCTTCCTTCTTCCCTTCTTTCCATCAGTTTCGCTTTTCTGTCTCAGATCAATATGGTGATGAGAATCCCAATTTAATCTGTTGTTTCTGGTGTTTTATCCATTCCAATCAGAATTCAACATTCCAATCTAATCTATTTGTTATTCCACAGTGTCTCTCCATGTGTTTTATTCTGTTGCATTCTCTCACAGTCTGTTTGATGATCAATGTTATATCTCACTCTCTGTTCTGGTGAAGACCAGAAGCAGTGATATCTGTTTACACCACCCGACAAGTCGGTCTGAGGCTGTGCCTCGCTGATCATGTGGGGTTCGGAACATAGGAACAGGAGTCGGCCATTCAGCCCATCGAGCCTGCCCCGCCATTCAATATGATCATGGCTGATCATCCACTTCAATGTCCTTTTCCCCACACTTTCGTCATATTCCCTTATGTCATTTGTATTTAGAAATCTGTCAATCTCTGCTTTAAACATACTCAATGACTGAGCTTCCACAGCCCTCTGGGGTACAGAATTCCAAAGATTTACAACCCTCTGAATAACAACATTTTTTCACATTTCTGTCCGAAGTGGCTTCCCCCTTATTTTGAAATTGCATCCCCTGGTTCTCGACTCCCCAACCAGGGGAAACATCTTAGCTGCATCTACCCTGACTGTCCTTTAAGTATTTTGTAGGTTTCAATGAGTTCACCTCTCATTCTTCGAAACTCTAGAGAATACAGCCCCAGTTTCCCAATCTCTCTTCATAGAACAGGCCCACCATCCCAGGAACAAGTCTGATGAACCTTCGTTGAACTCCCTCCATGGCAATAATATCCTTCCTAAGGTAAGGAGACCAAAACTGCACACAGTACTCCAAGTGCGGTCTAACCAAGGTTCTATACAATTGAAGCAAGACTTCACTACTCCTGCACTCAAATCCTCTTGTGATAAAGGCTAACATACTATTAGCCTTTCTAATTGCTTGCTGCACCTGCATGTTAGCTGTCAGTGACTTATTGACATGGATACCAGGTCACCCTTATACTTTATACCTCATTTTAGTACCTCCCTCTCTCAATTTGTACTCTCTCCATTGCGTCTCTGATATTTTGTCAAATTCCACTTCCTTAGTGATCACTGATACAAAGTACTCATTAAGTAGATTAACATTGCCCTGCACCTCTCAGCTTATATTATCCTTTTTGTCCCCAGTAGGCCTTACTCAACTTCTTACTCCCCACTTATCATTTACATGCTGCTCGAAGATTTTTGGGTTCCCTTTCATGTTGACTGTCAGTCTATTCTCATAGAAATAGAGAATAAGCAAAGAGAAGATATAAGTATTTCCCATCCTTGATGAGGTGGAACTTTTTTATGTTGTGGGTGGTAATGACTTGGCCCACGAGTGTGGTGGAAGCAGAGACAATCAATGATTTGAAAAGGAAATTGGATGGATACTTGAAGGAAAGAAATTTGCAGGACGAAAGGGATCGAGCTGGTGAGTGGGACTGACTAGATTGCTCCGGGGATAGCCAGCATGGACGTGATAGGCCAAATGACCACCTTCTATGCTGTAAATGGCTCTGTGTTGTTTCTCAAATTCAATCCACTGGTTCTTGGTAAATAATTTCAAAGGAAATTATGCAACTGGAAAATCAGAACCAAGGCAAGGGACGCATAAGGAAACGGAATTGCTGAAATCCAGGATTGAATCAGGGACTTTTAAATCTTCAGTCTAACGCTCTCCCAACTGAGCTATTTCAGTCCTACATTGACAGTTTCTTGGTGTCCTTGTTTTGAAGGAAAATACATACATTCAAGTTTTCCAAAAAATTCAAGAACACAACATGTGAGTAATATTCCCCATTGCTTTCTCAGTACTGATGGATTGTGAAGCGGGAGACAGCCAGAAGTGCCACTGAGCCGCACAGACCCCGAGCTGAGAATGAAATGAGATCAAATTCCATCTTTCATAGTGAGATGCTGCTGAGAGGTAAGAGTCCTGAATCAAAGCGAGACTTGCTCATTTCAAACACTCCCTGTATTCTCTGCTCATGAAGCCTTAAAAAAGGGAAAAACAGAATGGCACTCAAACTCACAACCCTGCCATTGAAAGTCTCATGTTCGACTGACAGAACTGTCACTTCTACTCGGTCTTTTATTGGATGGATGCAACTCCAACGCAGGGGTGGCATTCAAATCCTCCCATGGGTCCACATGTCAGACTGAGTTCAATGTTGTAGACTCAAGCAAAGGAAATCTGCTCACTTCCAAATCTATCAGCAAATTGAAGCTGATTCCAATCAATATCATCAGAGGTCAGAACTACCTGGTGAAAGAAGACACCCTGAAGAAGGATCCACAATTATTCAAAGGCATCGACAAAGTGAAAAACAAGAAAATCGATGAGTCAATGCAAGTCAAACAACAGAAACACTGAAGAATTCCATTCCAATCCAGTCATGTTGTTTGTGGTGTCAGGTCTCAATTACTGCAACAACTTCATGTTTCCACTTGGCTATCTGAACATTTAGTTAAATAAAGTTTTGTCGACAAGCGCTTTGAATCCAGTTGTCTGGTCCTCAAGCCAGCTCCGCATGGAAGTCAATTCCACCTTCTGCAAGGCTGAAACCAATAGATAACCTTAATCTAAAAATGCCAGCAGACCAGGGCTCATCGGGGACTTGAACCCAGGATCTATCGCATGTTAATTAACCCTACTCCCGAAGCGAAAATCATACCCCTAGACCAACGAGCCACTGATGGGTTGGGGTTCTTTAGCTGCTGTGGAATTTCACTGGAACCCCACAGTCAATCATCCAATTTTTTTCAGATCAAAGCAACATCCTGCAAATGCTGAAATAAAAACAGAAAGTGCTGGAAATGTTCAGCAGCTCTGGCAGCATCTGTGCTGAGAGAAACACAGTTAACGTTTCAAGGCACTCATCTTTTGTGTCAGCCATCCTTTCAGACTGCTTCTGTCCATCCAATCTCACTTTCTATTCTATCCACATTCTAACCATTCACTTCGTTACTACATTTTTCATGAATTCCTCATTTCTTTTATTAATGACAATTTTGTATTTCTGGCCTTTGCTTCAGACACCACCACAAGTGGAATCATGTCTCCATCTACCCAATCAAACCACTTCGCTGTTTCCTCACATTGCAATGTTTCTTTAACCCTGACAGACTGTGGAGTTTCTGCTGCTTGATTGCAGTTCTTGCTTCCCGCCAGTAGATGTCACCTCACTCCAATACAGTGAAGTTTACAAATCTGAGAGAGACACAACAGGAAATAATTGTTCACATTATCGTGAATGTGTGGGATTTAGAAATACTAGGAGTGGAGACGAGTTATTATTGCACTCTGCTATTACATCTTTTATAATGGACTCCAGCATTTTCCCCACGACTGATGTCAGGCTAACCGGTATATAATTCGCTGTTTTCTTTTTGCCTCTTTTTTTAAATAGTGGAGTTACATTAACTACCGTCCAATCCATTGGAACTGTTCCAGAGTCTACAGAATTTTGAAAAAAGACCAGAAATGCATCTGCTATTTCAAGGGCCACTTCCTTAAGTACTCTGGGATGTAGATTATCAGGCCCTGGGGATTTATCGGCCTTCAATGCCATCAATTTCCCAAACATTCCCTACTAATACTGATTTCATATAATTGCTCCTTCTCACTAGACCCTATGTTCCCCAACATTTCTGGGAGGTAATTTGTATCCTCCTTTGTGAAGACAGAACGAAAGTATGTATTTAATTGGTCTGCCATTTCTTTGTTCCCCATTATAAATTCCCCCGTTTCTGACTGTAAGGGACCCACATTTGTCTTCACTAATCTTTTTCTCGACACATATCTATAGAAGCTTTTACAGTCAGTTTTTATGTTCTCTGCTAGCTTACTCTCATACTCTATTTCCCCCTTCTTCATCAATCCTTTTGTCCTCCTCTGCTAAATTCCAAACTGCTCACAATCTTCAGGTTTGCTGCTTGTTCTGGCCATTTTATATTTCTCCTCCTTGGATCTAATACTTTCCTTAATTTCTTTTGTCAGCCACAGTTGAGCCACCCTTCCTGTTTTACTTTTGCACAGACAGGAATGAACAATTGTTGTAATTCATCCATGCGCCCTTTAAATGCTAGCCATTGCCTATCCACTGTCAACCCTTTAAGTAACGTTCCCCAATCTATCATAGCCAACTCCCGCCTCAGACCTTCAAAGTTTCCTTTGTTTAGATTCAGGACCCTAGTCTCGGAATCAACTCTCTCACTCTCCATCTTAATGAAGAATTTTATCAGATTAAGGGCGTACTTCCCCAAGGGACCCCACACAACAAGATTGTTAACTAATCCTTTCTCAATACCCAGTCCAGGATGGCCTGTTCTCGAGAGGTGTTTTACACCTCTATCAATTCTGCACTCAATCTCCTTTGATATAGGCCGAATAATCCGAGCTTTTCCAACCTAACCTTGGAACTAAAATCTCCCATCCCTTGATCCATTCTGGTAAATCACCTCTGCATCCTCTCAAGGACCCTCACATTCTTTCTAAAGTCTGCTGAGCAGAACTGGAAGCAACACTCCAATTGGGGCCTAACCAGAGTTTTATAATGGTTCAGCATAACTTCCCTGCTTTTGTACTCAATGCCTCTATTTATAAAGCCCAAGATCCCATATGCTTTGCTTACCACTCTCGCAATATGTCTTGCCACCTTCAAAGATCGATGCACATGAACCCCAAGTCCCTCTATTCCAGTACACTCTTTAGAACTGTTCCATTAAGTATATATTGCCTCTCCCTATTCCTTATGCCAAAATACATCACCTCACACTTGTCACTATTAAATTCCATCTGCCACCTGTCTGTCCATTCTGCTAGCCCATCACTGTCCTGTTGCAGGCAGTTCATATCATCCTCACTGTTTGCCACTCCTCCAAGTTTGGTGTCATCGGCATATTTTGAGATTCTACTCTGTATTCCAAGATCCAAGTCACTTACCTTTAGCAAAAAAAGCAGTGGTTCTCGCACTGACCCTTGGGGAACACCACTGTCGACTATCCTCCGGTCTGACCAAGAACCATTTAATATGACTCGCTGTTTTCAGTCTTTAAAACAATTTACTATCCAAGTGGACACTGACCCTCCTAATCCATGATCCCCAATTTTGTTAACCACCCTTTTATGTGGTACTTTATAAAATGCTTTCGTAACATCCATATAAACAACATCCACTGCATTCCCTTAATCACCATTCTCAGATCGTTTATCAACAAATGCAGTTCGATTCGTCAAGCATGAACTCCCATTTATAAATCCATGCCCACTCTCCTGAATTAACTCAAACCTCTCCAAAGGACTTGATTTTTTTCCCTGACCTGTTGGTCTCGTGCTGATAGCAAGCTCACCATAGAGCATGTATTTGGCAATGTGACCGTCATCCATTTGGCCCAGTCAACAGAGTCACCGCTGACTCAAGAGGGCAAACATGCTGCGGATCCCTGCACGCTGGTGTACTTCCGCATTCGGCAGTCTGTCCTGCCAGGAGATGCCCAGTATCCATCTGAGGCAGTGGAGGTGGAAGCTGTTCAGCCGCTTTTTTTGGTTTGTATAAGTTGTTGATGCTTCTCTACTATAAAGGAGGGTGCTGAGAACACAAGCCTGGTACACGTGGAGCTTTGTATTTTCGGTCAGTTTGCTGTCGGTTCACACTTGTCTTCTCAACTTTGACATGACAGCTGCAGCATTGGCAATCCTGGTGCTGATTTCAGTATCAAGGGACAGATTGCTGGTGATTGTTGTTCGAAGGTATGTGAAGCTGTTGACAACCTCCAAAGTGAGGTTGTTGATGTTGATGGAAAGTGGAGTCTCTACGTCCTGGCCCATAACTTTCATCTTCCTGATGCTGATCGTCAGTCCAAACTCTTTGCAGGCCAGGGAGAACCGATCTACAAGCTGCTGTGACTGAACTTCATTATGGGATGTCAGCACAGCATCATCAGCAAACAGCAACTCACAGACTAGGAATTTACCCACTTTGGTCTTGGCGCACAGTCTTGCCAAGTTGAACAGCTTGTCGTCAGCTCTGATGTGCAGGTGAACACCCCCATCTGAGTCATTGAAAGTGTACAATAGCAGCATGGAGAAGAAAATGCCAATTATAAAGGATGTGATAACTAGACAGTTCGAAAATGATGATATGATTGGGCAGAGTCAACATAGATTTATGAAAAGGAAAACAGGTTTGAAAAACCTCTTGAGTTTTTTGAGGATGTTACCTATTGAACAGATAAAGGAGAACCAGTGGATGTGTGGTATTTGCATTTTCCTTTGGTAAGGTCCCACACAGGAGGTGAGTAAACAAAATTAGAGCACATAGGCTTGGGGATAATATACTGATATGGATTGAGAATTGGTTAACAGACCGAAAACAGAGAGCAGGAATTACGGGTCCTCCTCAGGATGGCAGGCTGTTACTATTGGGGTACTGCAAGGATCAGTGTTGGAGCCACAGCTGTTAACAACCTATATAAATGATTTGGATGTGGGGATTAAACGTAATATTTCCAAGTTTGCAGATGACACAAAGCTAGGTGAAGTATGAGTTGTGAGGAGGATGCAGAGAGGCTTCTAGGGGATCTGGAGAGGCTAAGTGAATGGGCAAGAACATGGAATATAATGTGAATAAGTGTGAAGTTATCCACTTTGGTGGAATAAACAGAAAGACAGAGTATTTCTTAAATGGTGAGAGGTTGGGAAGTGTCCATGTCCAAAGGGACCTGGGTGTCCTTGTTCCTGAGACACTATAAGCTCTTGTGCAGGTGCAGCAATCAATTAGGAAGGCAAATGGTATGTTGTACCCACACGAGGGGTCATGAGTACAGGAGTAAAGATGTCTTGCTGCAATTGTATAGAGCCTTGGTGAATCCGCACTGGAGTATTGTGTACAGTTTAGTCTCCTCATCTTATGAAGGATATACTTGCCAAAGAGGGAGTGAAACAGAGGGTCAACAGACTAATCTTTTTTTTGCATTTATTTCATTTCATCTCAGTTTGTTCAGTTTGCTTACCTACTGTTTTTTTTTCAGGTTTGTACTTGCTGCTGTTCAATATTCAGTCCGTTATCACCTAATCTGTACTAATGCTTTGTCTTTCAACACACCATTAACATTTTTTTTGCCTTTGCTGCATGACCTTTTGGTCAGCTATGTGGCCTTGTCCAATCTACACCTTCTCCTTTGTTATCTCTTGCCCCACCCCCACCTCACTTGCTTATAACCTGTGACTTTTCTAATATATGTCAGTTCCGAAGAATGGTCACTGACCTGAAACGTTAACTCTGCTTCTCTTTTCACAGATGCTGCCAGACCTGCTGAGTGGTTCCAGCATTTCTTGTTTTTGTGTCACCAGACTAATCCCTGGGATGGTGGGATTGTCTTATGAGGAAACTGGGCCTGTATTCCTTAAAGTTTCGAAGAATGAGAGGTGATCTGATTGAAACTGACAAAATTCTTACAGGGCGCGACAGTGTGGATGTAGACAGGATGTTTGCCCTGGTTGGTGAGTCTAAAACCAAAGGACATCGTCTCAGAATAAGGAGTAGGCCATTTAAAACTGAGATGGGTGGAATTTCTTCACTCAGACGGTGGTGAATCATTGGAATACTGTGCCCCAGAGGGCTGTGGCAGCTCAATCATTGAGCATGTTCAAGACAGAAATTGATAGTAATCTTGATACTCATGACATCAAGGGATATGGGGATAGCACGGGAAAGGGGCTTTGAGGTAGATGATCAGCCATGATCGAATTGAATGGCAGAGCAGGCTCGACGGGCTGAGTGGCTTACTCCTATGTTCCTCTGTTCCTCAGAGAGTTGGCGTCAGCGTGCAGCCCTGCTTTACCCCACTGCTGATCTTGAAAGCGTCTGATGTTGCTCCATTGTAACTGATGGAACTGTGGAAAGAAGAGATGATGCCCAAGAGGTCAGGAGGGCAGCCGATGTTCCATCGCAGTTTGAAGAGGCCGTCTCTGCTGACAAGATCAAAGGCCTTAGTGATGTTAGCAAAAATGCGTGAGGCTCTGTGGTGCAATGGATAGCGTGTTGGACTTCTAATTAATGATTAAAAAGATATTCAAAGGTTGTGGGTTCAAGTGCCACCAGAGTCAGATTTTGGACCAGAAACAGAGGAGCACAATGGAACAACAAATGAAGAAATGCGCCAAAAGCACAGACTCGGAGACAGAGCGAGAGAGAGAGGAGCAGAGCAGGGGAAAAAATCGAGGAGTGACATCACAATGGAGAGTGAGAGCAGGGAAACAGAGAGCCGCTGGGGTGAGGATACAGGATTTGGTTCTTTCTTCGGTGCAGTGGAAGGAGCTGTTTGGTGAGGATCTGGTAAGCTGTGACATCACAGGCAAGCAGGTAGTTGATTGGTTTGGAAGAACCGACCTACTTGATGCGAATCTGGTAAGTGATTAAGGTCCATTTTAGTCCTAACGTTTAAAATAGTAAACAAACTAGTGGTAAGTTTAATAAAATATACAGTAAAATGAATAATTGAATAAAATATTTAAGTAGTTAATTGAAACACATTAAGGATGACAGGACAGGTGATGTGTCACAGCTGCAGCAAATGGGAGCTCCTGGATGCCAGTGTGATCCAGGGCAAACACGTCTGCAGTAAGTGTTTGCAGCTCAAAGAGGGAGAAAAAAGGAATGTAGTGGTAGTAGGGGACAGTATAGTAAGGTGGATTGACTCTGTTCTCTGCAGCAAAGAGCAAGAGTCCAGACGGCTGTGTTGCCTGCCGGTGCCAGGATTCAGGACATCTGCTCAGGGCTGGAGTGAAACATACAATGGGAGGGGGAGTATCCAGTCGTCGTGGTCCATGTCGGTACCAAGGACATAGGCAGGACAAGGATAGAGGTTCTGCAAAGTCAGTATGAGGAACTAGGCAGCAAATTAAGAAGCAGAACCTCAAAGTTAATCATCTCTGGATTATTACCTGAGCCATGTGCAAATTGGCATAGGACAAAGAAGATTAGAGAAAGTAATGTGCGGCTGAAAGACTGGTGTGGTAGTAGTGGGTTCTGGTTCGTGGGGCATTGGCACCAGTACTGGGGAAAGTGGTGGCTGTACCGTTGGGACGGTCTACACCTGAACCATGCTGGTGCCGGTGTTCTAGCGAGCCAAATAACTAGAGAAGTAGAGACGGTTTTAAACTGAATAGTGGGGGCAAGGGATCAAATTTGGGAAGATATGGTGAATCAAGGAGGAGAGACAAGGCAAGAGAGAAAGGTATAAATATGGGAAATGATAAAGAGACCGAGACAGGAAGGGACAGAATGTACAAATCTAAGAGTAAATCGACAGATAAGGCTAGAGGTGACAAAAATAATAAAAGGACAAAACTAAATGCTCTGTATCTGAATGCATGGAGCATTCGAAACAAAACAGATGAACTGAGAGCACAAATAGAATAAATAAGTACGATCTGATAGTCATTACAGAGACATGGCTGCAGGGCGACATAGATTGGGATGTGAATATTGGAGGTGACATGGCATTTTGGAAGGACAGGAAGCTTGGAAAAGGTGGCGGGGTAGCTCTGTTAATTAATGATGGTATTAGCGTAATAGAGAGGGATGACCTAAGTTCAGGAGATCACGATGTAGAAGCAGTTTGGGTACAAATGAGAAATCATAAAGGCAAGAAGTCACTTGTGGGAGTGGTGTACAGGCCACCTAACATTAACCACACTGTCGGATGGGATATAAAGGAAGAAATAATGGCAGCTTGTCAGAAAGGTACAGTGATAATTATGGGGGATTTTAATCTACATATAGACTGGAAAATTCAGATGGGCAGAGGTAGCCTAGATGAGGAGTACATAGAATGTTTTGGGGATAATTTCTTGGAACAATACATTCTGGAGCCAACCAGAGAGCAGGCTATACTAGACCTGGCATTGTGCAACGAGATAGGATTAATTAATGACCTCATAGTTAAGGTGCCCCTAGGTAGTAGCGATTATAATATGATTGAATTTTACATTCAGTTTGAGGGAGAGGAGAGTGGGTCCCAGACTAGTATTTTAAATTTAAATAATGGCAATTATAAGGTCATGAAAGCAGATCTAGCTAAAGTGAACTGGCAAATTAGGTTAAGGGATAAGTCAATAGAGATGCAGTGGCAGACATTTAAGGGGATATTTCAGAATACACAGAATAGATACATTTCAACGAGAAAGAAAAGTTCCAAAGGTGGGACTCACCATCCATGGTTCACGAAAACAGTTAAAGATACTATCAAACTTAAAGAAAAAGCCTATAATTGTGCAAAGGTGGGAGGCAGGTCAGAAGATTGGACAGAATATAAAAAAACAGCAAAGAATTACTAAAAGATTGATAAGGAAGGTAAAATTAGAGTATGAGAGAAAGCTCGCAAGGAATTTCAAGTCAACTAGTAAGAATTTCGATCGATATTTTAAAAAGAAAAGAGTTAACAAAGCGACTGTTGGTCCTATAGAAAGTGTGTCTGGGGAATTAATAATGGATAATTAAGAGATGGCAGATGAATTGAACAGATACTTTGCATCGGTCTTCACTATTGAGTATACAAATAACATCCCAGTATTAGCCGTATATCAGGAAATTGAAGGGATGGAGGAACTCAAGAAAATTACAATCACCAGGGAAGTGGTACTAAACAAATTGTTGGAGCTGCGGGTTGACAAGTCGCCAGGTCCTGAATTGGCTAGTGAGATAGTTGATGCGCTGGTTTTAATATTCCAAAATTCCCGAGATTCGAGAAGGTTCCGTTAGATTGGAAAGGAGTGAATGTAACTCATTTATTCAAAAAGGGAGGGAGACAGAAAGCAGGAAACGACAGGCCAGTTAGCTTAACATTTGTCTTAGGGAAAATGTTTGGAGCTATTACAGAGGATGTTATAGCAGGGCATTTAGAAAAAATTAAGGTAATCAGGCAGAGTCAACATGGTTTTTTGAAAGGGAAATCATGTTTAACCAATTTATTGGAGTTCTTTGAGGGAGTTACATGTGCTGTGGATAAAGGGGAACCAGTGGATGTATTGTATTTCGATTTCCAGAAGGATAAGGTGCCATATCAAAGGTTATTGCAGAAAATAAATGCTCATGGTGTCGGGGGTAACATATTGGCATGGATAGAAGATTGGCTAGCTGACAGGAAACAGAGAGTCAGCATAAATGGGTCATTTTCTGGTTGGCAAGAAGTAACGAGTGGGGTGCCACAGGGATCTGTGCTGGGGCCTCAACTTTTTACAATTTACATAAATGACTTAGATGAAGGGACCGAAGGTATTGTTGCTAAATTTGCTGATCACAAAGATAGGTAGGAAAGTAGGTTGTGAAGAGGACATAAGGGGGCTACAAAGGGATATAGATAGGTTAAGTGATTGGGCAAAGACCTGGCAAATGGAGTATAATGTGGGAAAGTCGGAAATTGTCCACTATGGCAGGAAGAATAAAAAAGCATATTATCTAAATGGTGAGAGATTGCAGAGCTCTGAGATGCAGAGGGATCTGGGTGTCCGAGCGCATGAATTGCAAAAGGTTAGTATGCAGGTCCAGCATGTAATTAGGAAAGCTAATAGAATGTTATCATTTATCACCATGGGAATTGAATACAATAGTAGGGAGGTTATGCTTCAGCTATACAGGACATTGGTGAGACCTCTTCTGCAGTACTGAGTACTGTACTGGTCTCCTTATTTGCGGAAGGATGGAAATGCATTGGAGGTAGTACAGAGAAAGTTTACGAGACTAATACATGGAATGGGTGGGCTGTCTTACGAGGAAAGATTGGACAAGCTAGGCTAGTCTCCGCCAGAGTTTAGAAGAGAAAGAGGCGACATGATTTGTTATTTAATTTATTAATTAACAAATTAGCTATCCTCCAGTCTTCCGGTACCTCACCCGTGGCTAACGATGATACAAAAATCTCTGCCAGCGCCCCAGCAATCTCCTCCCTTGCTTCCCATAGCATCCCAGGATACATCTGATCAGGCCCTGGGGATTTATCCACCTTAATGCGCTTCAAAACCTCCAACACCTCCTCCTTTGTAATGTTGATATGCTGCAGGATATCGCTGTTCCCTCCCTTGAACTCACTAGCTTCCATGACCTTCTCCACGGTAAATACAGACGAGAAATATTCATTTAAGACCTCGCCCATTTCGCGTGGCTTCACACATAGATTGCCACACTGATCCTTAAGGGGACCTACTCTCTCCCCAGCTACCCTTTTACTCTTAATACACTTATAGAATCTTTTAGGATTCTCCTTTATCTTATCTGCCAGGGAAATCTCATGGCCCCTTTTCGCCCTCCTAATTTCCTTCTTAAGTATACTCCTATATCCCCTATACTTCTCGAGGGACTCGCTCGATCCCAGCTGCCTATACCTGACGTTTGCCTCCTTCTTTGTCCTGACCAGACCCTCAATATCCCTCGTCAACCAAGGTTCCCTAAACTTGCCAGCCTTGCCCTTCCATCTAACAGGAACATGCTGGCCCTGAACTCTTCCTATCTCACTTTTAAAAGTCTCCCACTTGCCAGACGTCCCTTTACCTGTAAACAGCCTCTCCCATTCAACTTTTGAGAGTTCCTGTCTGATGCCATGGAAATTAGCCTTCCCCCAATTTAGGACTTCAACCTGAGGACCAGTCCTATTCTTTTTCATAACTATCTTGAAGCTAATAGAGTTATGGTCACTGGTCCCAAAGTGCTCCCCCACTGCCATATCAACCACCTGCCCATTCTCATTTCCTAAGAGGAGATCGAGTGCAGCCCCTTCTCTAGTCGGGCCATCCACGTACTGCTTCAGAAAACTATCCTGGACTCACTTAACAAATTCTTCCCCATCTGATCCCTTAGCACTAAGGCAGTCCCAGTCAATATTGGGAAAGTTAAAATCACCTACTATTACAACCCTATAATTCCTATACCTATCTGTGATTTCCCTACATATATGCTCCTCCACTTCCCTCTGACTATTGGGGGGCCGATAGTATAATCCCATCAAAGGGATCACCCTTTTATTATTTCTAAGTTCTACCAGTATGGCCTCACTGGACATTCACCCCGGGATATCCTCTCTAAGTACTGCCGTGATGTCCTCCCTAATCAATAGTGCAACTCCCCCTCCTCTCTTACCTCCACCTCTGTCACGCTGGAAGGATCGGTACCGCGGAACATTGAGCTGCCAGTCCTGCCCATCCCTCAACCACGTTACCGTAATAGCTACAATACCACAATCCCATGTACCGATCCATGCTCTGAGTTCATCTGCCTTACCTGTAAGGATACTTGCATTAAAGTAAATGCAGTTTAGCCCACCAGACCTTCCACGCTCCCTGTCCTGCCCCTGCCTGGCCTGCCTACTGGACTTGCTTGCTTTAACCTCTCCATTTGCCTCAACTATCTCATCGGAGAGACTACTACTTTGGGTCCCACCCCCGCTGCAAGACTAGTTTAAACCCTCCAGTGTATTACTATAAAATCTCCCAACAAGGATATTGGTCCCCTTCCAGTTCAGATGCAACCCGTCCATCTTGTGCAGGTCACCTCTGCACCAGAAGAGATCCCAATGATCCAAGTACCTGAAGCCCTCCCGCCTTCGCCAGTCTTCAGCAACGCATTCATTTGCCTAATCCTCCTATTCATACCCGCACTAGCACGTGTCACAGGGAGTAATCCTGAGATTACAACCCTCGAGGTCCTGCTCATTAACCTTCTGCCTAACTCCCTATATTCACTTTGCAGGACCTCATCTCTCTTCCTGCCTATGTCGTTCGTACCAATATGGACCACGATCTCTGGCTGCACACCCTCCCCTTTCAGAATTTCCGGCAGCTGCTCCGAAACATCCTTGACCCTAGTATTAGGGAGGCAACATACCATCCTGGAGTCTCGTTTGCGGCCACAGAAACGCCTATCTGCACCCCTTATGATAGAATCCCCTATCACAATAGCTCTTCCTCCCCTTTTCATCCCCTGCTGTGCGGCCGAACCCTCCGTGGTGCCACGGACCGTGCTGTTGCTCTTTTCCCCTGGGAGGTCATCCCCCCAACAGTAACCAAAGCGGTGTATCTGTTTGAGAGGGGGATGGCCACAGGGGACTCATGCACTACCTGCCTGCTCCTACTATTCCATCTGGTGGTCACCCATCCCTTTTCTGCCTGTGCATCCATTACCTGCGGTGCGACCACCTCACTAAACATGCTATCCATGACGCCCTCAGCTTCGTGGACGCTCCACAGTGAAACCACCCGCAGTTCCAGCTCCATAATGCGAGTAGCCAGTAGCTGCAGCTGGATACACTTCCTGCACACATGGTCGTCATGGAGACTGGGAGGGTTCCTGAATCCCCACATAGCGCAGGAGGAGCATATCACGGGACTGAGTTCTCCTGCCATGACTTACCCTTAGATTAATTAGTTACTCCCTTAATTAAAAAAATGCTAATGACACTCGGGGCCTTGTTCTACCCACTACAATCTAAAGTCCTTCATAAGTTACATTGAATAAAAAAAACACTTTAGTAGTACTCATCTTATCAGCAGAGGTTTTGTTTTCAACTAAAAAACTTTGCCCTTTTCTTTATGATATTTAAATACACTCACAGCAGTGACTCACCAACCAATCACCTTGCAGCTCTCCTCTGACATCACAGTTGGCTTCTTTTTTTTTCAAAACTCCAGCACACTGGAAGAGCTCCACTCCACTCCTGGAAGGTAAGAGACTGGGCCTCGATCCTCGGATTGGATTTATAGGCTCCGCTCTCAACGTTCTCCTCACATCGGTCCATATAGGTCTGCTCCGCTCCGCTCCTCTCCGCTCCCGGAAGGTAATTCACCAGCTTTTGCAGAAAAGTAGGTCTTAAGCTGTTGCAGTACCTGTTAGAAAGATAGTCTAAGCTATTCTGAAGCCATCTTCCAATGTCATCTACATGGAAGCAGGATTTTAAAGGATAAGATGTAGTTTTTAAAAGTCACTTCAATCTTGCTCAAGAGTCTTTACAAAGAAGCCAAGTAAATCTTGATAAAAAGTCATATACATTTAGAGATCTTTTAAAAGCACTTCAATCTTGTTAATAAAAAGTCAGATGTAAATTTAAGAACTCTGATAAGGCCATGCTAAAAAGTTACATACAATTAAGAAATAAAATACAACATTTAAAATGTCTGAACTCCTTTCTGAAAGTTGACCACTGCTGCTGCCGGTGTCTTCCTGGAATAATGGAGCTGTTGTGTCAACAGTAAAGTCCTTCCCGAGCAGGCCCTGAGCCTGTTGGTACCGGGTCTAATCCAACCCAGGTAAAAATCAGGGTACATTGTGGAAAATGAGCCCAAATTGCTGAACTACAGGTCCCTGTCACTTTAAAGAGTTGGCTGGTGCGATTATGATCAGAGGCTCCTTCTAAGCACATTTCTCACCACCACAACTTCCAGATGCTGGTGTTCGTGTGTGAATGTACCAGCAGTTGCAGTGCTGTTCAGACCCTCAATAGCAGTGAAAGTCTCAGAGTTCACCGCTATTGGGGCTGTAAAATCCAGGCCAATATCTCACAGTCCTGTTAGATTTGCTCTCCCCCTGTACAAAATCAAACTCCACATATTGTCTTTCACTCACTCCTGTTTCCAGCCCTGATGGTGCAGAAATCCCCTCTCAAAGGTACACAATCCAGTTGATTTCTGATCAAATACCTCCTTCCTCATTCAATAGAGGAAACAGAGACATGACCAGGAGTCAGGTGCAAGAAGGTTTCACCAACAGAGCAAAGAAAGGCACCAACAAACGTCACACCTACTTTCCAAATCATTTCATTGGAATATTCTTTCACTTGTTTTGTCGGATGACTGCAATAAATCTGAAAATGAGCACCATGAGGTTTGTGTTCACTCGTCACATTTTTGCAACACTTAAAATCCAACTTTTAGATGCAAACAAGTTTACATAAAATGTCAAAGGGAATTTATTTTGAAAAACATCCATTGCATCTTTGTCACTGGTCTGGAGTAACACAGAATTCTTTCCAATTATCTTCCGTTTGCTGATAAACATTGAACTAGTGGCCTGTTCTCGTTAATGGTCACGAGCAGCAAAAACAGACAGAGCAAGTCTGACCGCCCAGAGATGTGGAAAAGGCTTCAGTTTGGGACATATGCAGCAAATCAAATGTTCACCCGGCCCCAAAAGATTCAAAAACTGGGGAAAAGGACACAAGGAGATAGAGAATAAGCTAAAGCTGACAATGTAAATATTTCCCATCCTTGATATCTCTCTATTCCAATCCAACCTTCAGAGTTGGGGAAATAATTTCAGTGTAAATTGTGCAGCTCAAGAGTCAAAACCAAAGGGCGATGCAGAATAAAGGAGAACTGCCAAAACCCCAGATTGAACCAGGGATCTTCGGTCTAACACACTCCCAACTGAGCTATTTCAGTCTCACAGGCTTGGGATGATAAGTGGCAAGTAACATTCGCACCACACAAGTGCCAGGCAATGACCATCTCCAACAAGAGAGAATCTAACTATCTCCCCTTGACATTCAATAGCATTACAATCACTGAATCCCCCACCATCAACATCATGGAGGTTACCATGGGTAGCCATACAAATAACGTGACTACAAGAGCAGGTCAGAGGCTTGGAATCCTGAGGTGAGTAATTACAGTGCAGCTGTTGGCTCCACCCCAGGGGCTGAATTTGTTCTGTAAACCATGAAGCAGCTTCCTCTCAAATCCCAGGTTTATCAATAAATCCTCTTACAAAAGCCCCAAAGTGTTATATATTCCTCTCACTCATCCATGACTCCTGACTCCCCAAAGCCTGTCCACCATCTGCAATTCACAAGTCAAGAGTGTGATGGAATACTCTCCACTTGCCTGGATGGGTGCGATGCCAACTCAAGAATCTCAACACCGTCCACGACAAAGCAGCCCACTTGACTGGGACCCCATCTACAAACATTCACTCCCTCCACCATCGGCACACAGTGGCAGCAGTGTGTACCGTCTACAAGATGCACTGCAGCAATGCACCAAGACTCATTCGACAGCACCTTCCAAACCCAGCGACCTTTACCACCTAGAAGGGCAAGGGCAGCAAATGCACGGGATACCACCACCTGCAAGTTCCCCTCCAAGCCACACACCATCCTGACTTGGAACGATATCGCCGTTCCTTCACTGTCGCTGGGTCAAAATCCTGGAACTCCCTTCCTCACAGCACTGTGGGTGTACCTACCCCACATGGACTGCAGCGGTTCAAGAAGGTAGTTCACCACCACCTTCTCATGGGCAATTAGGGATGGGCAATAAATGCTGGCCGAGCCAGCGATGCCCACATCGCATGAATGAATGAATAAAACAGTGAAGTATCCCTTGTGTCATTGTTTTGGTAGAAAATATAACCCTGGTGGAATTGCCCCTCCCAATCACTCCTCACTTCATAGAACATCGAAAATGGAGAAAATTTATGGCACAGAATGAGACCATTTAGCAATCGTGTCTGTGCCAGCTGAAAAAGAGTGATCCAGCCCAATCCCACTTTCCAGGTCTTGGGAATGGGATCTGAACAGATCTCAGAGCTCACATTATGTGAATGTTCTGTTGAAGTGTTGATGAGCTGATATACCAGGGGAGATTCACACTGTTAGACACAGTGTGAAATTCATTCAAGTATCTATAAAACATTACAACATGTGAGTAATATTCCCCATTGATTTCTCAGCACTGATGGATTGTGAAGTGGGAGACAGCCAGAAGTCCCAGTGATCCACACTGACCCTGAGCTGAGAATGAAATGAGACCAAATTCAATCTTCAGCAGTGAGATGCTGCAGAGAGGTAAGAGTCCTGAATCAAGGAGAGACTTTCTCATACTGCTGTTAAATCTCATTTCAAACACTCCTTGGACTCTTTGCCGAGGAATTCAGAGCTGGATAACGCCTGTAAAATCAGCCTAAAAAGGAAATAGAAAACACCCACCGTGGGCTCAAACTCAAAAACTTGAGATTCAGAGTTTCATGCTTTCATCGACTGAGCTCACCAGGCCTGAGACAGTGTCCCCGTCCTGTCTGTTATTGGACGGTGCAGCTGTTGGCTCCACCCCAGGGGCTGAATTTGTTCTGTAAACCATGAACCAGCTTCCTCTCAAATCCCAGGTTTATCAGTAAATCCTCTTACAAAAGCCCCAAAGTGTGATGTATTCCTCTCACTCATCCAGAATAAAAGTTACATATTTTGCTCTTTTTACCTTCCAAACATTGACTTCTATTTTACTCAGCATTTATTTCTCTCTCCTTTTTATGTTGTGCATTTCCTAATAAACATTTCATTTCAATTATTTATGAGGGATGAAATGAACAGAAAAGATTTTCTGCAATGGTACCGGGGTGTGGGACAGAGTGAGTGGTTCGGATCTGGAATACACTGCCTGAGAGTGTGCTGGAGGCAGATTCAATCGTGGCTTTCAAAAGGGAATTGGATAAACACCTGAATAGAGAAAATTTGCAGGGCTACAATGAAAGGGCAGAGGAGTGGAATTAGCTGATCTGCTCTTGCAAAGAGCTGTCATGGACATGATGGACTGAATGGTCTCCTTCTGTACTGTAACCATTTGATTCCTTGTTTCTAACTCTGTCAAAGTTGTTCTGAACTTGCTCTGCTCCAAGGAGAACAACCCCAGCTTTTCCAGTGTCTGCACATAACTGAAGTTATGAGGAACCATGGGGAACCCACTATAAACCTTCCTCCAGACAGAAATACAACTGTTCACCACCACACTGTGACCCAGCTGTTCACATGATTTGGATGTGGGGACCAAATGTAGTATTTCCAAGTTTGCAGATGACACAAAACTAGGTGGGAATGTGTGTTGTGAGGAAGATGCAAAGCGGCTTCAAGGGAATTTGGACAGACTTAGTGAGTGGACAAGAAAGTGGCACATGAAATATAATGTGTAAAAATGTGAGGTTATCCACTTTGGTAGGAGAAACAGATGTGCAGATTATTTGTTAAATGGTAAGAGTGTGAATGTACAAAGGGGCCTGGGCGTCCTTGTCAATAAGTGACTGAAAGCTAACATGCAGGTGCAGCAAGCAATTAGGAAGGCTAATGATATGTTAGCCTCTATCACAAGAGGATTTGAGTACAGGAGTAGTGAAGTCTTGCTTCATTTAACCTTGGTTGGTCTGCAGTTTGGAATACTGTGTGCAGTTTTGTTCCCCTTACCTTAGGAAGGATATAATTGCCATCGAGGGAGTGCAACGAAGGTTCACCAGACTTGTTCCCGGGATGGCGGGACTGTCAAATGAAGAGAGATTGGGGAAACTGGGCCTGTATTCTCTGGAGTTTTGAAGAATGAGAGGTGATCTCATTGAAACTTACAAAATATTTAAAGGGATAGACAGGTAGATGAAGCTAAGATGTTTCCCCCGGTTGAGGAGTCTAGAACCAGGGGACACAATTTCAACGTAAGGGGAAAGCCACTTAGAACAGCGATGAGGAGAAATTTCTTTACTCAGTGGGTTGTGAATCTTTGGAATTCTCTACCTCAGAGGGCTGTGGAAGCTCAGTCATTGAGTATGTTTAAAGCAGAGATTGACAGATTTCTAAATACAAATGACATAGGGGAGATGGAGATAGTGTGGGAAAAAGGCATTGAAGTGGATGATCAATCATCATCATATTGAATGGCAGGGTGGGCTCGACGGGCTGAATGGCCTACTCCTGCTCCTTTGTTCCGATCAGTCTGCAAACTTCATATGCATGCTGTCATTGTCCCTTTTATTCCATGGGCTTCAGTTTTACTGGCAGTCTAGTATGTGACATCATCAAGAAGGTTTTCAATAAGTTAAATAAGGAGAAATTGTTTCCAGTGGCAAAAGGGTCAGTAACCAGAGGATTTATTTATCAGGTGATTGAGAAAAGAACCAGAGGCGAAATGAGGAATGATTTTTTATACAGTGATGTGTTGTGATCTAGAATGCACTGTCTGATCAGGACTTGAAAGCAGATTCAGTCGTAACTTTGAAAAGCAATTGGGATAAATACTGGAAGGAAAAATGTACAGATTACAGGAGACAGCACTGACACAATGGACCAAATGGTCTCCTTCTTTGGGTATCATTCTATGGTTTTATGAACATAATGTTGATACAATTCGCTGAGCTGGAAGGGAAGTGAACCCAGATTCCGGGTATTCTAAACACCAGACCCAAACCAAATGAACAAGCCCGTTGTTTGATCTCTGTTTTTCACACCAGCTTCTCCTCGTTCTTTCTGTGTTTCCTGCCTGGTCTGTTCCTCTGACCTTCATTCCTGACACTCTATTGATAACGGCCAACTCACTGCGCCTCTCACTCACACCGTCACTCCACCCCTTCACCCACTTCCAAACCTCTCTGTTCAACAGTACCTCACATCTGCTCCTCTGCTCCATTAATATAACAGGAAAACATTTTCAAACAGACATTTCCAGACAGTGAACGTTCCAGTAAGACAAGGTAAAGAGCAGATTCATTCACTTTAAACACAGAGAGAGCAGCTCTCCCTGTTCAGTCTAAGGAGCAGATGTGGTTTCACTCCCATTAGTCTTAGAGACATGGGCCAGAATTTTAAGGGACCGTTGGAGACGGGAATGGAGGCTGGGGAGGGTGAGGGGGGTGTATAAAATAGGGATGGAAGACGTTGGACCGGATTTTTCTGTCAGCGGCTGACATGGAGGGCAGACTTCGCACATCCACTCGGCAAGAAGGCATTTAAAGTATTTATGAGGCCAATTGTCAGCAATTTTATTCACTGGATCCAATTGAACTAATAGCACACGGGAACCACGGGGCTTCAGAGCCTCGCCTGGTTAAAGGAGGTGACTGGGAGGTGGGAGCTGAGTGTTGGCTTCACTGGGAAGCTATCGGGTGAGGCAGCAAAACTTGGCAGCAAGGGTGGAGGGGGAAAGGGCATCAGGAAACACTGTCAGGAGTGGGGGCCAATGTGCCAGCTCTGCAGAGGGAACAACACCAGAGTGCCATTGGGGCAGTGCCACTTCATTGAGGATGACAAGTGAGGTAAATGTGGCTGGGTGTTGTTTACTGTGAAGGCCTTGCACTCAGGGAGGGGCAACCTGTCATGGGCCTCATTCGAGGCTCTCATTGGATTCGAGGCTCCCATTGAGGAGGAGGAGGAGGAGTAGAGAGGAAGGGAGGGAGGCACAGGCACCAGCAGGGGCACCACAGCAGCTTGGGGGCCCACAGGAAGGCCAGCCTCGAACAGGAGACTGGAGAAGGAGGCAGAGGAACACGTCAGCCGAGGTTCAACTACCTGCAGATGTCCGAGTGACAGTGTCTCCGCAGACTGCACCTCTCCACGGAGGTCGTCACTGATCTCTCTGCCATGATGCAGCTGTGCCCCCTGCGACTTGGTGGGCACTTGATGCCAGTGTCACTGAAGGTCACCGTGCCACTGAACTTCTTCACCACCAGATCATTGCGGGGATCCACTGGAGATATGTGTGGAATCTCACAGTCTGTAGTGAATCAGTGCATCAAGGAGGTCACCAATGTCCTGTTCAGGAGGGCCGGTGACTATGTGCACATTGATCCAAAATCAAGCTGAGAGAGCTATAGGATTCGGGGCCATCGCTGGATTCCACCAGGTGTAGGGTGTCATTGACTGCACCCATGTGACCATCAAGGCTCCTGCATACCAGCCAGCAGCCTTCAACAGGAAGGGCTTCCACTTGCTCAGTGTGCAATTGGTCTGCGACCACTGCAAATGGATCCCATAGGTGTGTGCACAAATCCCGGGAAGCAGCCACAACGCCTGCATACCAAGGCACTCCCAGGTGCCAGAACCTTTCCGCGGTCCCATCCGCTTTCAGAGATGGATCCTTGGAGACAAGGGCTACCCACTGAGGACGTGACTACTGACGTCTGTGAGGAACCCACGCACGGATGCAGAGGAGAGGTACAACACCTGCTGCGGGTCAACCCGAGCGACCATCAAGGAGGCCATTGGTCTCCTGAAGATGAGATTCAGGTGCCTAGATCGATCCAGTGGAGCCCTTCAGTATGTCCCGGCGAGGGTCTCGCATATCGTGGTGGTTTGCTGTGCACAGCACAATCTGGCATTACAGAGGGGCGAGGTGTTGACTAGTGAGGATATCGTGGAGTGTGATGTCTCCTCTGATGATGAGGATGTGGAGGAGGATGCTGCCCAAGCAGTGCCAGATGAAGAACCTCAGGCACATGTAGGAAAGGGGCCATGAGATACACACAAGGGAGACATGAGACACCCTTATACATTCAAGTTTACTTTGAGCCTTACCACCTTCTGGAACCACAGCAAAAAAGTCTTAGCTTTAAGCAGCCCTGTTGTCGCCTCCTTCCTTCTGCACTGCAGTGTCCAGGTACACATCGCACAGTGACAAGGCCGAAGCTTTGTGAACTCAGGGCTTGGTCCCTCACTTCCAGCCCCTTGGGAGGAAGGGTTTAAATGAAGTCCCAAAGGGCATCAACAATGGGAAGGAGACATAGTGAGAGAACATCATTTCTTTCTTCCGTGTGACACCAAACACAACCCTATCCATCTGGAATGTACATTCACCCGTGAACCCCTCAGTGAATCTAGGTGCTCTTCTTAAATCTTTTCCGGGTGCTCCTACGTGGTGCTCCCCCTGCTCTGTCAGCTGAGGTGGAGACAGGCTGCTGACCTTGCTGCCCCATGGCTTGGGATGACATTGGAGGCCGTCCTCTTGCTGCCTGAGGAACCTGGAGGGCCCCGGCACACTGATGGCCTCCTGCACAGGTACAGGGACCCCCCTCTGTCATCGAGGATGATGGAGGCAGGCACTGGCATCACTTGTGTCACTGGTAGAGGGGCTTTGGAGCTACTGTCCACACCAGGAGCACCCTGAGAGGAGACCCCAGATGTAGCAGCCAGCTGCTCCTCCCCCTTATAAGACACACTTGTAACTCCCTGCTGACCTGAGAGGGATGTGGACCTGGTGAAGGGTTCAGGTGCCTCGTCCCCCCTCTTGCCTTGTCACCGCTGGATGGAGCTCATGGACAAAGCAATGGAATGCAGGTCTGCGCACATCTCCGGCAGCCACTGATTGGTCGGCTGGATCTGGCTCTCCATCAGAGTCACCAATCTCTCAAGGAAGGAAGCCAGACACACCCCCATCAGAGACAGTACAGCATGCAAGGCCTGGATGGACTCCTCCATCATCCGAACTTGGGTACACATAACCTCTGGCAACTCTGCCAGATGTTGCCTGACCTCTTGCTGCAGCTGCAGCATTTCCCGTGTTGCTGGTGACACCAGAGGCACGTCATCAGCCTGGGACTCAGCATGGGCCTGGCCTCCCACAGACTTCCAACTGCCAGTGGCCTCGGCTGTCACAGCCTCCGTCAGCTGCCCGGGCCTGTCTGTGACGTGCTCACCAGCTTGTGTGCCCAAATATAACAGCAAGTGGATACCCACCGATTGAGGGTTTCTGTGCTGGTGGAGGGTGCAGGGGAATGAGGTGATGGTGCACCATCTGAGGCTCCCTCCTCCTCCTCAGAGGTGTCTGGCTGTCCCACAGTCTCTCCAGCTCTTCGCTCTTGTCGTTCATCCTAGCCTGCATGTGAAAACAGGGACATTGAAGGGTTAGGGTCTGCCCATCGTGACATTCCAACCACCCCTACTGTGCAGCTCCATTGATGCAGTGGTGAACAGATGAGCAGTGTGGCTCCTTTGCAGCGGATGCTCCCTTGTGCCCCAGGAGATGTTCACTCACTCTCTTAGGTAGGTGTCCCTGTCTCTCCATCAGCTATGGAGCAGCTGCTTTGCTGCCCGGCCTGTTCCATGGCCTCCTCCTCCATCGGGATGAGGACATGGAGATAAGGCATCCACTGCCAGTCTTGGCATGCTTTTTCCGATTGTGGGCTGTCTTCTCCTGCAGCCACTATGATCAACAAAGTTAGTCTCCCAGCGGGGACAAGCCCAATATCTCTGATGGTGATAGTCCAGCAGTCCATGATGTGGACACACATATTCCTCCTGCATGTGGCCCCTCTCGAGGGACTGTGTGAGTTTATACAATGACTGACGTGCACCTCCCACCGAGATGCAGCCAAGCCTCAGGCAGCATGTCCTGCTGCCCTTCCCCAATACACATGACTGGGTGGTCACTCCCTTTCCACCAAACACTCCCTCTCACTCTGCCATGCGCAATGTCCAAAGAGTCCAAAGTGTTTTGAGTTTGCGTCTGAGCAGCCCGGATCCGGTCATTGACCCACTTCGTGCACTGGATCCATGTCTTGGGGATGACCCCACGGCTGCTGACTTCACCTTCTATCTCAAAGCAGTTTTGCTTGTTCAGGTGGACAGGTCTCCACCTCCCATCCCTGGGGAAGAGGATCTTCCACCTATCTGTTGTCACCTGGAGGCGAACCTGCAGGAAGGCATCACCAAACCATTGGACCATGGTCACTGCAGGCTCGCATTCAGCTCCTTACCTATCAGGCAGCAGAGACAGCAGAACGGGTCCTGGGGCATCAGTGACAGCAGAACGGGTCCTGGGCAGCAGAGGCAGCAGAACAGGTCCTGGGGCAGCAGATGCAGCAGAAAAGGTCCTGGGGCAGCAGATGCAGCAGAACTGGTCCTGGGGCAGCAGAGGCAGCAGAACAGGTCCTGGGGCAGCAGAGGCAGCAGAACAGGTCCTGGGGCAGCAGATGCAGCAGAACAGGTCCTGGGGCAGCGGAGGCAGCTGAACAGGTCCTGGGGCAGCAGATGCAGCAGAACGGGTCCTGGAGCAGCAGATGCAGCAGAACGGGTCCTGGAGCAGCAGAGGCAGCAGAACGGATCCTGGGGCAGCAGAACGGGTCCTGGAGCAGCAGAGGCAGCAGAACGGGTCCTGGGGCAGCAGAACGGGTCCTGGGGCATCAGAGGCAGCAGAACGGGTCCTGGGGCAGCAGAGGCAGCAGAACGGATCCTGGGGCAGCAGAACGGGTCCTGGGGCAGCAGAGGCAACAGAACGGGTCCTGGGGCAGCAGAGGCAGCAGAACGGATCCTGGGGCAGCAGAGGCAGCAGAACGGGTCCTGGGGCAGCAGAACGGATCCTGGGGCAGCAGAGGCAGCAGAACGGGCCCTGGGGCAACAGAACGGGTTCTGGGGCAGCAGAGGCAGCAGAACGGATCCTGGGGCAGCAGAGGCAGCAGAACGGTCCTGGGGCAGCAGAACGGGTCCTGGGGCATCAGAGGCAGCAGAACGGGTCTTGGGGCAGCAGAACGGGTCCTGGGACAGCAGAACGGGACCTGGGGCAGCAGAGGCAGCAGAACGGGTTCTGGGGCATCAGTGACAGCAGAACGGGTCCTGGGCAGCAGAGGCAGCAGAACAGGTCCTGGGGCAGCAGATGCAGCAAAACAGGTCCTGGGGCAGCAGATGCAGCAGAACTGGTCCTGGGGCAGCAGAGGCAGCAGAACAGGTCCTGGGGCAGCAGAGGCAGCAGAACAGGTCCTGGGGCAGCAGATGCAGCAGAACAGGTCCTGGGGCTGCGGAGGCAGCTGAACAGGTCCTGGGGCAGCAGATGCAGCAGAACGGGTCCTGGAGCAGCAGATGCAGCAGAACGGGTCCTGGAGCAGCAGAGGCAGCAGAACGGATCCTGGGGCAGCAGAACGGGTCCTGGAGCAGCAGAGGCAGCAGAACGGGTCCTGGGGCAGCAGAACGGGTCCTGGGGCATCAGAGGCAGCAGAACGGGTCCTGGGGCAGCAGAGGCAGCAGAACGGATCCTGGGGCAGCAGAACGGGTCCTGGGGCAGCAGAGGCAACAGAACGGGTCCTGGGGCAGCAGAGGCAGCAGAACGGATCCTGGGGCAGCAGAGGCAGCAGAACGGGTCCTGGGGCAGCAGAACGGATCCTGGGGCAGCAGAGGCAGCAGAACGGGCCCTGGGGCAACAGAACGGGTTCTGGGGCAGCAGAGGCAGCAGAACGGATCCTGGGGCAGCAGAGGCAGCAGAACGGGTCCTGGGGCAGCAGAACGGGTCCTGGGGCATCAGAGGCAGCAGAACGGGTCTTGGGGCAGCAGAACGGGTCCTGGGACAGCAGAACGGGACCTGGGGCAGCAGAGGCAGCAGAACGGGTTCTGGGACAGCAGAGGCAGCAGAACGGGACCTGGGGCAGCAGAGGGCTCTCAGGAAGACACTCCTTTAAACCAGGCAGCAGTGAATGCAGGGCTGGCAGCCCTTTAAATATGGTGCCAGCACCTGCCGTTGTCTCAGATGTCGGTGCCATCGGTGCCTCGTTCCCTACCTCTGGTCCTTGTTTACATGGGCCCCACGCCTCCCCTTCATTATTTGGTCGGCTGCTCCGTGATCGGGGTCGGTCGGCCACATTTCACTCGTGTGGTGACGACACCCATTTCCGGTGCCTCTGCCGAGAGCCGCACCGTTAGTTTAAAATTCAGCCCATGGGGTCAGGAGTGGAAAATCTCCCCTCTGATTCTCTCTACTTAAAATGAAGGAGACACCAAATTAAAACTGATGAAACCAGGGATTGTATCCTGGTTCTTCAATCTAGTGTTCTCCCAACTGAGCTATTCCATCCTCACTGTGAACTCATCTTCATTGGAGACAAATATAACTCCAGGCGGAATTTCCCCACCCGTTCATTCCTCACTTCAGGGGAATGGGACCCGACCAGATCGCGGAACTCAGATTATGTTAATGTTCTGCTCTTGATATCTTAATATTATCTTGCCTTTGAGCCACTTTTAATCAGGTTCAAGGACAGATTCTTCCATCATCCCTTCTCCCACATTCTTTCTCTCTCATTCATTCTTTATTCCTCACAATCCAGAAAGGGTTAGGAATCAGAGCTCACCCCCAAACCCTCTGCACACAGACCTCTGTCTGTTACCCTGTTTGGTCCAAGAGACCAGTCAATAAATTACACTCTTTATAAACACAGAAAGCTGCCTCAGACTGTTGGACAGAGATAAATACACTGAAGTCTTTTGAAAAAAGTTCATCTTACGGGTTGTTACTGAGCCCACAGAGCAGGGCGAGCCCAGGCTCCAGCCCGTGCCCCAGCCTGTGCTGTGTTAGCTGATGCCACCTGGTGTGATACTGAGCCACACGGAGCAGGAAATGGCCTGGTTGTATTCATGGCCTGTGTTGTGTTAACTGATCCCACTCAGTGTGGTAGGATCCACACAGAACAGAATGGGCCCAGGCTCCTTCCTCAGCCTGAGGGATGATAGTTCTTCTCACACGTTGTTGTCCAGAGCCCCACACAGAACAGGGAAATCTCAGGCTCCATCCCCGGCCTGTGGTATTTTACTTCATCGCACCTGGTATGGTACGGAGTCCCCAGAGCAGGAAAGATCCAGCTGCCATCTCCGGCCTGTGCTGAATTAGCTGATCTGACCTGGTTGGCACTGAACCGCAATCAGGGGAGGATGGGCCGAGGCTCCATGGCCTGTGGTGTGTTAGTTATTCTCATTTGGTGAGGTACTGAGCACTATATAGAGCAGGATGGGCCTGTGCTCAGTGAGCTGATCTCACCTTGTGTGGTCCTGAGACCCACACACAAAGCAGGACAGGCCTCGGCCTCATCCCCGGCCTGTGTTCAATTAGCAGATCTCAGCCAAAAGATTTTGATAAGGTTCCACACAAGAGGCTTCTCTATAAGATTAAAGTCCCTGGTATCAGTGGTAATATGTTGATCTGGATTGGGAACTGACTGGCAGACGTAGGCAGAAAGTAGTTACAGATGGATCTGGATCTGTTTGGAGACCAGTTACCAGTGGTGTCCCACAGGAATCGGTGTTGGGACTGTTGCTCTTTACTATTTTTATTAATGATCTGGATGTAGGTGTAGGGGGCACCATCTGTAAATTTACAGATGATTTGAAGATCTGTGCGAGTGTTTAGACTGTAGACGATACTCGACTGTTTCAGGCTGATCTTAATGTGTTGGGAGATTGGCTTCATGACTGGTAAATGATGTTTAATTTGGGTAAGTGCAGTGTTATTCATGTGGACAGGGCGAATGCTCAACATTCATACACCCTTCAGGGAAAAACATTAAAGTCGGTGGAAAAAAGAAAATAATTTTGAGCAGAGATCTGGATGTTCTAGTGCACAGATCTCTAAAGTTACAGCAGCAATGCTGTGAAGTGATAGTTGGAGCAAATAGAGGGTTGGGCTGCATTCAGAGGACAATTGAGTATAAAATGAGGCATATTCTTTCATGGGATGTGAGCGACACTGACAAGTCCAGAATTTGTTACCCATCCCTAATTGTCCTTGACAAGGTGGCGGTGAGCTCCCTTCTTGAATTGCTGCACTCCATGTGGTGTAGGTACGCCCACAGTGCTGTTAGGAAGGGAGATCCAGAATTTTGACCCAGCATCAGTGAATGAACAGCGATATATTTGCAGATCAGATGGTGTGTGACTTGGAGGGGAGCTTGCACATGGTGGCGTTTGCATGTATCTGCAGCCCTCGTCCTTCAAGGTGGTGGAGGTCTTCGGTTTGGAAGGTGCTGTCTGCGGAGCCTTGGTGAGTTGCAGCAGTGCATCTGGTAGATGGTACACACTACTGCCACTGTGCGTCAGTGATGAAGGGAGTGAATGTTTAAGGTGGTGAATGGGGTGACAATCAAGGTGGCTGCTTTGTCCTGAACAGCGTCGAGTTTCTAGGGTATTGTTGGTGCTGCACTCATCCTGGTTTGTGCCTTGTAGATGGTTGTCAAGTTTTGGAGAGTCAAAAATCACAAAATTATTGCAGTGCAGAAGGAGGCCATTCGGCCCATTGTGTCTGCATAGAATCATAGAACATAGAAAGTTTACAGCACAGGCAGGCCAAAAAACGAGCCACCCAGCTGAATCCCATTGTCCAGCATTTGGACCGTAGCCCTGCAGGTTCAGGTACTTGAGGTGCACATCCAGACTCCTTTTAAATGAGTTGAGGGTTTCTGCCTCAGCTACCCTTACAGGCAGTGAGTTCCAGACTCCCACAGCCCTCTGGGTGAAAGGACCTTTCCTCATCTCCCCTCTAATTGTTCAACACATCACTTTAAATCTATGCCCCCTAGTCACTGACCTCCCTACTAAGGTAAATAGACCCTTCCCATCCATTCTATCCAGACCCCTCACAATTTTGTACATTTCAATCAAATCTCCCCTCAGCCTCTTCTATTCCAAGGAGAACAACCCCAGTCTATCCAATCTTTCCTCATAGCTGCATTTTTCCAGTCCTGGCAACATCCTCGTAAATCTCCTCTGTAACCTCTCTCGTGCAATTACATCCTTTCTGGAATGAGGTGACCAGAACTGCACACAGAACTCAAGTTGTGGCCTAACTAATGATTGATACAGTTCCAGCATAACCTCCCTGCTCTTATGTTCTATACATCGGCTAATAAAGGAAAGGATTCCATAAGCCTTCTCAACCAACTTATCAACCTGTCCTGCTACTTTCAGGGATTTGTGGACATTCACTTCAAGGTCCCTCACTTCCTCTACACCTCTCAGCATTCACCCATTAATTGTGTATTCCTTTGCTGTGTTTGACCTCACCAAAGGCATCACCTCACACTTCTCCAAGTTGAATTCCATTTGCCACTTTTCTGCCCACCTGACCAGTCCATTTCTCCAGCTCTCCTAATGAGCATTTCACCACGTGCCTTGAGCTGAGTTACTCATCACAGAATTCCCACTATCTGATTTACTCTTGTAGCCAGAGTATGTATATGAATGGTCCAGTTAAGCTTTTGTCAATGGTAACCCCCAGGATGTTGATGGTGGGGGGATTGAGCGATGGTAATGCTGTTGATCGTCAAAGGGAGATGGTTACATTCTCTCTTGTTGGAGATGGTCATTGCCTGGTACTTATGTGGTGTGAATGTTACTTGCCACTTAGCAGCCCAAGTCTGAATGTTGTCCAGGTCTTGCTGCTTCTGGACACGGACTCCTTCAGTATCTGAGATGTCCCGAATTTGTCCTTTTATGAAACCTTGGTCAGGACTCACTTGGAATATTGTATCCAGTCTTGGTCTCCTCACATGATGGGTGATATTGAGGCTTTGGAAAGTGTACAGAGGAGAGACATTCGACGAATTCCCAGTATAAGACATCTTGGTTATCAAGTTAGACTAAAAGAGTTGGGAAACACACCTTAGAGAAACCTTGACTGAGGGGTGATCCGATTGAGGTTCATAAATAATGAAGGGTCCAATTTAGCATGGGAGAGGAGTCATAACTTTATATTGTAAAAGGCCAGATGGCACCCGGATCACATTAAATTTCATTTTCAGTGGTGGGTTAATGTACTAGGATGGCCGAGTGGTTAAGGCGTTGGACTTAAGATCCAATAGACATGTGTCTGCGTGGGTTGAAACCCCACTCCTGGTATCTGTGCTGACAAAATGTTACTTATTCTTTACCTGACTTTTGCCTTGCACCATCATCTCTTCTGTCATTTAATCACTCTTGCCTTCCAACTGATCACAGCTTCCTATTATTTGATCTGCCCCAGCACCGTTCCTTGGCTCTGCGCTTGCTTATAAACTGGTAAATCTTTAACTTAATCTCCTCTGTACCCTGACAATGACCTTCTCATCCTTCCTGTATTGTGGTTCCTCACAGGATCCGCTGCCTCTCCGACTCCCCTCCAGGTAACTGAAGGCCCTGAGCCTTGGTCTCGCTTTATACGCTAGCTGGTAGTTGATTCCTTGCAGGTCTGCCACCGCTCAGGAGAAGCTCAAGACCCAAATCAAGCAAAGTATCAAGAGGAATGTGAACAAAGGCTCCCTGGTGCAGAGCAAGGGACAGGGCGCCTCCGGCTCCTTCAAAATCAGCAAGAAGGAAAACCCAGGGAAAGGTGGGAAAGAAGGTGAAGAAACCAGCAGCCAAGAAATCTTTAGTGAAGAAACCAGCAGACAAGAAATCTTCAGTGAAGAAACCAGCAGACAAGAAATCTTTAGTGAAGAAACCAGCAGACAAGAAAGTGACAACAAAGAAAGTAACAGCCAAGAAAACGAGCAGCAAGGCGGCGGCAACGCCAAATAAGGCGGTGAAGAAAGCAGTGCTTCAGAAAAAGTCTCCTGCGAAGAAGGTCAAAAAAGGCAAGAGTGCGGCGGGCGGAAAGGCGCTGAAGAAAGTGCAGACATGGAAGAGCAAGGTCAAGCCGAAAGCAGCGAAGTCTCAGAAAGCAGGGTCTGGAAAGAAGTGAAAGCGCGGGAAACTTGTAAACATCTGAACACAAAGGCTCTTCTCAGAGCCACCCACATCTCTCAGGAAAGAGCTGATCCCCTGATCAAATGATCCCTGTCCCGGCCCCGCCTGCAGATTCCACATGGAAATGATTTGGAGTAAATCCAGGATCCCTGGTGACTCCCCTCCACCCAGCCCTTTCCCCACTCTCTGTAATAAAACAGAGGGATATCCGGCCCTCACTCTAACTGGGGATGTGTTCGGTGCAGTCTCAGTTCACAAATTCAGGGGGAGAGTCTGTAAGACAGGAACACTGGCGGAGAAACCCCACCTCACAACTCAAACCCCAACACATGAGTTTCTCCAATTCAGCTGGAGTCGGGTGACAACAGGAGCTGGGATAGGCTGTGATCGGGAATGTTAGGAATGGATTTGTTCAGGGAGGAATGTACCTGGAATCTCCGAAAATAATAGTTCCTTATTTCCCCAGATGACACATTCTGCAGTGAGAGTGAAAAGTCTCTTCACTGCTTCACATTTACTAATTGTTTGGTTCTAGATGAATAATGAGTCAGAGAGGATCTGAAGCTTCTCTCACACCAGCCCTTGAATGACTCAGTGTGAAGTGTCCAATGTGTGAAGCTACTGCCAGGGTTTGTCAATCTGAACAGTTTCAGCTCAGTTACTGGTGGCCTGGAATCCCCACAGTTTGACTCTGTCTCTGATTGGTCACCCGCTTCTCAATCCAATTCTTAACCAATAGGAGAATCACATATAAGTAAATAGAAGTTCTCATTGGCTTAGATTTTCCAATTGGAAAAAGCCCGGCAATTCCAGAGCAGGAAGGAATTGAAGTGATGGAAAATTTCAATTTTCAGGCAACAATTTTAAAACCTCTCATTTTATGTTCTGTTTTACTGTATTTACCGTCACAAAATCCTGACGCAATTTTAGGAATCGTTTTCATTTGTCAATCTGTTAACTGGAAGCGGCGGGAGGAAGGTCCAGTTCAGCAATTTAAAACGGGACAAATATCAGCTTCCTCTCTGTAAAAGGAACAAATTAGCGACGAACCGCTTCTCACAGGCTTCTCGGGGACTGACAGAAACGAGCGGTTTCTGATCTTTTCTCCTGAAAGAGGCGGATAATGCTGAAGGGAGCAATGAACTGCCCTTCACTTTCTGGCCGCTAATACACCCCTGATTTTAAACAGTTCAAACAGCGACTGATGCTTCTGCCGGAAAATGAGCAGATTCACCAAAATGATCCAGGTCCATCATGGCCAAAGACATCCAGCTGGCCCGCCGCATCCGCGGGGAACGCACCTAAAACCCAGTTTCAGTAACAAGTGTAACAAGGGCTCTTTTCAGAGCCACCAAATCAGCAAAGGAAAGAGCTGCCATCTCTGTTCATCATCAAACCCATTAGATTGGAGGGGCGGCCACATGGTTTCTGTTTTGTCACATCACTTTCCCGAAAGGCCTGTCGGACTGAGAGCTGATCTGGAATTTAGAAAGCAGCATTACCGGAGACTCATTGCTGCTCAGCACAATCTCAACCCCGCTCCTGGGATCCGTTAGCTGGCATTTGGGGAAAAGAAATGGATCCCAGTTTTATTTGGAAGGCATTAATGGAGCCGGGTCCGTTCACATGAGGGTTATTTACAAACATTACCCAATGAGTTCACTAATATTTGAATCCATTGGAGATTAGTACACAGGATATGTAAGGCAGCTCGGTCACTCTGACTGAAACCGCCAGTTCCCCGGGGTTGCAGACCCTGACACTGCGGGGAGAGAATCCCCGACTCTATCCCGCCGCCGGTGGGAAACAGACAGCTCTGTGTCCGGAGAATAGGGAGGGCCGGGGAGAAGGCACATATTAAAGCACTGCAATGGACTCAGCTCCTGTGTGTGCACAACTCTCACTGATTCCGTCCTCTGGGAACAGTGCGGTCGAAACAGATCAGGTTAGGAGAGAAACACACAGCCCGAGAATGGTCTCTTCCTTCCTGCATTTACTCTGTTCTGGGAGCAGATTCTCATTGAGAAGCGGCGCTCTGATCACCAGAGAGAAAAAAAACACACAATTCAAACTGTCCAAATAAAAAACAGAGAATTAACCCGAACACTTCCATTATTAAATTAATTCATCAGCTCCGAACCAGTTCCCGTTAATGTACCGGGATAATCTCGGGATTTATCAAATCGAAGGCAGCGGGATTTATTAAATTGTTGATTCTGACACCCTGTAGTTCAGTTCTTCACTTAACGAGAGGGGGAGATGTGTGAGCAGAGAAACAGAGCGAAATCCACAGAGGGAACTGAAAACACACCTGGACAGATGTGAAACAGGTCAATCCACTGTTACAATAACTCCATCTCTGACTCCCTCCTGACAGTAACCAGTCCTTTCACAAAGACTGTGGGTGGCTCTGAAAAGAGCCTTTGGTTTATTAGATGACATTTTGGCCGCTTTACTTTTTCTGGGAGCTCTTGAGTGCTGGTTTTCTTGCGCAGCAGTACGGCCTGTATATTAGGCAGCACCCCGCCCTGAGCGATAATCACCCCTCCCAGCAGCTTGTTGAGCTCCTCGTCGTTGCGGACGGCCAGCTGCAGGTGTCTGGGAATGATGCGGGTCTTCTTGTTGTCCCGGGCCGCGTTACCGGCCAGCTCGAGGATTTCAGCGGTCAGATACTCGAGCACAGCAGCCAGATAGACCGGGGCTCCGGCACCTACACGCTCAGCATAGTTACCCTTTCTCAGGAGCCTGTGAATACGGCCCACCGGGAACTGCAGTCCAGCCCGGGAGGAGTGAGACTTGGCCTTGACCCGAGCTTTCCCGCTGGTCTTTCCTCTTCCAGACATTTCCACAATCTCACAAATACTTTCACAAAGAATGGATAATTTCTCAGCTTTTGTCATAAACTTGAAACAGTCAGGATGGCCGAGTGGTCTAAGGAGCTGTGTTTAAGTCGTAGTGTTTTCTGGAGGCGTGTGTTCAAATCCCAAATCTACCAAGTTGTGTTTTGACTGAACTGGAGGGATTTGGGAGCAGCGATGAAGGGAAAGCATGGAAGAATATTGACAAGGAAAATGAAAATGGACCCAAAGATGTTTCTTCAATACATTAAGCTAAGAGGCAACTAAAGAAAGAGGAGTGCACTGAAAAGACCAAAAAATCACAGTGATTTTTGACATCTTGCCAGGATTGAGTGGCGCGTGCACGGGATGATGTCATTTTGCAGCGCCAACATCATCACATTTCCGCAACAGTCAGGACATTGAAAAGGTCTCTGATCAGTGTGAACAAGTTGATGTTCAGTGAGGTTGGATGACTGAGTGAACCCCTTCCCACACACGGAGCAGGTGAATGATCTCTCCCCAGTGTGAACTCACTGGTGTTTCAGCAGGTTGACTCTGGCTGGGTTCAGTTCTACACTCACTGGTTCCTCTCCCTCTCCTCCCCTGAAGGTGCTGATTCTGACTGTATGTACATGCTCTCTCCCCCTCTGACCCTCCCTGTCCAATGTAGTATCTCCAGTTTTGGTGATGTGCTCTCCCTGACCTGTCTCCATTTCTCCTTCTTATACAGACTTGCCCTGACTGTCACTATTTCATAGAATCATACAGCACAGAAGGAGGCCAATCGGTCTTTTGTGCCTGAGCTGAATCTGTGAAAAAAATGATGCAATTTTTCCAACCCCCTGCCTATTTCCCCATAGTCCTGGAGAAATTCACTTTGAAATATTTGTCCAATTCCTTTATGAAAGTTATAATTGAATCTGTTTCCACCACCCTGTCAGACAATTCATTCCAAATCCGAATCAGTTACTTCTTAAATGTTGTGAGGGTTCCGGCCTCTACCACCTCTTCAGGGAGTGCGTTCCAGATTCCAACCACCCTCTGGGTAATTTTTTTTTCCTCAAATCCCATCTAAACCTCCTGCCCCTTACCTTAAATCTATGCCACCTGGTTATTGACCCCTCCGCTAAGGTAAAATGTTTCTTCCTATCTAACCCATCAATGCCCCTCATAATTTTGTAAACCTCAATCTTATCTCCCCTCAGCCTTCCCTGCTCTAAGGAAAACAACGCTAGCCTTTTCAGTCATAGCTGAAATGCTCCAGCCCAGGCAACATCCTGGTGACTCTCTTCTGTACCCTCTCCAGTGCAATCACATCCTTCCTCTCGTGTGGTGCCCAGAACAGTACACAGTACTCCAGCTGTGGCCTAACTAGCATTTTATACAGCTCCGTCATAACCTCCCTGCTCTTATATTCTCTGCCTCGGACGATCTATATTGGCCTGTAATCTAAGGCTTTCCTCCTCACTATTTACGACACCACCAATTTTCGTGTCATGTGTGAGAAAGGGTTTGATTCTATCCCTATCAGTATCCGTTACATGCATGTGTTTTTAATCTGCACCCCCTCTATTTTATTCTCTGTACTTGTCAGCCTCTGGTAGGTGAGTCTGTGTTTTGCTCTTTATCTCTCAGTCTTCGAAATATGAGCCTGGGTTTGTACCTAATTTTCTTTGCACCTTGCAGGATGGATATTGAAGAGAGGTTTTAACACATTAACTGCCAAATCCTGATAAGTGATTTTTGGGTTTCACACAGTATCTGTCAGTTTCTTGTCTAGGACTGTTGGTTTTACTCTGTCCCTGGCATTTGCTGGTTTGTTAGTGTGGGGTTTACACGGTACCTGTCAGTTTCTCATATGTGAGTGTTGGTTTCACTTTGTATAGAATCATAGATCACAGAATACTTACAGCACAAAAGGAGGGATTCAGCTCATCGTGCTTGTGCTGCCTCTCTGCACAAGCAACTCAGCTCATGCCACATCCTCATGTATTCCATGAAAAGCTGATTTTTTTTCCCTTCAGATAATTATCATATATCCTTTTGAAAGCGATGGCTGAATCTTCCTCCGTCACACTCTCAGGCAGTACATATCAGATCTTAACCATTTGCTGCATAAAAAAGGTTTTTCCTCATGTTGCCTTTGGTTCTTTTCCCATTCACCTTAAATCGGTGTCCTCTGCTTACTCAGCCATGAGTAATATTTCCCATTGCTTTCTCAGCACTGATGAATTGTGAGGTGGGAGACAGCCAGAAGTCCCACTGAGCCGCACTGACTCCCAGCTGAAAAAGAAATGAGATAAAGTTCAATCTTTCACAGCGAGATGCTGCAGAGAGTTAAGAGTCCCGAATGAAAGAGAGCGTTTCTCATACTGTTTTTGAATTTCATTTCAAACACTCCTTGTACTCTCTGCTAATGAAGCCTAAAAAGTGGAAAAACTAAATGGCGCTCAAACTCACAACCCTGAGATTAAAAGTCCCATGATCGACAGACTGAACTGAATATGTCACTTCTCCTGTACCTCTGTTTTGATGGATGCAACTGTATGCTCCAATGCAAGGGCAGCTTTCAAATCCTCCCATGGGTCCACACGTCAGGCTAAGTTCCATGTTGTAAACTCAAGCAAAGGAAATCTGCTCACTTCCAAAACTATCAGCAAATTGAAGCTGATTACGATCAACATCATCAGAGGTCAGAACTACCTGGTGAAAGAAGACACCCTGAAGAAGGATCCACAATTATTCAAAGGCATCGACAAAGTGAAAAACAAGCAAATCGATGAGTCAATCCAAGCTAAACAGAAACACTGAAGAATTCCATTCCAGACCAGAACACAATTAGAGGCATTTTTTGTATTCAAAGCTGGGCATTAGTATTTAATAGTTGATATATAATTTTGAATATATTTGAATTTCTTTATTCATTTGGCACTGCTGAACATGAAGCAGTCTTAAATCATTTAATTTTTTTTTGTAAAATCTGACTTACCAGATTAAAATATTAGATCAAGGGAGAAATTTCAAAGATTACTGGACCAGTAATCCAGAGGCCTGGACTCAAGATCCAGTGACAGCCAGGACGTCAAGGCGGGAAACACTCCGCACTAGTCTGCAGTGAGCGATTCCATCGAAGGTAGAGCACAATCTCTTTAATATAAGAATGTATATTTTATAATAATTAATCACTCAAGACCTTCCTGGTCTCTGCATCTCAGCTGCTCTCTGGATAAACTTGCAGAAAGTATTTCAACCTGGAAAGCAGGAGTCTAGGGAATGTATAATGATATTTTCTCGCCTTCGGGCAATATTTTAATCAATACAGTGTGGGACAACCTGTCTGGGCACAACTCCATGAATTTCTCTTGAACTAGTGACCTCACAATCACTAACTTCTATGGTAACAATCTTCAGCTCATCACCTCCGGTACGTAGGTCTAATCTTAATGTACATTTAAACAACCTTTCAAGTCCAGTTACAGTTTTTGTTGCTTACCTGCACAAGCTTAAAAAGTGAAAAACGGAAGCAAGTTTAACTGAACATTCTGGTGGTCAGTTCGGGTACGGGAAAAAAATGAAAGGACTCGGACCAGGTCGGATGCGGTGCTGTCAGGCTTGGGTCGGGTTTCATTTGCTGACCCGAGCAGGCCTTTAGTTACTGTTGCAACCTTATATTCCCGCTTGACAATCTGTATATTTTTTTCATTTCAATTTTGTCGACAAGCTCTTTGAATCCAGTTCCCCTGTCCTCAAGCAGGCTCAGTTTGGAAATCGATTCCGCTTTCTGGAAGGCTGAAAGCAATCGATGACCTTAAACTAAAAATGACAACAGAGAAGGACTCGTCTGGGATTTGAACCCAGGACCTCTCACATATTAATCACTTATATACCCAAAGCGAAAATCATACCCCTGGACCAACAAGCCACCATTGGCATGGTTTTTATTCGCTCCTGTGGAATTTCACTGGCACCCACAGCCGATCATGCATTTTTTTCAGATCAAAACAATATCCTAAAAGCTGAAATAAAAACAGAAAGTGCTGCAAATACTCAGCACCTCTGACAGCATCTGTGGAGAGAGAAACAGAGTTAACATTTCAGGGTTTTCACCTTTTGTTTGAGCCATCTTTTCAGACTGCTTCTGTCCATCCAATCTCACTTTTTACTCTATCCACATTCTAAGGGTGGTGCAGTGGTGAGCACTGTAGCTTCACAACTTCAATGACCCCGATTCAGTTCTGTATACTGCCTGTGTGGAGTTTGCAAGTTGTTTATGTGGGCTTCCGCAAGGTACTCTGGTTTCCTCCCACAACGAAAGACTTGTGGGTTGATAGATAAATTGACTGTTGCAAATTGGCCCTAGGGTAGGTGATAGGAGAAATGTGGGGATGTGGTAGGGAATTCTGGGTGAACATAGGATTAGTATAAATGGGTGGTTGATGGTCAGTGCAGACCCAGTGGGCCAAAGGGCCTATATCAGTGCTGCATGTCTCTATTACCATTCTCTAAGCAAATGCATTTTTCATGAATTCCTCATTTCTTTTATTAACGACAATTTTATATTTCCGGCCCTTGCTTCATACGATACCACAAGTGGAATCATGTTTCCATCAACCCGATCAAACCCCTTCACTATTTCCTCAGATTGCAATGTTTCTTTCACCCTGACAGACTGTGGAGTTTCTGCTGCTTGATTGCAGTTCTTGCTTCCCGCCAGTAGATGTCACCTCACTCCAATATCGTGAAGTTTACAAATGTGAGAGAGACACAACAGGAAATAATTGTTCACATTATAGTGAATGTGTGGGATTTAGAAATACTAGGAGTGGAGACGAGTTATTATTGAATTTGTCAAACCAAACATACGTTATAATGTTGTGTTAAATCCGTCACTCTGTTGTCTTGATTCTGAGAGTGACATAGACTCATCGAGTCATTGGGTCATTTGTGGCATAGAAGGAGGCCATTCGCCCCATCGAGTACAGGCCAGCTCTCCATGGAGCGATCCAGTCAGTCCCACTCGTCTGCTCGATCCCCCTAGCCCTGTAAATTTATTTCCTTCAAATGCCCAACGAGTGTCTCCACTTCCTCCGCCCTCGGGGGCAGCGAGTTACAGATCATTACCAATCACTGTGTAAAAAAGTTCTTCCGCCCATTCCCCCTGCGTCTCTTGTCCAAAACCTTCAATCTGAATCCCCTAGTCCTTGTACCAATAGTTAATGGGAACAATTTTTCCTTGCCAACTTATCTAAAACTGTCATAGCCTTCGACACCTCTATCAATTCTCCACTCAATCTCCTTTGATACAGGCAGAAAAAACCCTGTTTTTCTAACCTAACCTTGAAACTAAAACCCTCCATCCCTGGAACTATTCTGGTAAATCTCTTCTGCATCCTCTCAAGAATCCGCACATTCTTTCTAAAGATTGGTGAGCAGATCTGGATGCAACACTCCAATTGGGGCCTAACCAGAGTTCAGCATAACAACCCTGCTTTTGTACTCAATGTCTCTATTGTTAAAGCCCAAGATCCCACATGCTTTGCTAACCACTCTCGCAATATGTCTGAACAGTTGAGGTGACTGAGCGGTTTCAGCTTCTCTGTTCAGATTGCAGCGTTCACTGGAGGCATGTGTTTAAATCCCACTTCTGACAACTTGATTTTCAGTTACTTTGCAGAGCTTCCTTGAAGGTTTGAGGTAGAGTAAATACTGAGGAACTGTTTCTAACTGCTGAACCGTCAAAAACCGAAGGTTACAGATTTAATGTGACTCACAAAACTGGAAAGAACTTGAGGAAAAATTCCTTTCTGCAACGTGTGATTAGGATTTCAGTTATGTGGATAGATTGGAGAAGCTGGGGTTGTTCTCCTTAGGGAGGAGATTTGATAGAGGTGTTCACAATCATGAGGGGTCGTGACAGACCCGATAGAGAGAAACTGTTGGTAGAAGGATTGAGACTCAGGTAAAAGCTGTGGCTCAGTCGGTCACACTCACCTCGAAATCACAAGCTTCTGGGTTCAGAGTTCACAGCTGACACTCCAGTACAGCACTGAGGGTGTTGAAGGTGCTGCCTTTCAGGTGTGATGTTAAACCAAGACCTGGTCTGCATGTTTGGGTGAATGTAAAAGATCCCATGCTGCAATTTCAAACAAGTGAAGAGCAATTCTCCCTGGTGTTGTGATCAATATTTGCCCCTCAATCAGATCAGTTGGTCATTATCACATTGCTGCTTGTGGGTATTAGCTGCTGCATTTCTGACATTACATCAGTGATTACACTTCAAAAGTATTTCATTGTCTACAAAGTACTTTGATATATCCAGTGGTCTCGAAAGGTGCGATATAAATGCAAGTCTTTTCTTTCTTTATCACAACACATTACTGTGTAAAAAATGGTTCTTCATGTCACCTCTGGTTCTTCCGCCAATCACCTGATATCTGTGTCCTCTGCTTACTGACCCTTTTACCACTGGAAACAGTTTCTCCTTATTTAAACTATTGAAAACCTCCATGATTTTGAACAAATGTGTCAAATCTTTTCGGAACTTTCTCTGCTGCAAGGAGAACAACCCCAGCTTCTCCAATCTCTCCACATCACTGAAGTCCCTCACCCTGCTACCGTTGTGGCAAATCTCTTTTTTATTCTTTCACGGAATGTGGGCATCGCTGGCAACGCCAGCATTTATTGCCCATTCCTAACTTCCCTTGAGAAGGTGGTGGTGAGCCGCCTTTTTGAGCTGTTGCAGTCCATGTGGTGTAGGTAAATCCACAGTGCTGTTTGGAAGGGAGTTCCAGGATTTTGATCCAGTGACAGTGAAGGAACGGTGATATAGTTCCCAGTCAGGATGGTGTGTAGCTTGGACGGGAACTAGTAGATGGTGGTGTTCCTACGCATCCAATGTCCTTCTCGGTGGTCGAGGTCATGGGTTTGGAAGGCGCTGTCGAAGGAGACTTGGTGAGTTATTGCAGTGCATCTTGTAGATGGTACGCACTGCTACCACTGTTCACTGGTGGTGGAGGGAGTGAATATTTAAGGTGGTGGATGGGGTGCTGATCAAGCGAGCTGCTTTGTCCTGGATGACGTTGAGCTTCTTGTGTGTTTTTGGAGCTGCACTCATCCAGGTAAATGGGGAGTATTCCATCACGCTCCTGACTTGTGCCTTGTAGATGGTGGACAGGAGGTGAGTGATTCACAGCAGAATTCCCAGCCTCTGACCTGCTCTTGTAGCTACGGTATTTATATGGCTGATCCAATTCAGATCCTGCTCAACGGTAACCCCCAGAATGTTGATAGTGAGGGATTCAGCAATGGTAATGCCATTGAATGTCAAGGGGAGATGGTTAGATTCTCTCTTGTTGGAGATGTTCATTGCCTGGCACTTTTGTGGGTTGAATGTTCCTTGTCACTTATCAGCCCAAGCCCAATGTTGTCCAGGTCTCTCTACATGTGGACACGGACTGCTTCAGTAGCTGAGGAGTTGCTAATGCTACTGAACATTTTGCAATCATCAGCGAACATCCCCACTTCTGACCTTATGAGATAGGGAAGGTCATTGATGAAGCAACGGAATATGGTTGGGGCCTAGGACACTACCCTGAGGAACTCCTGAGTGCTGTTCTGGGACTGAGATGATTGGCCACCCACAACTATCACCATATTCCTTTGCGCTAGGTATGACTCCAACTAAAGAACAAAGAACAAGGAAAATTACTGCACAGGAACAGGCCCTTCGGCCCTCCAAGCCTGCGCCGATCCAGATCCTCTACCTAAACATGTCACCTACTTTCTAAGGGTCTGTATCTCTTTGCTTCCTGCCCATTCATGTTTCTGTCTAGATACATCTGAAAAGGCGCTATCGTGCCCGCGTCTACCACCTCCGCTGGCAACGCGTTCCAGGCACCCACCACCATCTGCGTAAAGAACTTTCCACGCATAGAACATAGAACATAGAACATAGAACATACAGCACAGAACAGGCCCTTCGGCCCACAATGTTGTGCCGATCCTTTGTCCTCTGTCAAGGACAATTTAATCTATACCCCATCATTCTCCTTTATCCATATACCTATCCAAAAGCCTTTTGAAAGTCCCTAAAGTTTCTGACTCAACAACTTCCCCGGGCAAGGCATTCCATGCCTCGACCACTCTCTTTTTGTGAGGGGTAGGTCTTGCCTCACAAGCCTGATTGAATTCTTTGAGCAGGTGACCAAGCAAGTGGATGAGGGTAAACCAGTGGATGTGGTGTACATGGATTTTAGTAAGGCATTTGATAAGGTCCCCCATGGTAGACTTATGGAGAAAGTCAGGAGGCATGGGATAGTGGGGAATGTGGCCAGTTGGATTAAGAATTGGCTAACTGATAGAAGGCAGAGAGTGGTCTTAGATGGTAAATACTCAGCCTGGAGCCCAGTTACCAGTGGTGTGCCGCAGGGATCAGTTCTGGGTCCTCTCCTGTTTGTGATTTTTATTAACGACTTGGATGAGGAAGTCGAAGGGTGGGTCAGTAAATTTGCAGATGATACAAAGGTTGGTGGAGTTGTGGATACCGAGGAGGGCTATTGTCGTCTGCAAAGGGACTTGGATAGGTTGCAGTGCTGGGCTGAAAAGTGGCAGATGGAGTTTAACCCTGAAAAGTGTGAGGTCGTCCATTTTGGAAGGACAAACATGAATGCAAAATACTGGGTTAACGGTAGGGTTCTTGGGCATGTGGAGGAGCAGAGAGACCTTGGGGTCTATGTGCATAGATCATTGAAAGTTGCAACTCAAGTGGATAGGGCTGTGAAGAAGGCATATGGGGTGTTAGCGTTCATTAGCAGAGGGATTGAATTTAAGAGCCGTGAGGTGATGATGCAGCTGTACAGGACCTTGGTAAGGCCTCATTTGGAGTACTGTGTGCAGTTCTGGTCGCCTCATTTTAGGAAGGATGTGGAAGCCTTGGAGAGGGTGCAGAGGAGATTTACCAGGATGTTGCCTGGAATGGAGAATAAGTCTTACGAGGAAAGGCTGAACATTCTAGGCCTCTTCTCATTAGAAAGGAGAAGGATGAGGGGTGACATGATAGAGGTTTATAAGATGATCAGGGGAATAGATAGGGTAGACAGTCAGAAACTTTTTCCCCGGGTGGAGCAAAGCGTTACAAGGGGTCATAAATTTAAGGTGAAGGGTGGGAGATATAAGGGGGATGTCAGGGGAAGGTTCTTTACCAAGAGAGTGGTCGAGGCATGGAATGCCTTGCCCGGGGAAGTTGTTGAGTCAGAAACTTTAGGGACTTTCAAAAGGCTTTTGGATAGGTATATGGATAAAGGAGAATGATGGGGTATAGATTAAATTGTCCTTGACAGAGGACAAAGGATCGGCACAACATTGTGGGCCGAAGGGCCTGTTCTGTGCTGTATGTTCTATGTTCTATGTTCTATGTTCATTACGCACATGTTACAATGTTTTATAAATACTTGAATGTATTTCACACTGTGTCTGACAGTGTGAATCTCCCCTGGTATATCAGCTCACCAATACTTCAACAGAACATTCACATAATGTGAGCTCTGAGATCTGTTCAGATCCCATTCCCAAGACCTGGAAAGTGGGGTTGGGCTGGATCGCTCTTTTTCAGTTGGCACAGACACGATTGCTAAATTGTCACATTCTGTGCCATAAATTTTCTCCATTTTCTATGTTCTATAAAGTGAGGTGTGATTGGGAGGGGCAATTCCACCAGGGTTATATTTTCTACCAAAACAATGACACAATGGATACTTCACTTTTTTATTCATTCATTCATGCGATGTGGGCGTTGCTGTCCAGGCCAGCATTTACTGCCCATCCTTAATTGCCCTTGAGAAGGTGGTGGGGTGGGCTGCCTTCTTGAACCACCCTTGAGTGAGTGTGGCATCAAGGATCCCTAGCAAAATTGAAGTCACTGGGAATCAGGAGGAAAACTCTCCACTTGCTGGAGTCGTACGTCGCACAAAACAAGATGGTTGTGGTTCGTGGAGGCCAATCATCTCAGCCCAGGACATTGCCTCAGGAGTTTCTCAGGGTAGTGTCGTAGACCCAAACATCCCAGCTGTTTCATTGATGACTTTCTCTTCAACATAAGTCAGAAGTGGGAATGTTAGATGATGACTCACAACTCTTCAGATACTGAAGCAGTCTGTGCCTGCAAGCAGCAAGACCTGAACAACATTCAGGCTTGAGCTGATAAGTGACAAGCAACCTTCTGGCCACACAAGTGCCAAGCAGTGAACATCTCCAATGAGAGAGAAAAAAAATCTACCTTTTGATATTCAGAAGCATTATCATCGTTAAATCCCCCACCATCAATATCTTGACCAGAAACGTAACTGGACCAGTCACATCTATGCTGTGGCTATAAGCGCAGGTCAGAGATTACGAATTCTGCAGCAAGTATCTCACCTCCTGACACCCCAAATCCTGTCCACCATCTACAAGGCACAAGTCAGGAGTGTGATGGAATACATCCCACTCAACAACACTCAAGAAGCTCAACACCATCCAGGACAAAGCAGCGCACTTGATCGGCACCTAACCCACCACCTTAAACATTCAATCCCTCCACAACCAGTAAACAGTGGCTGCAGTGTGTACCATCTCCATATGCACTGCAGCAACTCGCCAAGTATCCTTCAACAGCACCTTCCAAACTCGTGACCACTACCACCTCGAAGGACAAGGGCAGCAGATGCATGGGAACTCACTACCTGCAGGTTCCCCTCCAAGTCACTCACCATCCTGACTTGGAACGATATCGCCAGTTATTCACTGTTGTTGGGTCACAATCCTGGAACTCCCTCCCCAACGGCAGTGTGGGTGTTCCTGCACCATATGGACTGCATCAATTCAAGAAGGCAGCTCTCCACCACCTTCTCAATGGCAATAGGAATGGGTAATAAATGCTCGCCTTATCAGCGATACTCACACCCAAGAATGAATAAAAACCAAATCACTCTCCACAGATTCCCCACAATCTGGGCTTGGACATTTACTTCAGGAGCACAGAGCTTTATATCACTGCAACATGAGTTCCAATCTTCATATTCTGTTCACTTTTCACATTATTTTCTACCAGTCCACGAGCTTTTATTAATTCAGTATTCGGGTCTCTGCTCCTCAACCGTTTCTAACATCTCACCTCTTACAAAAAAACACTCTGATCTAGCGTCGGTAGTCGATGACCCCTCATTTTAAACTCCATCTGCCAAAGCATTGCTCACTCACTTAATCTATCAAGAAGATTTGAAAATAAATTTCTTGCCAAAGGATAATTTTCTGCATCTGCTCCCTCGCCATTTGCTTTTCCCATTTGTCTTTCACTTGGTGCAAATCCAGAGAAAGTAATGATGGAAGGAAGGAGGGGAGGAAAAATCCTGCTCCGTTTCGTGATCCCTATTTGATCTTCATTCCACTGCAGTTTGGGTGAAGAATTCCAATTGTCTGTCTCAATTTTAATAAAGTATAACCAATTCTGGAATCACTGTCAAGATACTGACAAGAACAGGTTTCGAGGCTGACTTTACACATAAGCTCACCCAACATAAATAATACACGAAACAGCTCATAAACTAGCGACAAGGATGGGATTCGAACCCACGTGTGCAAAGCACAATGGATTAGCAATCCATCGCCTTAACCTCTCGGCCACCTTGTCAGTTGCAGAGACATAGCTGTCACCTTCAGCACAGCTTCTGGCTGTGCAGCCAGCTGTGGAATGATGGAAATATATCTTCTGTAAGTAAATGAAGTTGGGAATGGAGCGGTGTGAAACATTTCCAGACCATGTCCAACACGTTTCTACTCAGTGTGAAAACCCAACACGGAAAGACTGGAACATGCAATCATTTCATCACATCATGATTAACATCACTCAGACACCGGAACCATTAGGTCACTGATGAAGTCATGATGACCGAATTTCTCATGAAATGAAAACTGAACTAACTGACTGGAAGAATTGCTTTAACCCCACATGATCAGCGAGGCACAGCATCAGGCCGACTTGTCGGGTGGTGTAAACAGATATCACTGCTTCTGATCTTCACCAGAACAGAGAGTGAGATGTAACATTGATCATCAAACAGACTGTGAGAGAATACAACAGAATAAAACACATGGAGAGACACTGTGGAATAACAAATAGATTTGATTGGAATGTTGAAATTTTGATTGGAATGGATAAAACACCAGAAACAGCAGATTAAAGTGGGATTCTCATCATTATATTGATCTGGGACAGAAAAGAGAAACTGATGGAAAGAAGAGAAGAAGGAAGAAAAGAAAGGATGGAACTGTTCAATCTTTTCAGTTTTTTCACTCGCCCATCAAAGCTGATAAAAAAAGTTGCAAATAACAGAGAATTTCACCAAAAAGGGAGATTAAATGTTGCTGAAACCTTGGATCGAAGGATGCCCCAAAAGATCACCTGTTTAACTGTCTCCTCACGAGGGGATTTCAATCAGTGAGCAATATTATTCTCTACTTTTTTTGTTAATTGGTCCCAGAACTGTCACTTGCAATTAATATCTGTGTTCCGACTCCTGAATAATAAAATTGTGAGTTTCTCGATATTTTCTGGACACAGTTCCTGCTGAAAGAACTAAGAACTCTTTTCTAATTTGCACAATACTCTATACACACTCATCAAGCCTGCTAAGCTAGCATCCTTGGTGCTGCTCTCTCTTCTCCCAAACTTCATCTCATGTGACTGTTCCATCATCACTCTGACAGTGGGAGGGGTTGATCCCACTATCTTCAGCATTAACCCTTTACATCCTTATACCACACTGTCTGTCCAACAAAAATGGGTGGAGGGAACTTCCTTCATTTATCAAAACACCAACAGCAGCACAGTGGCGCAATGGTTAGCACCGCAGCCTCAGAGCTCCAGCGACCAGGATTCAGTTCTGGGTACTGCCTGTGTGGAGTTTGCAAGTTCTCCCTATGTCTGTGTGGGTTTCCGCCGGGTGCTCTGGTTTCCTCCCACCTCCAAAAGACTTGCAGGTTGATAGGTAAATTGGCCATTGTAAATTGTCCCGAGTGTAGGTACGTGGTAGGAGAATGGTGGGGATGTGGTAGAGAATATGGGATTAATGTAGGATTAGTATAAATGGGTGGTTGCTGGTTGGCACAGACTCGGTGGGCCGAAGGGGCTATATCTCTAAATAAGAAAAGTAAAATAAAGGCTACCAGTCGTAAATCAACTCAAACCCATTAGAGAGATAGAGGGAGACTGTCAGAGAACTTCCTGCATCCAGTCCTGACCCTGTCACACTCAGCAGCTTCTCACCCAGACCGCACTCTCATCAACACTGAACATTGTTACCGAGACCCTTCAAATACTGTTTATAAAAGGGAGAAAAATTCAAACTTTATCACAGCTAGATTGAATAGAACAAAGTTTAATATCTTCTCGTCGTCACTCGGTAACCACATGAGACAGTCCTTAAATCAATAGCATAAATTATCAGCTGGAAGAATGTTTGTCATTGGGTTGAATCATTTCTGTGTGAGGAATGTTCCAGCATCATAAACCAGGGGAACGTGTTGACTGAGCTGTGCCTTCATCTCTTCTGGACAGTTCACCCTTCATTCTGCTCTGATTCACTTTCCCAAAGCGGATCTACAGATTCTCAAATCCGGAGACTGGGTTTTCTTATTTTGTTCCTTTTGATTTTTCTTGCTCCTGAATGTTAATATATTCCAACCTCGGATCAACCTTGCCCTGTCTCCCAGTCTTGGTTAAAAGCGACAAATAACGGCAACAACATTCTGAAACATACAACACGGTCACATTCTGCTTCAGTGAGATTAATGCTGAGGCCGTTTCTGTGTCGAATGCGATTGTGAACAAATTTCTCTCAAGGAAATTGTGAGTGATCAAGTATTTGCACTGAATTTCTGTGCAAGAAGGGACAGTTTCAAACAGCCATTCCCAAATCACTTCCTTCACAAAGACAAAGACTGTGCTGTCTTAACGTGTGAATCAACTTCACAAACAAATTTGAACTCGAAGTTCAGGAGAAGACAGAGATGTGAATGATTGACAGTGTAATCTTTAAATCATAATTTTCCGTTTCTTCGTTGAAGTGAGGCTCAACCCTAAGCCACTAGAGATCGCGGAAAGCTACAAACTTGGATCCAGAAATCAGAAAAGTAGTGAAACAGTGGTGAGTACATTGTGACATTGAAGAATTTATCACCACATTGCAGCATTGGCACATTCTTAGACCGTACATTATGAGACAGATTTGTGCTTATATTGGTGGATGAGGAAAGATACTAAACACACAAAATCCCAATTTGAGCTAGTGTGTAAGATTGCTCTTTCCACGGAGATAGCATCAAAGAATGCTCGTGAATTTCGTCCTATGCCAGTGACAGTAACACACTTCAGAGGAACTTAAACACACTGGTAAAATGGGCTTTCACACAACAGATAAAATGTTACACAGAGACTTGTGAAGTGATACAGTTTGGGAGGAAGAATGAGACAATGTACACCAATCTTTTTTGATCAAGGTTTGAAAAGGTTGCTAAGAGCAAACAGGACACTTGGCTTTATTAATAGAGGCATAGAGTCAAAGCAAATAAGTTATGCTAAACCTTTATAAAACACTGGGGCTGAATGACCTACTCCTGTACCTCCACGGAAAGCTTCCACTCCAGGCTCGGACACCCTCTTCAGGATCACTCTCCATACATCCCGCCACTCCACACACGGATATCTCCCTCAGGATCAGATCACAGCTCCACAGTCCTGCCACATCCAGTCGTGAATGGTGGTGGATAATTAAATAACTAACAAGATGAGGAGGCTCCAAAAACATTCACATCCTCAATGATGGTGGTGCTGAGCACGTCAGTGCAAAAGATGAAGCTGAAGCATTTGCAACCATCTTCAGTCAGAAATATTAAGTGGATTTGATCTGTGCTAATTTCAGCTCCTCATGCTCGCTGGTGCCTTGGTTCTCTGGTGCTAATTTCAGAGTAAATCATGCAGCTTGACCATTGGAGCCAAAGAAAAAGACACAGGAGAGGTTGAAAGTGCCAAAACCTGGTATTGAACCAAGAACTGTTTAACTGTTAGTACAGCACGAACTCAACAAAGCTATTTCAACAACACACTAAAGCCACCATTCTGTCACTGCTTTGGAAGACAATATATACATTAAAGTGTTTGTAAAAAGTTACAGAACACAACATGTGAGTAATATTCCCCATTGTTTTCTCAGTACTGAGGGATTGTGAAGTGGGACACAGCCAGAAGTCCCACTGTGCCACACTGACCCTGAGCTGTGAGTGAAATGAGATAAAGTTCAATCTTTAGCAGAGAGATTCTGGAGAGAGGTAAGAGTCCTGAATCAAGGAAAGACTTTCTGACACAACAAAAGCAAAATACTGCAGATGCTGGAAATCTGAAATAAAAACAAAAAGTTTTGGAAATACTCAATAGCTCTGGCAGCATCTGTGGTGAGAGAAACAGAGTTAACGTTTATGGTCTGTGACCTTTCATCAGAACTGACACAGGTTAGAAAATAATTAGGTTTTAAACAAGTGACGGGGAGGGGCATGTGGGAGAGAACAAAGGGGAAGGTGTTTGATAGTGCAGAGGGAAGGAGAGATTAAATAACAAAGCTGTCCTGGGACAAAGGCAAAGAGTGTGTTAATGCTTGTGGTTGCCTGACACCAGTCATGCTCTGATGTTATTGAACACAATGTTCAATTCACAAGGCTGTAGAGTGCCGAATCAAAAGGTCAGGTGCTGCTCCTCGAGCTTGGGTTGATTTTCACTGGAACACTGGAACAGGCCAAAGACAGAAATGTTGACATGAGAGCAGGGGAGAGTGTTGAAATGGCAAGCAACCCGAAGCTCAGGATCATGCTTTCGGCCTGAGCAGAGGTGTTCCATCTAATCTGCGTTTGGTCTCCCCAGTTTAGAGGAGACCGCATTGTGAACAGTGAATACAGTATACATAATTGAAAGAAGTACAAGTAAATCGCTGCTTCACCTGAAAGGAGTGTTTGGGGCTTCAGATAATGAGCAGAGAGGAGGGAAAATGGCAGGTATTATATCTCCTGCGATTGCATGGGAAGGTGCCTTGGGAAGGGGACGAGGTATTGGGGGTAATGGAGGAGTGGACCAGGGTGTCGCGGAGGGAACAATCCCTTCGGAATGCTGACAGGGGAGTTGAGGATGCGTTTGGTGGTGGCATCACGCTGGAGGTGGCGGAAATGGTGGAGGATGATCCTTTAGATGTGGAGGCAGGTGGGGTGGAAAGTGAGGACAAGGGGAACCCTGTCGCAGATCTGGGAGGGAGGGGAAGTGGGAAGGCAGAGGTTGAGAGTCCTGTCAACTACACTGGGAGGGGGCGGGGTGGGAGTAGTTGAAATCTGGTGATGTTGTTGAATTTAATTTCAAACACTCCTTGAACTCTCTGCTGATGAAGACTGAAAAAGGGAAGAACAACCACACAACAAGGGTCTCAAATCCAAGACCCTGAGATTAAAAGTCCCATGCTCTACCAACTGAGCTAACAAGGCCTGATACAGTACTTCTACTCTGTCTGTTATTGGACGGATGCAGCTGTTGGCTCCACCCCAAGGGCGGGAATTTGTTCCACCAACTATGAAGCAGTTTCCTATCAATTCCCCAGATTATCAGTAAATCCACTTCCAGAAGCCCCAAAGTGTGATATATTCCTCTCACTCATCAATAATAAAACTGAAATATTTTTACCTTCCAAATTCTGCCATCCATTTTGTCAGTATTTATTTCTCTCTCCTTTTTATTTAGTTCATGCATTTCTTCAGAATTTTTTTTTCAATTATATCTGAGGGAAGAAATGAACAGATCTGGCAGCTCAAAACTGGGCATCCATGAGGCACTGTAGGTCATCAGCAGCTGCAGAATTGTATTTAAACACAATATGTTACTTCATGGCCTGGCATTTCCCTCACTCTACCATTACCATCAAGCCAAGGGAGCAATAGTGGTTCAATGAAGTGTGCAGGAGGGCATGTCAGGAACAGCACCAAGCAGACCTAAAAATGAGTGAAGCGACAACACATGATTACTTGCATGTCATATAGCGGAAGCAGCATGCAATAGACAGAGCTGAGTGATCTCACAACCAACAGATCAGATCAAAGCTCTGCAGTCCTGTCACATCCAGTCCTGAATGGTGGTGGATAATTAAACAATTAACAGGAGGACGAGGCTCCACAAATATCCCCATCCTTAATGATAAGGGAGACCAGTATATCAGTGCAAAATACAAGGTTGAATCATTTGCAACCATCTTCAGCCAGAAGTGCAAGTAGATGATCAATCTCGGCCTCCTCCTGAGGTCCCCAGCATCACAGGTGCCAATCTTCAGCTAAATCCACTTCACTCCACATGATATCAAGAAATGGCTGAAGGCTCTGGATACTGACAACATCCTGGCTGCAGTGCTGAAGACTTGTGCTCCAGAACTAGCCACACCGCCCGCCAAGCTACAACACTGGCATCTACCCAGCAATGTGGAAAATTGCCCAGGTATGTTCTGTATACAAAAGGCAGGACAAATCCAACCCGGTCAATTCCTGCCCGATCAGCCTCCTCTTGATCATCAGTAATGTGATGGAAGGTGTCGTTGACAGTGCTATCAAGCAGCACTTACACAGCCATAACCTACTCACCAATGCTCATTTTGGGTTCTGCCAGGGCCACTTAGTTCCTGACCTCATTATGGCCTTGGCCCAAATATGGACAGAAGAGTTGAATTCAGGAGGTGAGGTGAGGTGACAGTGACTGCTCTTGCCAAGGGCATCAAGGAGCCCTTGCAAAATTGAAGTCAATGGCAATCACGGAGAAAAATCTCCACTGGTTGGAGTCATACCTTGCACAAAGGAATATGGTGCTGGTTGTTGGTGGCCAATCATCTCAGTACCAGACATCGCTCAGGAGTTCCTCAGGGTAGTGTCCTCGGCCCCAACCGTCTTCAGTTGCTTCATCAAAGAACAAACAAAGAACCAAGAAAATTACAGCACAGGAACAGGCCCTTCGGCCCTCCAAGCCTGCGCCGATTCAGATCCTCTATCTAAACATGTCGCCTATTTTCTAAGGGTCTGTATCTCTTTTCTTCCTGCCCATTCATGTATCTGTCTAGAATCAATAAACTTCCTTCCATCATAAGGTCAGAAGTGGAAATGTTCACTGATGATTGCAAAATGTTCAGTTGCATTAGTAACTCCTCAGATACTGAAGCAGTCCGTGTCCACATGTAGAGAGACCTGGGCAAGATTGGGCTTGGACTGATAAGTGGCAAGTAACATGCACGCCACAAAAATGCCCGGCAATGACCATTTCCAACAAGAGTGAATCTAACCATCTCCCCTTGACAGTCAATGACATTACCATTGCTGAATCCTTCACAATCAACATCCGGGGGGTTACCAATGAGCAGAAACTGAATTGGATCAGTCATATAAATACCGTAGCTACAAGAGCAGGTCAGAAGCTGGGAATTCTGCTGCAAGTAATTCACCTCCTGCCCACCATCTACAAGGCACAAGTCAGGAGTGTGATGTAATACTCCCCACTTGCCTGGATGAGTGGAGCTCCAACAACACCAAAGAAACTCAACACCATCCAGGACAAAGCAGATCACTTGATCAGCACTCCATCCACTACTTTAAATATTCACTTCCTGCACCACCAGTGAACAGTGGCAGCAGTGTGTACCATCTACAAGATGCACTGCAGCAACTCACCAAGCCTCCTTCGACAGCACCTTCCAAACCCCCAACCTCGACCACCTAGAAGGACATTGGATGAATGGGAACACCACCATCTGCAAGCTCCCCTCCAAGTTACACACTGTCCTGACTGGGAACTATATCACCATTCCTTCACTGTCACTGGATCAAAATCTTGGAACTCCCTTCCTAACAGCACTGTGGGTTTACGTACAACACATGGACTGCAGCTGCTCCAAAAAGGCAGCTCACCACCACCTTCTCAAGGGCAATTAAGGATGGACAATAAAGGCTGCGTTTGCTGACAACGCAACCACTAGGTGGCACAACTCGCTTTCTCCCCCTGCTTTGCACCGGCCGCTTCCACCCTCCATAGTCGCTCGCTCCAGACCTCGCTGCTCCCCCCCCCTACTTCCCTGGCCGATTGTCTCCCGATCATGTCACCCCATTCTCCAGTCGTTCGCTCACTCCCCTCCCCCTCTCCCCTCCAGCCACTAGCTCTAGGCTGCGCTGCTTCCCTTCTCTCGGCCACTTGCTCCCACGTTTGTCCAGTCTCCACGCACCGCCCAAAGAAGCAAGGTGGGCTGCAAAGTGTGACGTAGGAGTGAGTAGTGAGTGGCCGAGAGGGGGGAAGTGGCATGGCCTAGAGCTGGCGGCTGGAGCGGGGGTTGGGGGGCAGAGAGCAAGCGGCCATAGAGCTGGATGACGCGAGTGGGGAACAATTGTCCAGGGGAGCATCGAGGTGTACAGCGAGCGGCTGAGGGGAGGAAGCGTCGAGGCCTGGAGCGAGTTGCCGACGGGGGAGAGCTCCAGCCTGAAAGTCTCCTATTCAGCCGCTTCCTCCAGCTGAGTGAGGGGCTGGATACCTGATGACGCTTTAGCGCACATGTGCGAAGATGGACCAAGCTCGTATATGTGATGATGTTGGCGCTGCGCAATGACATCCTCCTCCACATGTGCCACTTAATCCTGGCAAGATGTAGCTGTGCCTATGCACAGCTTGGCACAGTCCGATGATGTCAGCGGGCCGCTCCATTGACAGGAATCACATTGTGTCAGCAGTGCCCACATCCCATGAAAGAATAAAAAAGAGATTTACCACAATGGTAGCAGGGTGAGGGATTTCAGTTATGTGGAGAGATTGGAGAAGCTGGGGTTGTTCTCCTTGCAGCAGAGAAAATTCAGAAAAGATTTGACACATTTGTTCAAAGTCATGAAGTTCTTCAATAGTTTAAATCAGGAGAAACTGTTTCCAGTGGTAAAAGGGTCAGTAAGCAGAGGACACGGATATCAGGTGATTGGCAGAAGAACCATTTTTTACACAGCAATGTGTTGTGATAAAGAAAGAAAAGACTTGCATTTATATAGCACCTTTCAAGACCACTGGACATATCAAAGCACTTTGTAGACAATGAAATACTTTTGAAGTGTTATCACTGTTGTAATGTCAGAAATGCAGCAGCTGATATTCACAAACTGCAATGTGATAATGACCAACTGATCTGATTCAGGGGCAAATATTGATCACAACACCAGGGAGAATTGCTCTTCACTTGTTTGAAATTGCAGCATGGGATCTTTTACATTCACCCAAACATGCAGACCAGGTCTTGGTTTAACATCACACCTGAAAGGCAGCACCTTCAACACCCTCAGTGCTGTACTGGAGTGTCAGCTGTGAAATCTGAACCCAGAAGCTTGTGATTTCGAGGTGAGTGTGACCAACTGAGCCACAGCTTTTACCTGAGTCTCAATCCTTCTACCAACAGTTTCTCTCTGTCGGGTCTGTCACGACCCCTCATGATTGTGAACACCTCTATCAAATCTCCTCTCTAAGGAGAACAACCCCAGCTTCTCCAATCTATCCACATAACTGAAATTCTAACCACATGTTGCAGAAAGGAATTTTTCCTCAAGTTCCTTCTGGTTTTGTCAGTCACCTTAAATCTGTAACCTTTGGTTATTGACCATTCAGCTGTTAGAAACAGTTCCTCAGTATTTACTCGACCCCAAACCTTCAAGGAAGCTCTGCAAAGTAACTGAAAATCTAGTTGTCAGAAGTGGGATTTAAACACATGCCTCCAGTGAAAGCTGCAACCTGAACAGAGAAGCTGAAACCGCTCAGTCACCTCAACTGTTCAGACCTTTTTGACCTCGTCCTCACTTCTGTATTTTGAAAGGTTCACTCAGTTCAGGAACTTGTTCAATGTTGCATATCCCCCCTAAACTTTTCCCCTCTCACTTTGAACTCGTCACCCCTCGTATTTGAATCCCCCACTCTGGGAAAAAGCTTCTTGCTATCCACCCTGTCTATACCTCTCATGATTTTGTACACCTCAATCAGGTCCCCCCTCAACCGTCGGCTTTCTAATGAAAATAATCCTAATCTACTCAACCTCTCTTCATAGCTAGCACCCTCCATACCAGGCAACATCCTGGTGAACCTCCTCTGCACCCTCTCCAAAGCATCCACATCCTTTTGGTAATGTGGCGACCAGAACTGTATGCAGTATTCCAAATGTGGCCGAACCAAAGTCCCATACAACTGTAACATGACCTGCCAACTCTTGTACTCAATACCCCGTCCGATGAAGGAAAGCATGCCGTATGCCTTCTTGACCACTCTATTGACCTGCGTTGCCACCTTCAGGGAACAATGGACCTGAATACCCAAATCTCTCTGTACATCAATTTTCCCCAGGACTTTTCCATTTACTGTATAGTTCACTCTTGAATTGGATCTTCCAAAATGCATCACCTCGCATTTGCCCTGATTGAACTCCATCTGCCATTTCTCTGCCCAACTCTCCAATCTATTTATATTCTGCTGTATTCTCTGACAGTCCCCTTCACTATCTGCTACTCCACCAATCTTAGTGTCGTCTGCAAACTTGCTAATCAGACCACCTATACTTTCCTCCAAATCATTTATGTATATCACAAACAACAGTGGTCCCAGCACGGATCCCTGTGGAACACGTCTCCATTTTGAGAAACTCCCTTCCACTGCTACTCTCTGTCTCCTGTTGCCCAGCCAGTTCTTTATCCATCTGGCTAGTACACCCTGGACCCAATGCGACTTCACTTTCTCCATCAGCCTACCATGGGGAACCTTATCAAACGCCTTACTGAAGTCCATGTATATGACATCTACAGCCCTTCCCTCATCAATCAACTTTGTCACTTCCTCAAAGAATTCTAGTGGAGAGTTTTCTCCCTGGTTGCCATTGACTTCAATTTTGCAAGGGCTCCTTGATGCCCTTGGCAAGAGCAGTCACTGTCTCCTCACCTCACCTCTTGAGTTCAGCTCTTCTGTCCAAATTTGGGTCAAGGCTGCAACGAGGTCAGGAACCAAGTGGCTCTGGCAGAACCCAAAATGAGCATTGATGAGCAGGTTATTGCTGTGTAAGTGCTGCTTGATAGCACTGTCAATGACACCTTCCATCACTTTACTGATGATCAAGAGGAGGCTGATGGGGCAGTAATTGACAGGGTTGGATTTGTCCTGCTTTTTGTTTGCAGGACATACCTGGGTAATTTTCCACGTTGCTGGGTAGATGCCAGTGTTGTAGCTGTACTGGAACAGCGTGGCTAGTGGCGCGGCTAGTTCTGGAGCATAAGTCATCAGCACTACAGCCGGGATGTTGTCAGTATCCAGTGCCTTCAGCCATTTCTTGATATCATGTGGAGTGAAGTGGATTTGCTGAAGATTGGCATCTGCGATGCTGGAGACATCAGGAGGAGGTCGAGATGCATCATTTAGTTGATACTTCTGGCTGAAGATGGTTGCAAATTATTCAACCTTGTATTTTGCACTGATATGCTGGACTCCCCTATCATTAAGGATGGGGATATTTGTGGAACCTCCTGTTGATTGTTTAATTATCCACCACCATTCAGGACTGGATGTGGCAGGACTGCAGAGCTTTGATCTGATCTGTTGGTTGTGAGATCACTCAGCTCTGTCTATTGCATGCTGCTTCCACTGTTTGACATGCAAGTAATCCTGTGTTGTAGCTTCACTCATTTTTAGGTCTGCTTGGTGCTGCTCCTGACATGCCCTCCTGCACACTTCATTGAACCACTATTGCTCCCTTGGCTTGATGGTAATGGTAGAGTGAGGGAAATGTCAGGCTATGAGGTAACATATTGTGTTTAAATACAATTCTGCTGCTGCTGATGGCCCACAGTGCCTCATGGATGTCCAGTTTTGAGTTGCCAGATCTGTTCATTTCTTCCCTCAGATATAATTGGAAAAAAATTCCAAAGGAATGCATGTACTAAATAAAAAGGAGAGAGAAATAAATACTGACAAAATAGATGGCAGCATTTGCAAGGTAAAAAGATTTATAAGTTTTATTATCGATGAGTGAGAGGAATATATCACGCTTTGGGGCTTCTGTAAGTGGATTTACTGATAATTTTGGGAATTGATAGGAAGCTGCTTCATGGTTGGTGGAACAAACTCCCGCCCTCGGGGTGGAGCCAACAGCTGCATCCGTCCAATAATAGACAGAGTAGAAGTACTGTATCAGGCCTTGTTAACTCAGTTGGTAGAGCATGAGACTTTTAATCTCAGGGTCTTGGATTTGAGACCCATGTTGTGTGGTTGTTCTTACCTTTTTCAGACTTCATCGGCAGAGAGTTCAAGGGGTGTTTGAAATTAAATTCAACAACATCACCAGATTTCAACTCCCCCCTCGCAGTGTAGTTGAATGGACCTTCAACCTCTACCCTCCCCCTTCCCCTCCCTCCCAGAACTGCAACAGGGATCCGCTTGTCCTCACTTTCCACCCCACCTGCCTCCACAGCAGCACAGTGGCGCAGTGGTTAGCATTGCAGCCTCACAGTTCCAGCAACCCGGGTTCAATTCTGGGTACTGTCTGTGTGAAGTTTGCAAGTTCTCCCTGTGTCTTTGCGGGTTCCCTCCGGGTGCTCCAGTTTCCTCCCACAAGCCAAAAGACTTGCAGGTTGGTCGGTAAATTGGCCATTATAAATTGCCCCTAGCACAGGTAGGTCGTAGGGGAAATATAGGGACAGGTGGGGATGTGGTAGGAGTATAGAATTAGTATAAATGGGTGGTTGATCGTCGGCACAGACTCGGTGGGCCGAAGGGCCTGTTTCAGTGCTGTATCTCTAAACATAAACACATCCAAAGGATCATCCTCCACCATTTCCGCCACATCCAGCGTGATGCCACCACCCAACGCAACTTCCCCTCCCTTGTCAGCATTCTGAAGGGATTGTTCCTTCCACAACACCCTGGACCACTCCTCCATTACCCCAACACCTCTTCCCCTTCCCAAGGCACCTTCCCATGCAATCGCAGGAGATATAATACCTGCCCTTTTCCGTCCTCTCTGCTCATTATCTAAAGCCCCAAACACTCCTTTTAGGTGAAGCAGCGATTTACTTGTACTTATTTCAATTATGTATACTGTATTCACTACTCACAATGCGGGCTCCTCTAAACTGGGGAGACCAAAAGCAGATTAGGTGGAACACCTCTGCTCAGGCCGAAAGCATGATCCTGAGCTTCTGGTTGCTTGCCATTTCAACACTCCCCCCTGCTCTCATGTCAACATTTCTGTCTTTGGCCTGCTCCAGTGTTCCAGTTAAAATCAACCCAAGCTTGAGGTGCAGCACCCGACCTTTTGATTCAGCACTCTACAGCCTTGTGGATTGAACATTGTGTTCAATAACATCAGAGCATGACTGGTGTCAGGCAACCACAAGCATTAACACACTTTGTCCCAGGACAGCTTTGTTATTTAATCTCTCCTGCCCTCTGCCCTTTCAAACAGCTTCCCCTTTGTTCTCTCCCACATGCCCCTCCCCTTCACTTGTTTAAAACCTAATTCTTTTCTAACCTGTGTCAGTTCTGATGAAAGGTCACAGACCAGAAATGTTAACTCCGTTTCTCTCACCACAGATGCTGCCAGAGCTACTGAGTATTTCCAGCACTTTTTGTTTTTATTTCAGATTTCCAGCATCTGCAGTATTTTGCTTTTATTGTGTCAGAAAGTCTTTCCTTGATTCAGGACTCTTACCTCTCTCCAGAATCTCTCTGCTAAAGATTGAACTTTATCTCATTTCACTCACAGCTCAGGGTGAGTGTGGCACAGTGGGACTTCTGGCTGTCTCCCACTTCACAGTCCATCAGTACTGAGAAAACAATGGGGAATATTACTCACATGTTGTGTTCTGCAACTTTTTACAAACACTTTAATGTATATATTGTCTTCCAAAGCAGTGACAGAATGGTGGCTTTAGTGTGTTGTTGAAATAGCTTTGTTGAGTTCGTGCTGTACTAACAGTTAAACAGTTCTTGGTTCAATACCAAGTATTGGCACTTTCAACCTCTCCTGTGTCTTTTTCTTTGGCTCCAATTGTCAAGCTGCATGATTTACTCTGAAATTAGCACCCAAGAACCAAGGCACCAGCGAGCATGAGGAGCTGAAATTATCACAGATCAAATCCACTTAATACTTCTGACTGAAGATGGTTGCAAATGCTTCAGTTTTGCCTTTTGCACTGACGTGCTCAGCACCACCATCATTGAGGATGTGAATGTTTTTGGAGCCTCCTCATCTTGTTAGTTATTTAATTATCCACCACCATTCACGACTGGATGTGGCAGGACTGTGGAGCTGTGATCTGATCCTGAGGGAGATATCCGTGCGTGGAGTGGCGGGATGTATGGAGAGTGATCCTGAAGAGGGTGTCTGAGCCTGGAGTGGAAGCTTTCTGTGGAGGTACAGGAGTAGGCCATTCAGCCCCAGTGTTTTATAAAGGTTTAGCATAATTTATTTGCTTTTACTCTATGCCTCTATTAATAAAGCCAAGTGTCCTTTTTGCCCTGAGCAACCTTTTCAAACCTTGATCAAAAAAGATTGGTGCACATTGTCTCATTCTTCCTCCCAAACTGTATCACTTCACAATTCTCTGTGTAAAATTTTATCTGTTGTGTGAAAGCCCATTTTACCAGTGTGTTTAAGTTCCTCTGAAGTGTGTTACTGTCACTGGCATAGGACGAAATTCACGAGCATTCTTTGATGCTATCTCCGTGGAAAGAGCAATCTTACACACTAGCTCAAATTGGGATTTTGTGTGTTTAGCATCTTTCCTCATCCACCAATATAAGCACAAATCTGTCTCATAATGTACGGTCTAAGAATGTGCCAATGTTGCAATGTAGTGATAAATTCTTCAGTGTCACAATGGACTCACCAACTGTTTCACTACTTTTCTGATTTCTGGATCCAAGTTTGTAGCTTTCCGCGATCTCTAGTGGCTTAGGGTTGAGCCTCACTTCAACGAAGAAACGGAAAATTATGATTTAAAGATTACACTGTCAATCATTCACATCTCTGTCTTCTCCTGAACTTCGAGTTCAAATTTGTTTGTGAAGTTGAGTCACACGTTAAGACAGCACAGTCTTTTTCTTTGTGAAGGAAGTGATTTGGGAATGACTGTTTGAAACTGTCCCTTCTTGCACAGAAATTCAGTGCAAATACTTGATCACTCAGAATTTCCTTGAGAGAAATTTGTTCACAATCGCATTCGACACGGAAACTGCCTCAGCATTAATCACACTGAAGCAGAATGTGACCCTGTTGTTTGTTTCAGAATGCTGGTGCCGTTATTTGTCGCTTTAAACTGAGACTGTGAGACCGGGAAAGTTTGATCCGAGGTTGGAATATATTATCATTCAGGAGCAAGAAAAATCAAAAGGAACAAAATAAGAAAACCCAGTCTCTGGATTTGAGAATCTGTCGTCCGCTTTGGGAAAGTGAATCAGAGCAAAATGAAGGGTGAACTGTCCAGAAGAGATGAAGACACAGCTCAGTCAACACGTTCCCCTGGTTTATGATGCTGGAACATTCATCACACAGAAATGATTCAACCCAATGACAAACATTCTTACAGCTGATAATTTATGCTACTGATTTAAGGACTGTCTCATGTGGTTACCGAGTGATGACGAGAAGATATTAAACTTTGTTCTATTCAATCTAGCTGTGATGAAGTTTGAATTTTTCTACCTTTTATAAACAGTATTTGAAGGGTCTCGGTAACAATGTTCAGTTTTGATGAGAGTGGGGTCTGGGTGAGAAGCTGCTGAGTGTGACAGGGTCAGGACTGGATGCAGGAAGTTCTCTGACAGTCTCCCTCTATCTCTCTAATGGGTTTGAGTTGATTTACGACTGGTAGCTTTTATTTTACTTTTCTTATTCAGAGATACAGCACTGAAACAGGCCCTTCGGCCCACCGAATCTGTGCCAACCAGCAACCACCCACTTATACTAATCCTGCATTAATGCCATATTCTCTACCACATCCCCACCATTCTCCTACTACGTACCTGCACTCGGGACAATGTACAATGGTCAATTTACCTACCAACCTGCAAGTCTTTTGGAGATGGGAGGAAACCAGAGCACCCGGCGGAAACCCACACAGACACAGGGAGAACTTGCAAACTCCACACAGGCAGTACCCAGAACTGAATCCTGGTCGCTGGAGCTGTGAGGCTGCAGTGCTAACCATTGCGCCACTGTGCTGCTGTTGGTGTTTTGATAAATGAAGGAAGTTCCCTCCACCTATTTTTTTTGGACAGACAGTGTGGTATAAGGATGTAAAGGGTTAATGCTGAAGATAGTGGGATCAACCCATCCCACTGTCAGAGTGATGATGTAACAGTCACATGAGATGAAGTTTGGGAGAAGAGAGAGCAGCACCAAGGATGCTAGCTTAGCAGGCTTGATGAGTGTGTACAGAGTATTGAGTAAATTAGAAAAGAGTTCTTAGTTCTTTCAGCAGGAACTGTGTCCAGAAAATATCGACAAACTCACAATTTTATTATTCAGGAGTCGGAACACAGATATTAATTCCAAGTGACAGTTCTGGGACCAATTAACAAAAAAAGTAGAGAATAATATTGCTCACTGATTGAAATCCCCGAGTGAGGAGACAGTTAAACAGGTGATCTGTTGGGGCATCCTTCGATCCAAGGTTTCAGCAACATTTAATCTCCCTTTTTGGTGAAATTCTCTGTTATTTGCAACTTTTTTTATCAGCTTTGATGGGCGAGTGAAAAAACTGAAAAAATTGAACAGTTCCATCCTTTCTTTTCTTCCTTCTTCTCTTCTTTCCATCAGTTTCTCTTTTCTGTCCCAGATCAATATAATGATGAAAATCCCACTTTAATCTGTTGTTTCTGGTGTTTTATCCATTCCAATCAAAATTTCAACATTCCAATCAAATCTATTTGTTATTCCACAGTGTCTCTCCATGTGTTTTATTCTGTTGTATTCTCTCACAGTCTGTTTGGTGATCAATGTTACATCTCACTCTCTGTTCTGGTGAAGATCAGAAGCAGTGATATCTGTTTACACCACCCGACAAGTCGGCCTGAGGCTGTGCCTCGCTGATCACGTGGAGTTAAAGCAATTCTTCCAGTCAGTTAGTTCAGTTGTAATTTCATGAGAAATTCGGTCATCATTACTTCGTCAGTGACCTAATAGTTCAGGTGTCTGAGTGATGTTAATCATGATGTGATGAAATGATTGTATGTTCTAGTCTTTCCGTGGTGGGTTTTCACATTGACTAGAAACGTGTTGGACATGGTCTGGAAATGTTTCACACCACACCATTCCCAACTTCATTTACTTCCAGAAGGTCTTTTTTCCATCATTGCACAGCTAGCTGCACAGCCAGAAACTGTGCTGAAGGTGACAGCCATGTCTTCGCAACTGACAAGGTGGCGGAGAGGTTAAGGTGATGGGCTGCTAATCAATTGTCCTGTGCACACGTGGGTTCAAATCCCATCCTTGTTGCTAGTTTATGAACTTTTTAGTGTATTGTTTCTGTTGGGGGAGTTGATGTGCAAAGTCAGCCTCGAAACCTGTTCTTGTCCATGTCCAGACAGTGATTCCAGAATTGGTTATACTTTATTAAAATTGAGACAGACAATTGGAATTCTTCACCCAAACTGCACTGGAATGAAGATCAAATAGGGATCACGAAACGGAGCAGGATTTTTCCTCCCCTCCTTCCTTCCATCTTTACTTTCTCTCGATTTGCACCAAGTGAAAGACAAATGGGAAAAGCAAATGGCGAGGGAGCAGATGCAGAAAATTATCCTTTGGCAAGAAATTTATTTTCAAATCTTCTTGATAGATTCAGTGAGTGAGCAATGCTTTGGCAGATGGAGTTTAAAATGAGGGGTCATTTAGTACCTACGATAGATCAGAGTGTTTTTTTGTAAGAGGTGAGATGTTAGAAACGGTTGAGGAGCAGAGACCCGAATACTGAATTAATAAAAGCTCGTGGACTGGTAGAAAATAATGTGAAAAGTGAACAGAATCTGAAGATTGGAACTCATGTTGCAGTGATATAAAGCTCTGTGCTCCTGAAGTAAATGTCCAAGCCCAGATTGTGGGGAATCTGTGGAGAATGATTTGGTTTTTATTCATTCTTGGGTGTGAGTATCGCTGATAAGGCTAGCATTTATTATCCATTCCTATTGCCGTTGAGAAGGTGGTGGAGAGCTGCCTTCTTGAACTGATGCAGTCCATATGGTGCAGGAACACCCACAGTGCTATTAGGGAGGGAGTTCCAGGATTGTGACCCAACAACAGTGAAGAAATGGCGATGTCGTTCCAAGTCAGGATGGTGAGTGACTTGGAGGGGAACCTGCAGGTAGTGAGTTCCCATGCATCTGCTGCCCTTGTCCTTCGAGGTGGTAGTGGTCACGAGTTTGGAAGGTGCTGTTGAAGGATACTTGGCGAGTTGCTGCAGTGCATATGGAGATGGTACACACTGCAGACACTGTGTACTGGTTGTGGAGGGATTGAATGTTTAAGGTGGCGGGTTAGGTGCCGATCAAGTGCGCTGCTTTGTCCTGGATGGTGTTGAGCTTCTTGAGTGTTGTGGAGTGGGATGTATTCCATCCCACTCCTGACTTGTGCCTTGTACATGGTGGACAGGATTTGGGGTGTCAGGAGGTGAGATACGTGCTGCAGAATTCGTAATCTCTGAACTGCGCTTATAGCCACAGCATAGATGTGACTGGTCCAGTTACGTTTCTGGTCAAGATGTTGATGGTGGGGGATTTAACGATGATAATGCTTCTGAATATCAAAAGGTAGATTTTTTTTCTCTCTCATTGGAGATGTTCACTGCTTGGCACTTGTGTGGCCAGAAGGTTGCTTGTCACTTATCAGCTCAAGCCTGAATGTTGTTCAGGTCTTGCTGCTTGCAGGCACAGACTGCTTCAGTATCTGAAGAGTTGTGAATCATCATCTAGCATTCCCACTTCTGACTTATGTTGAAGAGAAAGTCGTCAATGAAACAGCTGGGATGTTTGTGTCTAGGACACTACCCTGAGAAACTCCTGAAGCAATGTCCTGGGCTGAGATGATTGGCCTCCACTAACCACAACCATCTTGCTTTGTGCGAGGTATGACTCCAGCAAGTGGAGGGTTTTCCCCCTGATTCCCATTGACTTCAATTTTGCTGGGGATCCTTGATGCCACACTCACTCAAGGGCAATCACACTCACCTCTCCTCTGGAATTCCACTCTTACGACTCTGTTTGGACCAAGCTGCAATGAGATCATACGAACATAAGATCAGAAGAACTAGTAGCAGGAGTAGGCCATTTGGCCCCTCGAGCTTGCTCAGCCATTCAATAGGATCATGGCTGACCTGATCATGACCTCAACCCCACTTTCTTGCCTGCCCACATAACCCTTGGCTCTCTTGTAGATAAAAATCTTGAAGACATTCAATGACCCAGCCTCCAATGCTCTCTGCGGTAAAGAATTCCAAAGATTAATGACCCTCTGAGAGAAGAAATTCCTTCTTAAATGAAAAACCCCTGAATCTGAAACTATGTCCCCTCGTTCTAGATTCCACCACGAGAGGAAACATCCTCTCAGCATCTACCCTGTCAAGCCCCCTCAGAATCTTATATGTCTCAATACGTTCACCTTTCATTTTTCTCAACTCCAATGAGTATCGGTCCAACCTGCTCAACTTTCCTCATAAGACAACACCTTCATCACAGGAATCAATCCAATGAACCTTCTCTCAACTGCCTCCAATGCAAGTATATCCCTCCTTAAATAAGGAGACCAAAACTGTACACAGTACTCTAGGTGTGGTTTCACCAGCACCATGTACATTTGTAGCAAGACTTCTCTACTTTTATGCTCCATCCCCCTTGCAATAAAGGGTAACATTCCATTTGCCTTCCTAATTATTTGCTGTACCTGCATGGCAACTTTTTGTGATTCATGCACGAGGACACCCAGATCCTTCTATACCGCAGCATTCTGTAATCTCTCACAATTGAAATAATATTTTCCTTTTCTATTCTTCCTACCAAAGTGGATAACCTCATATTTTCCCACATTCTCCTCTATCTGCCAAATTATTTCCTGGAGCTGAGAGACCCTGGCAGAACCTAAATTGAGCATCGATGATCAGATTATTGCTAAGTGTGTGGTGCTTGATAGCACTGTTGGTGACACCTTCCATTGCTTTGCTGATGATTGATAGTAGACTGATGGGGCAGCAAGTAGATGCCTGTGTTGTCGCTCTACTGGAACAGCTTGGCTGAGGGGGCAGCGAGTTCTGGAGCACAAGTCTTCAGTACTAGAGCCGGAATGATGTTCGGGCCCATAGTCTTTGCTGTATCGAGTGCCTGCAGCTGTTTCTTGCCATTATGTGGAGTGAAGCAAATTGGCTGAAAACTGGAAGCTGTGATGCTGGGGAACTCAAGAGGCCAAGTTGAATCATCCACTGAGCAATTTCTGACTGAAGATGGTTTCAAAAGCTTCAGCTTTATCTTTTGCACTGACGTGCTCGGCTCCACCAACATTGAGGATAGGGATGTTTTTGGAGCCTCCTCATCTGGTTCGTTATTTAATTGTCGACCACCATTCATGACTGGATACCTAGTTTCTCAGGGCAGTGTCCTAGGCCCAAACAACCTCAGCTGTTTCATTGATGGCTTTCTCTTCAACATAAGTGAGAAGTGGGAATGTTCGCTGATGATTCACAACTCCTCAGATACTGAAGCAGTCTGTGCCTGCAAGCAGCAAGACCTGAACAACATTCAGGCTTGAGCTGATAAGTGACAAGCAACATTCTTTGATCTGATCCTGAGGGAGATATCCGTGCGTGGAGCGGCGGGATGTATGGAGAGTGATTCTGAAGAGGGTGTCTGAGCCTGGAGGGCAGAATCTGTGGAGAGTGGTCCTCAAAGGATGTCCGTGTCTGGAGATTTAGGATCTCTGAAGAGGGTCTCCAAGCCCGTAGCGCTGGGATCTTTGGAGAGTGATCCTGAAGTGGGTGTCCGAACCTGGAATGGCGGGATCTGTGGAGAGTGATCCTGAAGTGGGTGTCCGAGCCTGGAGTGGCGGGATATGTGGAGAGTGATCCTGAAGTGGGTGTCCGAGCCTGGAGTGGCAGGATCTGTGGAGAGTGATCCTGACGAGTGTGTGTAAACCTGGAATGGAAGCTTTCTGTGGAGGTACAGGAAGAGGCCATTCATTCCCAGTATTTTATAAAGGTTTAGCATAACTTATATGTTTTTACTCTATGACTCTATTAATAAAGCCAAGTGTCCTGTTTGCTCTAAGCAACGTTTTCAATCCTTCTAACATTGGTGTACATTGTCTCTCTGCTCCTGCACCCAGTTTAGAATTGTAACCTTTCATTTATATGGCATTCTTCCTTCCAAATTGTATCACTTCACACTTCTCTGTGTAAAATTTCATCTGTTATGTGAAAGCCCATTTTACCATTTTTTTTTAAGTTCCCCTGAAGTGTGTTACGATCACTGGCAAAGGACAAAATTCCTGAGCATTCTTTGATGCTATCTCCATAGACAGAGTAATCTTTTACGCGAGCTCAAATGTAGGATTTTGTGTTTAGTATCTTATTTCACCCACCAATATAAGCACAAATATGTCACGTAAATCTTGTTCACTGCAGTCCCTGCTGCTGTTTGCTGCCTATATTTACAGACTTTAATCTCAACCTCGTCACCATGTTCTCTAATATATTCAGGGGGCATCAGCAGAGAAAATGTTAAACAAGCGTGGCAAGTGCAAGGAAATGTTTATTTATGTCATTATGTCATGAACTTAATATACAAATTTTTACATGTGTGAAACATCAAGATGTGTCTTCATAAATGGAACCCCGTCACAATAAACACTGTCACCTTTCAATGTTTAGCGGACAGGTTTGACGGCCTGATGTGTGTGATTCCCATAGTAATGTGTTTGTACAAAGTTCGGGGAAAGATGGAGATATGAATAATTTACAGGGAAATCTTTTGAACATATTACCACATCTCTCACTCACAAAGAGCTGCAAACACATGGATTCCAAAAGAACCTGAGTACAAAATCACCTAAAATAAACACTGGCAGAGAGACTTGCAATAACCTGTAGCTCAGGGAAAGTACATGATGTTATGGAAGGGATTCTGTTTCTTTTGTTAAAATATTTTTTGAAGAAGTCATAATCAAACTGAGTAAGTGTAGGACCAGTTCTTTTTCAAGAGAGCACCAAAAGAACCAATTTGGCAACTATGTTTACTGGTTGTCACATGATTCAAGTTAAGGATAGAACAGAAACCCTGGTAACAGGGAGAAATGTGGACAGAGAAGTCAGTCATGCCCCTTGATTGGACAAGCTTGGCAACAGCAGCGCAAACCTAAGACGGCAGAAAACTCACAACCTATGGTTGTAGCAGTCAGTGTGTTTTACCTGCTGGAGTGAGCAGCTGATAAAGTTAGCCTGAAGAATCGTCAAGGAAGGAGAGAAGACCACAACCCAGTTTGTTTTCCAGAAAATCTTTAAAAGACCCTGAGAAGTCCACTGAGTTAATTCATCTTGTCGCATGTCTTTGAAGAAGGCCTGCTAAAATTAATTCTCAATGCCTTCTGAAAAGAACTGTTCTAAAATACCCTAGTGACCTGTCTACGTATACTCGGAAGTTAGACTGTATTCCAGTTTTGGAGCAACATATCTCATCTGATGATTTCTTCAAAAATGAGCAAATAAACAGCCCAAGAGGTTTTTTTTGTCTGTAACAGAGTGCTGAATTTTTTTTAAAATCCCTTTTATTTTTATCAGCCATCCGGTGTGTGTGTGCATGTGGCTCGAAGATAAAAAAAGGACTTTAAAAGTTGGTAAAGGTGAAAAAGGAACTTTTAAAATTTCCACCCGTGTGTTTATGCTTTACTTCATGACTAGTTAAAACTTGTTCGACAATAAATGGATAATTTTGTTGTTCATTAAAGAAACCTGGTCAGTGTCTTCCATTCTGGGAAAAATAGAGTACATGATTGACTGTATCAGTATGTGGGAAAAGTTCACATAGATGTTGTGACCTGTGGAGAAGTGGGATGAGAATAAAGAGTGCCCTCCTCTGCCCTTAGTTGTCACAGCACTTGTGATCTGGCTCAGTAGCTTAATTGGTTCGAGTGTTTGTCTTATAATCAGAAAATCTTGGATTCATATCCTTGCTTCAAAAGTTTAGCTATCAATCATTTACATCCATTTTCTTGTGAACTTTAACTTTTCTTATGAATTTCATTCACAAAAGAAAACAGCTCAGTGGTTGCCTTTGTGAAGGATGTGAGTTTGAAATGGCTGTTCCTGCTCGTACAGATGTCAAGTGCTAATATTACAACGGCAACTCAATCCCCTACAATTTCTTTGAGAGCAATGTGTTTGCAGTTGCATTTAACCTGGAAAACAGCTCAACATTAATCTCACTGAAGGAAAGTGTGACCGTGTTGTATGTTTCAGAGTGTTTGTGCCGTTTTGTGTCTCTTTTAACCAAGACTATAACACGACGCAAAGGGGAGGGTTGATCCGAGGTTTAGAATATATTATCATTCAGGAGCAAGAAAAATCAAAAGGAACAAAATAAGAAAACCCCGTCTCCAGATTTGAGAATCTGTAGATCCGCTTTGGGAAAGTGAATCAGAGCAGAATGAAGGGTGAACTGTCCGACTGCCCAGAAGAGATGACGACACAGCTCAGTCAGCACGTTCCCCCGGTTTATGATGCTGGAACATTCCTCACACAGAAATTATTCAATCAATATTCATCTACCAAGTCGGTCTGAGGCTGTGCCTCTCTGATCACGTGGAGTTAAAGCAATTCTTCCAGTCAGTTAGTTCAGTTGTCATTTCATGAGAAATTCGAAGTCATCATGACTTCGTCAGTGACCAAATGGTTCAGGTGTCTGAGTGATGTTAATCATGATGTGATCAAATGATTGTATGTTCCAGTCTTTCCGTGGTGGGTTTTCACACTGAGTAGAAACGTGTTGGACATGGTCTGGAAATGTTTCACACCACTCCATTCCCAACAGGCCATGACCTGATGTGATGGAAATGTCATTTACTAAAAGAAGCTACATTTCCATCATTGCACATCTGGATGCACAGTCAGGATCTGAGCTGAAGGTGACCATCCTGCCCAAATTTCCATAGAGGCAAAAAAGACATGTGATGGGTTGCTGGCACAAAGCTGGGTGATGAAGTGTTTGAGAGGTTAAGATGATGGATTGTTAATTCCTTCTGTTTTACATGTATGAGTTTGAATCCCATCTGCAACAACAGTTTATAAAATGCTCAATACATTGTTTCTTTGTAATTCACCAGCTTTTGCAGAAAGTAGGACTGAAGCTGTTGCAGTACCTGTTAGAAAGATAGTCTAAGTTATTCTGAAGCCATCTTCCAATGTCATCGACATGTAAGCAGGATTTTAAAGGATAAGATGTAGTTTTTAAAAGTCATTTCAATCTTACTCGAGACTTTACAAAGAAGCCAGATAAATCTCGATAAAAAGTCATATATATTTAGAGATCTTTGAAAAGCACTTCAATCTTGTTAATAAAAAGTCAGATGTAAATTTAAGAACTCTGATAAGGCGATGCTAAAAAGTTACATACAATAAAGAAACAAAATACAACATTTAAAATGTCTGAACTCCCTCTGAAAGTTGACCCCTGCTGCTGCCGGTGTCTTCCTGGAATAGTGGAGCTGTTGTGTCAACAGAAAAGTCCTTCCCAAGCAGCCCTGAGCCTGTTGGTACCGGCTCTAATCCAACCCAGGTAAAAATCAGGGTACGTTGTGGGCAATGAGCCCAAATTGCTGAACTACAGGTCCCTGTCACTTCAAAGAGTGGGCTGGTGCGATTATGATCAGAGGCTCCTTCTAAGCACATTTCTCACCACCACAACTTCCAGATGCTGGTGTTAGTGTGTGCATGTATTGGCAGTTGCAGTGCTGTTCAGACCCTCAATAGCAGTGAAAGTCTCAGAGTTCACCACTATTGGGCTGCAAAATCCAGGCCAATATCTCACAGTCCTGTTCGATTTGCTCTCCCTCTGTACAAAATCAAACTCCACACATTGTCTTTCACTCACTCCTGTTTCCAGCCCTGACGGTGCAGAAATCCCCTCTCAAAGGTACACAATCCAGTTGATTTCTGATCAAATACCTCCTTCCTCATTCAATAGAGGAAACAGAGACATGAACAGGAGTCAGGTGCAAGAAAGTTTCACCAACAGAGCAAAGAAAGGCACCAACAAAAGTCACACCTACTTTCCAAATCATTTCACTGGAATATTCTTTCACTTGTTTTGTCGGATGACTGCAATAAATCTGAAAATGAGCACCATGAGGTTTGTGTTCACTCGTCACTTGTTCTCCTGTGTTTGTCTGTCAGGTTTGTAATTCAATTTGTATTGGATATTGAAGAGAATCTCTTTTCAAGATGATTGCACATCGTACTGTGTTTAAAGCAACCAACTTGTAAAATGGAAGATAATGAATGTTTCAATACCTGTGTGACCAGATTCTTCCAATGCTTTTCAACAGCTAGATTGATGATGCTTGCAATCTGTATCCTGTGGAGAATGGGAGAGGAGAATAAAAACATGGTGCATGAACAGGACAGACTGTGTAAAATGGGAGCACAGAAATACTGCCACCTCATTGAAAGTTAATGAGATTTATTCTAAGTCAGTCACCTGTCCACAATGAACAAGTGAATACATTAATTGTCCACTTTCAATCTAAATGGGACTGAGGTTCCAACAGAGAAGTTTTCTGGAAAATACCTGCTGCAGTTTTAAAATTGATGAACTGGAACATCTTATACTAACTTTCAAATAACTGTAGTGATTGTATAGTTCCCATAGTGGAGAGAAGGAGTTGTTTATAAATATAAGCAGAAAGACACATTTGTAGATTGGTGAATGAGCTTTAACTTTCTGAAATGTATTTGTCCATTGGTTGCAGGTCACTGGAAATTCTTTTTTTACATTTCAATTGTAGCAGCAGCAGTTAGCAGCAAAATGTCTGATTAATCAGAGTAGTGGGTCTGGGAAACACTTCAACAGCCGAGACCCTGTAAAACAGAACTCCAAGTAATAGTTTAAATAAGGCACTGAACTGACAGAGCGGTAAAGGCCTGCTCAGGTCAGGAAAATATACCCGACCCGAACCCGACAGAACCACATTGGACCCAAGCCCGACCCGGCCCCAGTATCTCCATTTATTCCCATGCCCAAACCGACCCGAGCCTTCCCTGACCACCGGAATGTTCACTTTACCTACCTCCCGATTTCGAATCTACAGGAAGCTGCAGCATGAGCGCAATGACATCATAGAGATGCTCACTTGCTCACTGAGCAGACTCAGTGTTTCCCTCCTTAATGATCCGGACTCCCGGCTTTGGTTGGCTTTTCAACTTTTGACACTTATTAAACTCAACTTCCCAGCAGAGTTAAATGTAATACTTACTGTGTGTGTCACACCCGGACTCAGTCCAACCTGGACCCAGCCTGACCTGAACCTGGCCTGACCCTACCCGAGTCCAAAAGCCAGACCCGGAAGAGCGACCCGACATGACCCGAACCCGACACAGGTCGTCGGGTCCCGTCGGATTCAGGTCGGGGAGTAGGCCTTGACAGAGTGGAGGTCAGATGAGGATTGAATTAATTTCAATCACTGAATCTAAACAAGAAATAAATCTGCCAGGAATGGAAAACTTTGCTTTATCGGTGAGCTTGTGGCACAATGGTAGCGCGTCTGACTCCAGATCGCAAGGTTGTGTGTTCAAATCACATCAGGCTCAGTTATGTTTTACAGCAGTTCAAGTTCCTGGATTTTATATCAGGAGAGAATTCGTTCGCTTGGAATGTTCAGTGAATGGTTGAATTTCAAGATCAACTTTAATAGATTAAAGTCCTGATTTCTGGTTCCGCTCCATTTGCATGCTCAGTTCTTATTTCACACTGTTTTATATCAGAACAATGTTTCAGGGATGTGATGTGTCCATTGTTTGTACAATTGCTCTGTCACCCAGTGTGAGAAATAAAACACAAACCGCCCAGCGTGCGGCTCAAACCCATACCTGGCTCTGTCTATAGGCCACTTAGTTCAGTTGGTTAGGACGCAGTGTTGATAACAACAAGGCTGTGGATTTGATCCCCATGTGCGCTGTTACATGGTCAGTCAATAATTGGACACATTTTTGTTACACTTAAAATCCAACTTTTAGTTACAAACAAGTTTACATAAAATGTCAGAGGAAACTTATTTTGAATAACATCCATTGTATCTTTGTCACTGGTCTGGGGTAACACAGAATTCTTTCCAATTATCTTCCATTTGCTGATAAACGTTGAACTCGTGGCCTGTTCTCGTTAATGGTCACGAGCAACAAAAACAGACAGAGCGAGTCTGACCACCCAGAGATGTGGAAAAGGCTTCAGTTTGGGACAAGTGCAGCAAATCAAATGTTCACCCTGCCCCGAGAGAGTCAAAAACTGGGGAAAAGGACACAGGGAGATAGAGAATAAGCTACAGCAGACAATGTAAATATTTCCCATCCTTGATATCTCTCTATTCCAATCCAACCTTCAGAGTTGGGTAAATAATTTCAGTGTAAATTGTGCAGCTCAAGAGTCAAAACCAAATGGCGATGCAGAATAAAGGAGAACTGCCAAAACCCCAGATTGAACCAGGGATCTTCAGTCCAACACACTCCCAACTGAGCTATTTCAGTCACACAGACTTGGGATGATAAGTGGCAAGTAACATTCGCACCACACAAGTGCCAGGCAATGAATATCTCCAACAAGAGAGAATCTAACCATCTCCCCTTGACATTCAATAGCATTACAATCACTGAATCCAGCACTATCAACATTATGGGGGTTACCAAAGGGGAGCCATACAAGTAACGTAGCTACAAGAGCAGGTCAGAGGCTTGGAATCCTGAGGCGAGTAATTACAGTGCAGCTGTTGGCTCCACCCCAGGGGCTGAATTTGTTCTGTAAACCATGAAGCAGCTTCCTCTCAAATCCCAGGTTTATCAATAAATCCTCTTACAAAAGCCCCAAAGTGTGATATATTCCTCTCACTCATCCATGACTCTTGACTCCCCAAAGCCTGTCCACCATCCACAAGGCACAAGTCAAGAGTGTGATGGAATACTCTCCACTTGCCTGGATGGGTGCAATTCCAACTCAAGAATCTCAACATCGCCAGGCCAAAGCAGCCCGCATGATTGGCACCCCATCTGCAAACATTCACTCCCTCCACCATCAACGCACAGTTGCAGAGTGTGTACCGTCTACAAGATGCACTGCAGCAATGCACCACGACTCCTTAGACAGCACCTTCCAAACCAGTGACCTTTACCACCTAGAAGGGCAAGGGCAGCAAATGCAGGGGATACCACCACATGCAAGTTCCCCTCCAAGCCACACACCATCCTGACTTGGAACTATATCGCCGTTCCTTCACTGTCGCTGGGTCAAAATCCTGGAACTCCCTTTCTCACAGCACTGTGGGTGTACCTATCCCACATGGACTGTAATGGTTCAAGAAGGCAGCTCACCACCACTTTCTCATGGGCAATAAATGCTGGCCTAGCCAGCGAAGCCCACATCGCATGAATGAATGAATGAAAACGTGAAGTAGCCCTTGTGTCATTGTTTTGGTAGAAAATATAACCCTGGTGGAATTGTCCCTCCCAATCACACCTCACTTCATAGAACATCGAAAATGGAGAAAATTTATGGCACAGAATGAGACCATTTAGCAATCGTGTCTGTGCCAGCTGAAAAAGAGCGATCCAGCCCAATTCCACTTTCCAGGTCTTGGGAATGGGATCTGAACAGATCTCAGAGCTCACATTATGTGAATGTTCTGTTGAAGTATTGGTGAGCTGATATACCAGGGGAGATTCACACTGTTAGACACAGTGTGAAATACATTCAAGTATTTATAAAGCATTGTAACATGTGAGTAACATTCCCCATTGATTTCTCAGCACTGATGGATTGTGAAGTGGGAGACAGCCAGAAGTCTCACTGATTCACACTGACCATGAGCTGAAAATGAAATGAGATAAACTTCAATCTTCAGCAGTGAGTTGCTGCAGAGAGGTAAGAGTCCTGAATCAAGGAGAGACTTTCTCATACTGCTGTTGAATTTCATTTCAAACACTCCTTGAACTCTCTGCCGAGGAATTCAGAGCTGGAGAATGCCTGTAAAATCAGCCTAAAAAGGAAATAAACAACACCCATCGTGGGGCTCAAACTCAAAAACTTGAGATTCAGAGTTTCATGCATTCATCGACTGAGCTCACCAGGCCTGAGACAGTGTCCATGTCCTGTCTGTTATTGGACGGTGCAGCTGTTGCCTCCACCCCAGGGACTGAATTTGTTCTGTAAACCATGAACCAGCTTCCTCTCAAATCCCAGGTTTATCAGTAAATCCGCTGAAAAAGTCCCAAAGTGTGATATATTCCTCTCACTCAACCAGAATAAAAGTTACATCTTTTGCTCTTTTTACCTTCCAAACATTGACTTCTATTTTTCTCAGCATTTATTTCTCTCTCTTTTTTATATTGTGCATTTCCTAATAAACATTTCATTTCAATTATTTATGAGGGATGAAATGAACAGAAGAGATTTTCTGCAATGGTACCAGGGGTGTGGGACAGAGTGAGTGGTTCGGATCTGGATTACACTGCCTGAGAGTGCTGGAGGCAGATTCAATCGTGGTTTTCAAAAGGGAATTGGATAAACACCTGAATAGAGAAAATTTGCAGGGTTACAATGAAAGGGCAGAGGAGTGGAATTAGCTGATTTGCTCTTGCAAAGAGCTGTCATGGACATGATGGACTGAATGGTCTCCTTCTGTACTGTAACCATTTGATTCCTTGATTCTAACTCTGTCAAAGTTGTTCTGAACTTGCTCTGCTCCAAGGAGAACAACCACAGCTTTTCCAGTCTGAAGTTATGAGGAACCATGGGGAACCCACTGTAAACCTTCCTCCAGACTGAAATACAACTGTTCACCACTACACTGTGACCCAGCTATTCACAAAATACATCAATGATTCGGATGTGGGGACCAAATGTAGTATTTCCAAGTTCGCAGATGACACAAAACTAGGTGGGAATGTGTGTTGTGAGGAAGATGCAAAGCGGCTTCAAGGGGATTTGGACAGACTTAGTGAGTGGACAAGAAAGTGGCACATGGAATATAATGTGTAAAAATGTGAGGTTATCCACTTTGGTAGGAGGAACAGATGTGCAGATTATTTCTTAAATGGTAAGAGATTAGAAAGTGTAGATGTACAATGGGGCCTGGGTGTCCTTGTCAATAAGTGACTGAAAGCTAACATGCAGGTGCAGCAAGCAATTAGGAAGGCGAATGATATGTTAGCCTCTATCGCAAGAGGATTTGAGTACAAGAGTAGTGAAGTCTTGCTTCAATTGTATATAACCTTGGTTGGTCTGCAGTTTGGAATACCGTGTGAAGTTTTGTTCCCCATACCTTAGGAAGGATATCATTGCGAAAGAGGGAGTGCAATGAAGGTTCACCAGACTTGTTCCCGGGATGGCAGGACTGTCCTATGAAGAGAGACTGGGGAAACTGGGCCTGTATTCTCTAGAGTTTCAAAGAATGAGAGGTGATCTCATTGAAACTTACAAAATATTTAAAGGGATAGACAGGGAAGATGAAGTTTTTCCTCCGGTTGAGGAATCTAGAACCAGGGGACACAATTTCAACAGAAGGGGAAAGCCACTTAGGACAGAGACCAGGAGAAATTTCTTTACTCAGAGGGTTGTGAATCTTTGGAATTCTCTACACCAGAGAGCTGTGGAAGCTCAGTCATTGAGTATGTTTAAAGCAGAGATTGACAGATTTCTAAATACAAATGACATAGGGGATATGGAGATAGTGTGGGAAAAAGGCATTGAAGTGGATGATCAGTCATCATCATATTGAATGGCGGGGTGGTCTCAATGGGCTGAATGGCCTACTCCTGCTTCTATGTTCCTATCAGTCTGCTAACTTCACATGCATGCTGTCATTGTCCCTTTTATTGCATGGGCTTCAGTTTTACTGGCAGTCTAGTATGTGACATCATCAAGAAGGTTTTCAATAAGTTAAATAAGGAGAAATTGTTTCCAGTGGCAAAAGGGTCAGTAACCAAAGGATGTATTTATCAGGTGATTGAGAAAAGAACCAGAGGCGAAATGAGGAATGATTTTTTATACAGTGATGTGTTGTGATCTGGAATGCACTGTCTGATCAGGACTTGAAAGCAGATTCAGTAGTAACTTTGAAAAGCAATTGGGATAAATACTGGAAGGAAAAATGTACGGATTACAGGAAAAAGCTGAGCAGCAGGACTAATTGGATAGCACAACCAAAGAGACAGCACTGACACAATGGACCAAATGGTCTCCTTCTTTGGGTATCAGTCTGTGGTTTTATGAACATAATGTTGATACAATTCGCTGAGTTGGAAGGGAAGTGAACCCAGATTCCGGGTATTCTAAACACCAGACGCAAACCAACTGAACAAGCCTGTTGTTTAATCTCTGTTTTTCACACCAGCTTCTCCTCGCTCTTTCTGTGTTTCCAGCCTGGTCTGTTCCTCTGACCTTCATTCCTGACACTTTATTGAGAATGGCCAATTGGAATGGAATACATTGGAATGGATTTTTCTGTTGGCGGCTGACATGGAGGGCAGACTTCGCACATCCACGGCAAGAAGGCATTTCAAGTATTTCTGAGTCCAATTGTCAGCAATTTCATTCACTGGATCCAATTGAACTAATAGCACACGGGAACCACGGGGCTTCAGAGCCTCGCCTGGTTAAAGGAGGTGACTGGGAGGTGGGAGCTGAGTGTTGGCTTCACTGGGAAGCTGTCGGGTGAGGTAGCGTAACTTGGCAGCAAGGGTGGAGTTTGGGCCAATGTGCCAGCTCTGCAGGGGGAGCTACACCAGGGTGCCATTGAGGCAGTGCCACCTCAATGAGGGTAAATGTGAGTGGGTAAAGAGTGAGGTAAATGTGGCTGGGTGTTGTTTACTGTGAAGGCCTTGCAATCAGGGAGGGGCAACCTGTCATGGGCCTCATTCACCCTGGATTCGAGGCTCCCATTGAGGAGGAGTAGAGAGGGAGGGAGGGAGGGAAGGGCAGGCACCAGCAGGGACACCACAGCAGCTTGGGTGCCCACAGGAAGGCCAGCCTCGAACAGGAGGCTGGAGAAGGAGGCAGAGGAACATGTCAGCCAAGGTTCAACTACCTACAGATGTCCGAGTGACAGTGTCTCCACAGACTGCACCTCTCCACGGAGGTTGTCACTGATCTCTCTGCCATGATGCAGCTGTGCCCCATGGGACTTGGTGGGCACCTGATGCCGGTGTCACTGAAGGTCACTGTGCCACTGAACTTCTGGATGACCAGATCATTGCGGGGATCCACTGGAGATATGTGTGGAATCTCACAGTCTGTGGTGAATCAGTGCATCAAGGAGGTCACCAATGTCCTCTTCAGGAGGGCCGGTGACTATGTGCACATCGATCCAATCAGTCACGCTAAGAGGGCTATAGGATTCAGGGCCATCGCTGGATTTCCCCAGGTGTAGGGTGTCATTGACTGCAACCATGTGACCATCAAGGCTCCTGCAGACCAGCCAGCAGCCTTCAACAGGGAGGGCTTCCATTTGCTCAGTGTGTAACTGGTCTGTGACCATCACAAATGGATCCAACAGGTGTGTGCACAAATCCCGGGAAGCAGCCACAACGCCTGCATACCAAGGCAGACGCAGGTGCCAGAACTTTTCCGTGGCCCCATGCGCTTTCTGAGATGGATCCTTGGAGACAACCCAGTGAGGACATGAGTACTGACGCCTGTGAGGAATCCACACAAGGATGCAGAGGAGAGGTACAAAACCTGCTGCGGGTCAACCCGAGTGACCATCAAGGAGGCCATTGGTCTCCTGAAGATGAGATTGAAGTGCATGGATTGTTCCAGTGGAGTCCTTCAGTTTGTGCCGGCGAGGGTCTCGTATATCGCGGTGGTTTGCTGTGCACAGCACAATCTGGCATTACAGAGGGGTGAGGTGTTGACTCGTGAGGAGATCATGGAGTGTGATGTCTACTCTGATGATGAGGATGTGGAGGAGGATGCTGCTCAGGCAGTGCCAGATGAAGGACCTGAGGCACAGCAGGAAAGCCACCATGAGATACACACAAGGGAGACACGAGACACCCTTATACATTCACGTTTCCTTTGAGCCTTACCACCTTCTGGAACCAAGTCAATAAAGTCTTAGCTTTGATCAGCCCTGTTGTCACCTCCTTCCTTCTGCACTACAGCGCCCAGGTACATATCGCACAGTGGCAAGGCCGAAGCTTTGTGAACTCAGGGCTTGGTCCCTCACTTCCAGCCCCTTGGGAGGAAGGGTTTAAATGAAGTCCCAAAGGGCATCAACAATAGGAAGGAGACATAGTGAGAGAACATCATTTCTTTATTCTGTGTGACACCAAACACAACCCTATCCATCTGGAATGTACATTCACCCGTGAACCCCTCAGTGAATCTAGGTGCTCTTCTTAAATCTTTTCCGGGTGCTCCTACGTGGTGCTCCCCCTGCTCTGTCAGCTGAGGTGGAGACAGGCTGCTGACCTTGCTGCCCCATGGCTTGGGATAACATTGGTGGCCGTCCTCTGGCTGCCTGAGGCCTGGAGGGCCCCGGCACACTAAGGGCCTCCTGCACAGGTACAGGGACCCCCCTCTGTCATCGAGGATGATGGAGGCACTGGCATCACTGGTGTCACTGGCAGAGGGGCTTTGGAGCTACTGTCCACACCAGGAGCACCCTGAGAGGAGACCCCAGATGTAGCAGCCAGCTGCTCCTCCCCCTTATAAGATACACTTGTACCTCCCTGCTGACCTGAGAGGGACGTGGACCTGGTGGAGAATTCAGGTGCCTCGTCCCCCCTCTCACCTTGTCACCGCTGGATGGAGCTCATGGACAAAGTGATGGAGTGCAGGTCTGCGAACATCTCTGGCAGCCACTGATTGATCGGCTGGATCTGGCTCTCCATGAGAGTCACCAATCTCTCAATGGAGGAAGCCAGACACACCCCCATCAGAGACAGTGCAGCACCCAAGACCTGGATGGATTCCTCCACCATCCTTGTTTGGGTACACATAGCCTCTGGCAACTCTGCCAGATGTTACCTGACCTCTCGCTGCAGCTGCGGTATTTCCCGTGTTGCTGGTGACACCAGAGGCATGTCATCAGCCTGAGGCTCAGTGTGGGCCTGGCCTCCCACAGACCACCAACTGTCAGTGGCCTCGGCTGTCACAGCCTCCGTCAGCTGCCCGGGCCTGCCTGTGATGTGCTCATCAGTTTGCATGAGCTTTTCTGTTCTGGTGGAGGGTGCAGGGGAATGATGTGATGGTGCACCATCTGAGGCTCCCTCCTCCTCCTCAGACGTGTCCGGCTGTCTCCCAGTCTCTCCAACGCTTTGCTTTTGTCGTTCATCCGGGCCTTCATGAGAAAACAGGGACATTGAAGGGTTACGGTCTGCCCATCGTGACATTCCAACCATCCCTACTGTGCAGCTCCATTGATGCAGTGGTGAACAGATGAGCAGTGTGGCTCCTTTGAAGCGGATGCTCCCTTGTGCCCCAGGAGATGTTCACTCACTCTCTTGGGTAGATGCCCCTGTCTCTCCATCAGCTATGGAGCAGCTGCTTTGCTGCCCTGCCTGTTCCATGGCCTCCTCCTCCATCGGGATGAGGACATGGAGATAAGCTACTCCACCGCCACTCTTGACACGCTCTTTCCAATTGTGGGATGTCTTCTCCTGCAGACACAATGATGAACAAAGTTAGTCTCCCAGCGGGGACAAGCCCAACATCTCTGATGGTGATCGTCCAGCAGTCCATGATGTGGACACACATATGCCTCCTGCATGCGGCCCCTGTCGAGGGACTGTGTGAGGTTATATAATGACTGACGTGTGCCTCTCCTGCTGCCCTTCCCCAATACACATGACTGGGTGGTCACTCCCTTTCCACTAAACATTCCCTCTCACTCTGCCACATGTAATGTCCAAAGGGTCCAAAGTGTTTTGAGTTGTCGCCTGAGCAACCTGGATCAGGTCATTGACCCACTTCCTGCACTGGATCCATGTCCTGGGGGTGAACCTATGGCTGCTGACCTCACCTACTATCTACAGGCAGCTTTGCTTGGTCAGGTGGACAGGTCTCCACCTCCCATCCCTGGGGAAGAGGATCTTGCACCTTTCTCTTGCCACTTGGAGGAGAACCTGCAGGGAGGCATCGCTAAACCGTGGCACCATGGTCACTGCAGGCTCGCATTCAGCTCCTTACCCATCAGGCAACAGAGGCAGCAGAACGGGTCCTGGGGCATCAGAGGCAGCAGAACTGGTCCTGGGACAGCAGAGGGCTCTCAGGAAGACACTCCTTTAAACCAGGCAGCAGTGAATGCAGGGCTGGCAGCCCTTTAAATATGGTGCCAGCACCTGCCGTTGTGTCAGATGTCAGTGCCATCGGCACCTCGTTCCCTACCTCTGGTCCTTGTTTACATGGGCCCCACGCCTCGCCTTCATTAATTTGTCGGCTGCTCCGTGATCGGAGTCGGTCGGCCACATTTCACTCGTGTGGTGACGACACCCGCTTCCGGTGCCTCTGCCGAGAGCCGCAAAGTTAGTTTAAAATTCAGCCCATGGGGTCAAGAGTGGAAAATCTCCCCTCTGATTCTCTCTACTTAAACTGATGGAGACACCAAATTAAAACTGATGAAACCAGGGATTGTATCCTGGTTCTTCAATCTAGTGTTCTCCCAACTGAGCTATTCCATCCTCACTGTGAACTCATCTTCATTGGAGACAAATATAACTCCAGGCGGAATTTCCCCACCCGTTCATTCCTCACTTGAGGGGAATGGGACCCGACCAGATCGCGGAACTCAGATTATGTTAATGTTCTGCTCTTGATATCTTAATATTATTTTGCGTTTGAGCCACTTTTAATAAGGTTCACGGACAAATTCTTCTATCATCCCTTCTCCCACATTCTCTCTCTCTCATTCATTCTTTATTCCTCACAATCCAGAAAGGGTTAGGAATCAGAGCTCACCCCCAAACCCTCTGCACACAGACCTCTGTCTGTCACCCTGTTTGCTCCAAGATCCAAGAGACCAGTCAATAAATTACACTCTTTATAAACACAGTGTTGGACACAGAGTTAAATACACTGAAGTCTTTTGAAAAAAGTTCATCTTACGGGCTGTGTTACTGAGCCCACAGAGCAGGACAGGCCCAGGCTCCAGCCCCAGCCTGTGCTGTGTTAGCTGATGTCACCTGGTGTGATACTGAGCCACACGGAGCAGGAAAGGGCCTGGTTGTCTTCATGGCCTGTGTTGAGTTAACTGAACCCACCCAATGTTGTAGGAGCCACACAGAACAGAATGGGCCCAGGCTCCTTCCTCAGCCTGAGGGATGATAGTTCATCTCACACGGTGTTGTACAGAGCCCCACACAGAACAGGAAAATCCCAGGCTCCATCCCCGGCCTGTGGTATTTTACTTCATCACACCTGGTATGGTACGGAGCCCCCAGAGCAGGAAAGATCCAGCTTCCATCTCCAGCCTGTGCTGAATTAGCTGATCTGACCTGGTTGGCACTGAACCGCAATCAGGGGAGGATGGGCCGAGGCTCCCTGGCCTGTGGTGTGTTTGTTATTCTCATTTGGTGAGGTACTGAGCACTATATAGAGCAGGAAGGGCCTGTGCTCAGTGAGCTGATCTCATCTTGTGCCTTCCTGAGACCCACACACAGAGCAGGACAGGCTTAGGCCTCATCCCCGGCCTGTGCTCAATTAGCGGATCTCAGCCAAAAGATTTTGATAAGGTTCCACACAAGATTCTTCTCTATAATATTAAAGACCCTGGTATCAGTGGTAATATATTGATCTGGATTGGGAACTGACTGGCACGACGTAGGCAGAAAGTAGTTACAGATGGATCTGGATCTGTTTGGAGACCAGTTACCAGTGGTGTCCCACAGGGATCGGTGTTGGGTCTGTTGCTCTTTACTATTTTTATTAATGATCTGGATGTAGGTGTAGGGGGCACCATCTGTAAATTTACAGATGATTTGAAGATCTCTGCGAGTGTTCAGACTGTAGACGATGCTCGACTGTTTCAGGCTGATCTTAATGTGTTGGGAGATTGGGTTCATGACTGGTAAATGATGTTTAATTTGGGTAAGTGCAGTGTTGTTCATGTGGACAGGGCGAATGCTCAACATTCATACACCCTTCAGGGAAAAACATTAAAGCAGGTGGAGAAAGGAAATAATTTTGAGCAGAGATCTGGATGTTCTAGTGCACAGATCTCGAAAGGTACAGCAGCAATGCTGTGAAGTGATAGCTGGAGCAAATAGGGGGTTGGGCTGCATTCAGAGGATAATTGCATATAAGATGGGGCATATTCTTTCATGGGATGTGAGCGACACTGGCAAGGCCAGAATTTGTTACCCATCCCTAATTGTCCTTGACAAGATGGCGGTGAGCTCCCTTCTTGAATTGCTGCACTCCATGTGGTGTAGGTACACCCACAGTGCTGTGAGGAAGGGAGATCCAGGATTTTGACCCAACATCAGTGAATGAACAGCGATATTGTTGCAGATCAGATGGTGTGTGACTTGAAGGGGAACTTGCAGATGGTGGTGTTTCCATGCATCCGCAGCCCTTGTCCTTCAAGGTGGTGGAGGTCTTCGGTTTGGAAGGTGTTTTTGAAGGAGCCTTGGTGAGTTGCAGCAGTGCATCTGGTAGATGGTACACACTACTGCCACTGTGCGTTAGTGGTGAAGGGAGTGAATGTTTAAGGTGGTGAATGGGGTGACAATCAAGGCAGCTGCTTTGTCCTGAACAGTGTCGAGTTTCTGGAGTATTGTTGGAGCTGCACTCATCCTGGCTTGTGCCTTATAGATGGTGGACAAGTTTTGGAGAGTCAAAAATCACAAAATTATTACAGTGCAGAAGGAGGCTATTCGGCCCATTGTCTCTGCATAGAATCATTGAACATAGAAAGTTTACAGCTCAGGAAGGCCAAAAATCGGGCAACCCAGCGGAATCCCATTGTCCAGCATTTGGACCGTAGCCCTGCAGGTTCAGGTACTTGAGGTGCACATCCAGACTCCTCTTAAATGAGTTGAGGGTTTCTGCCTCAACTACCCTTATAGGCAGTGAGTTTCAGACCCCTCGCACCCTCTGGGTGAAAAAACGGTTCCTCATCTCCCCTCTAATCGTTCAACGAATCACTTTAAATCTATGCCCCTTAGTCATTGACCTCCCTGCTAAGGTAAATAGACCCTTCCCATCCACTCTATCCAGACCCCTCACAATTTTATACATTTCAATCAAATCTCCCCTCAGCCTCCTCTATTCAACCCCAGCCGATCCAATCTTTCCCCATCGTTGCATTTTTCCAGAGCTGGCAACATCCTCGTAAATCTCCTCTGTAACCTCTCTCGTGCAATTACATCCTTTCTGTAATGAGGTGACCAGAACTGCACACAGAACTGAAGTTGTGGCCGAACTAATGATTGATACAGTTCCAGCATAACCTCCCTGCTCTGATATTCTATACCTCTGCTAATAAAGGAAAGGATTCCATAAGCCTTCTCAACCAACTTATCAACCTGTCCTGCTACTTTCAGGGATCTGTGGACATTCACTTCAAGGTCCCTCACTTCCTCCAGACCTCTCAGTATTCACCCATTAATTGTGTATTCCTTTGCCGTGTTTGACCTCACCAAAGGCATCACCTCACACTTCTCCAAGTTGAATTCCATTTGTCACTTTTCTGCACACCTGACCAGTCCATTGTTCCAGCTCTCCTAATGAGCATTTCACCTCGTGCCTTGAGCTGAATTATTCATTGCAGAATTCTCACTGTCTGTTTTACCTTTGGTGCCACAGTATTTATATGAATGGTCCAGTTAAGCTTGTGTCTATGGTTACCCCCAGGATGTTGATGGTGGGGGGGATTCAGCGATGAACGTCAAAGGGAGATGGTTACATTCTCTCTTGTTGGAGATGGTCATTGCCTGGTACTTATGTGGTGTGAATGTTACTTGCCACTTAGCAGCCCAAGTCTGAATGTTGTCCAGGTCTTGCTGCTTCTGGACACGGACTCCTTCAGTATCTGAGATGTCCCGAATTTGTCCTTTTATGAAACCTTGGTCAGGCCTCACTTGGAATATTGTATCCAGTCTTGGTCTCCTCACATGATGGGTGCTATTGAGGCTTTTGACAGGGTACAGAGGAGAGACATTAAACTAATTCCCAGTGTAAGACATCTTCGTTATCAAGTTAGACTAAAAGAGTTGGAACCCTACACTTTAGAGAAACCTAGACTGAGGGGTGATCCAATTGAGGTTCATAAGTAATGAAGGGTCCAATTTAGCATGGGAGAGGAGTCATAATTGTATATTGTAAAAGGCCAGATGTCACCCGGATCACATTAAATTTCATTTTCAGCAACGGGTTAATGAACCAGGAAGGCTGAGTGGTTAAGGTGTTGGACTTAAAATCCAATGAATATATGTCTGTGTGTGTTCAAACCCCACTCCTGGTATCTGTGCCGGCCAAATGTTACTTGTTGTTTCCCTGACTTTTGCCTTGCACCATCATCTCTTCTGTCATTTAATCACTCCTGCCTTCCAACCGATCACAGCTTCCTATTATTTGCCCCAGCACCGTTCCTTGTCTCTGCACTTGCTTATAAGCTGGGAAACCTTGAACTTAATCTCCTCTGTCCCCTCATAATGACCTTCTCACCTTTCCTGAACTGTGGTTCCTCACAGGATCCGCTGCCTCTCCGACTCCCCTCCAGGGGAAACTGAAGGCCCTGAGCCTGGGTCTTGCTTTCTACGCTTGCTGGTAGTTGAGTCCTTGCATGTCTAGACTCCTTCAGGAAGGGCTTGCCATAATCTTCCAATCTTCCCTGGATAAGGGGATTGGAGAGTGGCAAATGACACCCTTATTCAAGAAAGGGTGTAAGGACAGTCCAAGCAACTCCATGCCAGTTAATTTAACATCAATGCTGGGTAAGGTTTCAGAAATGATAATCAGGGAAAATATCAATGGACATTTAGAGAGGTTTGAGTTAATTAAGGATATCCAGCATGGATTTGTAAAAGGCAGATCATGCTTCACTAATCTAATTGAATTTTTTTGATGAAGGAGCAGAGAAGTTTGATGAAGGAAATGCAGTGGATGTTGTTTCTATGGATTTTACGAAAGCACTTGATAAAGTATCACATAAAAGGCTGGTTAACAAAATTGAGGCTCATGGAATAGGAGGGTCAGTGTCCAATTGGTTAAAAAATTGGATTAAGGGCAGAAACAAGCAAGTTGTAGTCAATGGTTTCTTTTCAGACTAGGGGATGGTCGACAGTGGTGTTCCCCGAGGGTCAGTGCTGGGATCACTGCTTTTCTTGCTATGTATAAAATATGTGGATCTTGGAATACGGAACAGAATCTCAAAATTTGTTGACAATACCAAACTTGGAGGTGAGGCAAACAGTGAGGATGATATGAACCGCATGCAATAGGACATAGATAGGCTAGCAGAATGAGCAGAGAGGTGACGGATGGAATTTAATACTGTTAAGTGTGAGGTGATGCATTTTGACAGAAGGAATAGGGAGAGGCAATATATCCTTAATGGCACAGTTCTAAAGAGTGTTCAGGGACAGAGGGACATGGGGATGCATGTGCATCGATCTTTGCAGGTAGCAGGGCATATTGAGAGAGTAGTAGTAAAATATATGGCATCTTGGGCTTTATACAAACATACAAGCATATGAACATATGAATTAGGAGCAGGAGTAGGCCACTCGGCCCTTCCAGCCTGCTCCGCCATTCAATAATTTCATAGCTGAACTGATGACCCACATTTCCAGCTACCCCTGACCACCCCCTTGCTTATCAAGAATCTATCGACATCTGCCTTAAAAATATTCAAAGACTCTGCTTCCACTGCGTTTTGAGGAAGAGAACTGCAAAGACTCACAACCCTCTAAGAGAAAAAAATTCTCCTCATCTCTGTCTTAAATGGGCAACCCCATATTTTTAAACAGTGACCCCTAATTTTAGATTCTCCCACAAGAGGAAACATCCTTTGTACATCCACCCTGTCAAGACCCTCAGGATCTTATGTGTTTCAATCAAGTTGCCTCTTACTCTTCTAAAATCTGGTGGATACAAGCCAAGCCTGTCCAATTTTTCCTTGTAAGACAGCCCACCATTCCAGGTATTTGTCCAGTAAACCTTCTCTGAACTGCCTCCAATGCATTCACATCCTTCCTTAAATAAGGAGACCAGTTCTGTAGACAGTACTCCAGATGTGGTCTTACCAATGCCCTGTATAGCTGAAGCATAACCTCCCTACTTTTGTATTCAATTCCCCTCGCGATAAACACGAGCATTCTATTAGATTTCCTAATTACGTGCTGTACCTGCATACTAACCTTGTGCGATTCATACACGAGGACACCCAGATCCCTCTGCATCTCAGGGCTCTGCAATCTCTCACCATTTAGATAATATGCTTCTTTTTTATTCTTCCCGCCAAAGTGGACAATTTCACACTTTCCCACATTTTACTCCATTTGCCAGGTTGTTGCCCACTCACTTAACCGATCTACATCTCTTTGTAGCCCCCTTATAAGAACATAAGAAATCGGAGCAGGAGTAGGCCATTCAGTCCCCAAAGCCTGCCCCACCATTTAATAAGATCAGGGATGAGTTGCCCCAGACCTCAACTCCTCTTTCGTGCCAGCTCCTCATAGCCCTCAACTCCCCAATATTTCAAAAATCTATCTACCTCTTCTTTAAATGCTTTCAGTGATTTAGCCTCCACAACTCTCTGGGTAGAGAATTCCAGACATTCACTACCCTCTGAGAGAAGAAATTCCTTTGCATCTCAGTTTTAAATGACTGTCCCCTTATTCTGTAACTATGTTACCTAGTTTGAGATTCCCCCACTAGTGGAAACATCTACCCTGTCAAGCCCCCTCAGAATCTTATACATTTCAATAAGATCACCCTTATTCTTCTAAACTTTAATGTATAAAGGCCTAACTTGTTAGCCATTCTTGATAAGTCAACCCCTTTCTCCCAGGAATCAGCCGAGTGAATCTCTTTTGACTGTATCCAATGCCAATATATCCTTTCTTAAATACAGGGACCAAAACTGTACACAGCACTCCAGGTGTGGCCTCACCAACACCCTGCACAGCTTTAACAAGACTTCCCTATTTTTAAACTCCAGCCCCCTAGCAATAAAGGCCAAAATTCCATTTGCCCTCTTAATTACTTGCTGCACCTGCATGCTAACTTTTTGTGTTTCAATCACAAGAACACCCAGATCCCTCTTTTTTGGAGTCTCTGTCTATTTATATAATAGTCTGCATTTTGATTCTTCCTACCAAAGTGTATGACCTCACACTTTCCTACATTAAACTCCATCTGCCAAGTTTTTGCCCACTCACTCAACCTATCTATATCCCCTTGGAGATTCCTTATGTCTTCATGACAACATGCCCTACCTATTTTTGTATCATCAGCAAATTTGGATATATTACACTCTGCCCCCTCCTCCATGTCATTAATATAGATAGTAAATAATTGAACCCCAAGCACTGATCCTTGTGGCACTCCACCAGTCACATCCTGCCAATGAGAAAATGGCCCATTTATGCCTACTCTTTGTTTCAAGGAATTGGTAACTCGTGTGTGCATCATCACTTCAGGAATTGATGTCATACAGTATGTGACACAGAGTAGGAGATGGGATGATCCCCGGTAAGATGTGCCTGTAATACTCTCCTCTAAATTGTATATTGTATTGTCAGTCTTCAATAAAAAAGTCAAATTATTTGTTGGCGTTGATCAGTGTGTGATTGGTAAGTCTGTGTGAAGAACAGGGGTTGGCAACATGTCTGTACATGGACACCAGTGTCCTCGTTAAAACAGTTCGGTCCGTGACTGATAATTTCAGGGATGAGAAATTTCCCATTGGCTTCTTCTTCCAGACCAGTCTGACTTTCAATCAAATCGCAGCCGTCAGTTTCACAGCTGACAGGTCCTGAGAGCAGAGACAACGTTTCAGAACCTCGGACAAGTTCGGAGCTTTCCGGCAGTTCTGATTTCATTTAAAAGCCCTCCAGAAAAACCCGAGCTTGTCCGAGTTTCGGAAGTGCTGTCTCTGCTCAAAGCGCCTGTCAGCTGTGAAACTGACGGCTGCGATTTTTAAAAAAAGACTAACCATAAAGCTGAGAGTTCTCGCTCTCTGCAACTGTCAGAGAGAGGGAGAGAGAGAGAGGAGAGTTAGAGAGAGAGGAGACCGGGGGTGGGTGTCGGCAGAGAGAGAGGGGCAGAGAGAGAAAGGACAACCTGAAAGGTTTACCCCGTATCCTTAGATTATGACCCCTGGTTCTGGACTCACACCCAAATCCCATGAACGAATAAAAAAAGTCACAACTGTGATTGGCTCTTGTAGCGGACTCTGGTTAATAGACAATATTCGGAGCGCCGGTCCCAGACTGTTTAACACTGACTGAGCTGAGAAAATACAACTCACCCCCGAGAATCCGCAGCACAGACTGAGCGGAGGGGAAAACCTGTCCTGGGAACTCTACATTCAGGGAACAGTTTGTCCTGTGAATATGCAGATGTGAATATTGTGGAAGAGAGATTGTATTAAAGGGGAGGGCGGGTTAGTCTGAAGCCACTGTGTTTGTGGGTCCGCTCTCATGGCCGGATTTCAGAGTCATTCTTGTGCAAAATCAAATGATTTTCCAGTCAAAGAACCGCCCTGCTCCCTGCTCAGCCCCAAAGTGGGAATTCGGGATCATTTTTTTTTATTTCAAGATTTCAGTTGAAAAGTAGAGAACATGTCAGCGAGGGGTGAGAGAGGGTGGTCAGTGCAGCAATAAAACCAGGTGAAATGGAAAATGGAGTCCTCAATCCTAGTGAAAGCTTTTCAACAGCAAACATACTGGAGTGAGAGACAGGAAAGATCTAGTCTGGAAGTCTGGAGTCTCTGAATTTCAATGGAATTGGAGAGTTTGTGAGGAGAGAGAAACACAGAGAGACAGCAGGAGCCGGGAGCTGACAGCAGCTTGTCTCCGCCCCGTCCTCTCTCTGCCTTTAAGTTGCTCTGTGCCGCCATCACCGGCTTCATTTCTGACCCAGTTCACATTGACAGAGAGAATTTGTGCAGAGTCCCGGACATAACCGATCGTGCAGCCGCCCAAACGGCTCCTCCAGCCGCCGCCGCCGCCCAAGTCAAGACCCCCAAGAAGAAGGCGGCGGCTCCCCGGAACAAGCCAGCTGGTCTCCCGTTGGGCGAACAGATCCTCAAGATTGTGCCGGCTTTCAGCGATCGCAAGGGGATGTCCCTGTCCGCCATAAAGAAGGCTCTGGGTAGCAGCGGTGTCGATGTGGAGAAGCTCAGGACCCAGATCAAGCAAAGTATCAAGAGGAATGTGAACAAAGGCTCCCTGGTGCAGAGCAAGGGACAGGGAGCCTCCGGCTCCTTCAAAATCAGCAAGAAGGAAAACCCAGGGAAAAGTGGGAAAGAAGGTGAAGAAACCAGCAGACAAGAAATCTTTAGTGAAGAAACCAGCAGACAAGAAATCTTTAGCGAAGAAACCAGCCGACAAGAAATTTTCAGTGAAGAAACCAGCAGACAAGAAATCTTTAGTGAAGAAACCAGCAACCAAGAAATCCTTCGTTAGAAACCAGCAGACAAGAAATCATTGGTGAACAAACCAGCAGCCAAGAAAGTGACAACAAAGAAAGTAACAGCCAAGAAAACGAGCAGCAAGGCGGCGGCAACGCCAAATAAGGCGGTGAAGAAAGCAACGCTTCAGAAAAAGTCTCCTGCGAAGAAGGTCAAAAAAGGCAAGAGTGCGGCGGGCGGAAAGGCGCTGAAGAAAGTGCAGACATGGAAGAGCAAGGTCAAGCCGAAAGCAGCGAAGGCTCAGAAAGCAGGGTCTGGAAAGAAGTGAAAGAGTGCGGGAAACTTGTAAACATCTGAACACAAAGGCTCTTCTCAGAGCCACCCACATCTCTCAGGAAAGAGCTGATCCCCTGATCAAATGATCCCTGTCCCGGCCCCGCCTGCAGATTCCACATGGAAATGATTTGGAGCAAATCCAGGATCCCTGGTGACTCCCCTCCACCCAGCCCTTTCCCCACTCTCTGTAATAAAACAGAAGGATGTCCGGCCCTCACTCTAACTGGAGATGTGTTCGGTGCAGTCTCAGTTCACAAATTCAGGGGGAGAGTCCTATAAGGTAGCTCGGTCACTCTGACTGAAACCGCCAGTTCCCCGGGGCTGCAGCCACTGACACTGCGGGGAGAGGATCCCCGACTCTATCCCGTCGCCGGGGGAACAAACAACTTTGTGTCCGGAGAAGAAGGAGGGCTGGGGAGAAGGTACATGTTAAAGCGCTGCAGTGGACTCAGCTCCTGTGTGTGCACAACTCTCACTGATTCCATCCTCTGGGAACAGTGCGGTCGAAACAGATCAGGTTAGGAGAGAAGCACACAGCCCGAGAATGGTCTCTTCCTTCCTGCATTTACTCTGTTCTGGGAGCAGATTCTCATTGAGAAGCGGCGCTCAGATCACCAGAGAGAAAAAAAAACACAATTCAAACTGTCCAAATGAAAAACAGAGAATTAACACGGACACTTCCATTATTAAATTAATTCATCAGCTCCGAACCAGTTCCCGTTAATGTACCGGGATGCTCTTGGGATTTATAAAATCGAAGGCAGCGGGATTTATTGAATTGCTGATTCTACACCCTGTAGTTCACTTCTTCACTTAACTGGAGGGGGAGATGTGTGAGCAGAGAAACAGAGCGAAATCCAGAGAGGGAACTGAAAAGACACCTGGACAGATGTGAAACAGGTCAATCCACGGTTACAATAACTCCATCTCTGATTCCCTCCTGACAGTAATCAGTCCTTTCACAGAGACTGTGGGTGGCTCTGAAAAGAGCCTTTGGTTTATTTGATGACATTTTGGCCGCTTTACTTTTTCTGGGAGCTCTGAGCGCTGGTTTTCTTGGGCAGCAGCAAGGCCTGGATATTAGGCAGCACCCCGCCCTGAGCGATGGTCACTCCTCCCAGCAGCTTGTTGAGCTCCTCGTCGTTGCGGACGGGCAGTTGCAGGTGTCTGGGAATGATGCGGGTCTTCTTGTTGTCCCGGGCCGCGTTGCCGGCCAGCTCGAGGATTTCAGCGGTCAGATACTCGAGCACAGCAGCCAGATAGACCGGGGCTCCGGCACCCACACGCTCAGCATAGTTACCCTTTCTCAGGAGCCTGTGAACACGGCCCACCGGGAACTGCAGTCCAGCCCGGGAGGAGCGAGACTTGGCCTTGGCCCGAGCTTTCCCGCTGGTCTTTCCTCTTCCAGACATTTCCTCAATCTCACAAATACTTTCACAAAGAATGGTTAATTTCCTTAGCATTAATAATAGCCAATAGGCGGTCAGGATGGCCGAGCGGTCTAAGGCGCTGCGTTTAGGTCGCAGTTTCTATGGGAGGCGTGGGTTCAAATCCCACTTCTGACACCTTGTGTTTTGACTGCACTGGAGGCGTTTAGGAGCAGCGGTAAAGAGCAAAGAGAGAACAGGAAAGAACATGGACAAGCAAAATAACAATGGACCCAAAGATGTTGCATCAAAACGGTAGAGTAAGAGGCAACTAAGCAAACAGCAGGGCACAGAAAAGATCAAAAATGTAACCTTTGCATCGGGGTGGAAGATGTTGCCAATATCCTTAATGAATACCTTACTGTCTTCTCAAATGAGGGGGTGATGCAGATATTGTTATGAAGGAGGAGGAGTGTGAAGTATTGGACGTGATAACCAAAGGAGAGAGGAAGTCTTAATGGGATGAGCATCCTTGAATGTGGATAAATCACCAGGACCAGATGAAATGTACCTCAGGCTGTTGAATGAAGCCAGGGAAGAAATAGTGGAAGGTCTGACCATCGTTTTCCAGAGGATTGGAGGTCTTGTAACATTGCAATAAAAGCAATTACGATGCAGATCAAGCATGGCTGAGCCTTGAAAGTAGAGAAACAGGGCTGAATTCCCTGAACCAGTGCTACAGCTTTCAGAATAGAAGGAGCCTATACAAACCTGATGGGTTCCACTTAAACAAAAGAGCTGGAGGTGTTGACAGTCAGAACAGATAAAATGTGCAGGAGTGTTTGAAGCAGATTCTGTGTGGTTACTGTAGTTGTACTATGGAGTTATTTCAAGGAGGTGATTCTGAATGTAATGGATCAACGTGGACCCACCCAAGGCAAAGGTCACTGAAAGTGACAACGCAGGTGGATAAGGTAGTCAAGAAGGCATACGGCATGCTTGCCTTCATCGGTCGGGGCATAGAGTATAAAAATGGGCAAGTCATGTTGCAGCTGTACAGAACCTTAGTTAGGCCACACTTAGAATATTGCGTGCAATTCTGGTCGCCACACTACCAGAAGGACGTGGAGGCTTTGGAGAGGGTACAGAGGAGGTTTACCAGGATGTTGCCTGGTCTGGAGGGCATTAGCTATGAGGAGAGGTTGGAAAAACTCGGATTGTTTTCACTGGAACGACGGAGGTGAAGGGGCGACATGATAGAGGTTTACAAAGTTATGAGCGGCATGGACAGAGTGGATAGTCAGAAGCTTTTTCCCAGGGTGGAAGAGTCTGTTATTAGAGGACATAGGTTTAAGGTGCGAGGGGCAAAGTTTAGAGGGGATGTGCGAGGCATGTTTTTTACACAGAGGATGGTGAGTGCCTGGAACTTGCTGCCAGGGGAGGTGGTGGAAGCAGATACGATAGCGACGTTTAAGAGACATCTTGACAAATACATGAATTGGAAGGGAATAGAGGGATATGGGCCACGGAAGTGCAGAAGGTGTTAGTTTAGGCAGGCATCAAGATCGGCGCAGGCTTGGAGGGCCGAATGGCCTGTTCCTGTGCTGTACTGTTCTTTGTTCTTTGTTCTAAGCTTCCCTGTGGTCCAGCCTGGTTGAATGGAACTGAAGCAAACAAATCATCCAGAAGAGGAAAAGATATATAAGGCCATGAAAGCACAGAATTCAGATGGATGCAATACCAAATGGTATGGCAAGAGTGTAAAACAGCAACAGACTGGTGAATAAAACTTTCCCATTGAATAAGACAAGAAAAGAGAAGGGTAATAATAGTGTCAGAGGTGAGTTGTGACACTATTCACATTCCACCTTGATCTGAATAGGACTGTTGAAGGGAGTGATTGAGAAGAATAGAGGAGAAATGAAAAGAAAGGAGAAATAAACAAAAGGTCTTTTGATTTTAGAATGCTTGTTTTTGGAAATGACAGACTGTAAAGTGTGTGTGCCAGAAGATATAGAGCGAAGTTGGGTGTGACAAGATCACAGGAAAGTTGTGCCCTGAGACAAGGTGTGTGTTGACAGGAAAGCTGCTTTCTTTTGCACAAAATGTAATTTATTCATATAATTTGTGCAATTACATTGCAAAGCAGTTCAATTTTAATATTACATAAGGTACAATACAGATCAGTTTCCTTCAATAATGTACATGAGGTATCTCACTATCCCTGCCTGCACAGTTTATATTTACAGTATTTACATTACACATCAAACATTCTCTGGTGCACACAACCCGAGGGGTTTTACACAGGTTCCAGCCCCTCGCTGTACGAGGGCCTTAGACTGTCACCTTTCTATTGAGACTCCATGGTGGCTTCCCCAAGCTTCAATGCCATCCCACAGCACATAGTCTTGAATGATGGAATGTGCCAGTCTGCAACACTCGGTCATAGACAGCTCTTTGCACTGGAATACCTGTCCCACGGCCGGGCTCGTTCTTAACAGAGATCATTTCAAATGAACATTTCCTAAATCCGTGCTTTCTCTCTCACAATAAAGAGAACAGGATGTCTGGCAGATTCAGTGTGAGACAATAACACTGCCGGGTAAAGGCCGCTTTCCAACTCCAATCTTAACACAGGAGATTCCCCAAACAGCTGCAGTAAGGTGCTGTAAACTGCTGGAAGCGGATGTGTGTGGAAATGGTGATGTTACTGACGAGGTTTCTTAGTATAGAATGGACTATGCTTAGGTGGGAATATTACTGAGTGTTAATTGTAGTGGGACCATGTTTAAAAACTCTGGCTTTCTGGAAAGCCTTGACTATGAAGGTCGAGTCTGGAAGGGTTTGCGTGGAGAGCTGGGTTTCGGTTCAACTGTTAATAAAGGGTTTGAAATTGGCAACCCGGAGGAAACTGGAGGTGGAGCTGAAAGATGAGGGGCCGTTCTCTCTCTGTCTGTCACTCTGGGTGTCTCCTTCCCTCTCGCTCTCTGTTTAATCTTCACCCTTGTCTCCTCCCCTCCCTGCTCTCACTCTGCCTTTCTCAGCCAGGTCCGGGCGGCCTGGAAAAAAAAAGGAAGCTGACGGAATCAGTCTCTTTTGTTGTGCACTGATTTGAGGCAAGAATTATCATGATGGCTGTTGTGGGGAAAAGACGGTCGCCCACCTCCTCCTGGAATGTGTCTTTGCAAAGCAGGTGTGGAAAGGGATGCAGTGGTTTTTGTCGAGGTTCATCCCAAGCAGCTCTGTAACACAGGAGTCTGTGCTCTACGGGCTGTTCCCAGGGACGCACACCGAGACAAACATCAACTGCTGCTGGAGGACTATCAATTTGGTGAAAGATGCCCTTTGGTCTGACCGAAACTTGCTGGTCTTCCAGCGCAAAGAGTTGTCCACCAGCGAATGTTGCAGACTGGCACATTCCAAGGTCCAGGACTACGTGCTGAGGGACGCACTAAAGCTTGGGGCAGCCGCAGCAAAGGCTCAATGGGGAAAGACCACAGTGTAAGGTCCCCCCACCAAGCTGAGCGGAGGGGCTGGATCCATGGGAAACCCCTCGAACCGTATCGGGAAAATTTTGTGTGCTGTAAATGTAGAAATGTAATTGGCATGACAATGAAATGGACGAGTTGTGAGGCAACTCGTGATTGTATAGAAGGAAACTGATCACCTTTGCACTGTTTGTATTTTTTGACTTGATGCTGTTTTAAACTGTTTGGGAATGTAATTTTTACAGATTTTTATGAATAAAGTATATTTTGGAAATTTAAAATAAAAGTCTGGCAGTATACCAGAGTATGGTCCTGGCTGGCAGCATATTAGAATCCATGAGGAAAGGCATCATCACCCTCATCTACAAGCGGAATGGGGAGGGGGCAGAAATCAGAAATTGGCGGCCCATCTCACTGCTTAACATCGACTACAAGATTCTGTCAAAAGTCATCGCCTGTCGAGTCAAGTCTGCTCTGGAGTTGGTGATTCACCCTGATCAGACCTGTACTATACCAGGCAGGAAGATCTCTCATAGTCTCGCGCTACTCAGGGATACGATCACCTATGTACGGGACAGGAGGGTGGACACCTGCCTCATCAGCCTGGACCAGGAGAAGGCTTTTGACTGGATATCGCACACCTACATGATGGACGTACTTTCCAAAATGGGGTTTGGGGAGGGAATCTGCAATTGGATCAAACTGCTCTGCACAAACATCAGTAGCGCAGTCTCAATCAATGGGTGGGAATCAGAAAGTTTCTCAATCCAATCTGGAGTCAGACAGGGCTGTCCTCTCTCCCCTGTCTTGTTTGTTTGCTGTATTGAACCCTTTTCTGAGTCTATTAGGAAGAATGCGAGTATCAGAAGGGTAACAATCCCAGGCAGTGGAGGCACTCAGGTTAAAACCTCCCTGTACATGAATGACGTCGCCGCTTTCTGCTTGAACCCGCTGCCTGTGCGCAGACTGATGAGCATCAGTGACCAGCTCAAATTGGCCTCGGGAGCCAATGTTAAATACGGCAATAGCGAGGCCATGTTCTTTGGGAACTCAGCTGACCGATCCTTTGTCCCCTTCACCATTCGGTCAGACGACCTGAAGGTGCTGGGGTATGGTTCGGAAGGGCCGGGGCATGCACCAAAACCTGGAAAGAGCGAGTAGCCAGGGTGCAACAAAAGCTGAACATGTGGGAGCAGCGATCTCTCTCCATTGTGTCAGGTTACTGTACGTGGTGCAGGTCTGGCCCATACTGCACTCCTGCACTGTGGTGATCACCTGAGCCATTTTCCGCTTCATCTGGGGATTCAAAATGGACCAGGTCCCGAGGGACACGATGTTCAAACCTCTGGGGAAAGGCAGGAAAAATGTCCCCAACATCGCCCTCATCCTGATGGCTACCATTGTGTGTGGCTGTATCAAGCTGTGTGTAGACCTCCAGTACACAAACTCCAAGTGTCACTCCGTGCTGAGGTTCTATCTGTCCCCGGTGTTGCGAAGGATGGGCCTTGTCATATTGCCGTGGAACGCTCCATCCAGTTGGACTGTGCCGTACGTAACACCGATCCTTCATGGAAAAGTTTCTGTGGAAAAACACCTTTGACCACCAATCCATCAGGCGGTGGTCTGCACGGAATGTTCTCAAGGCCCTATGGGAAAAGAAGATGGTGGATCCTGTTGGATGGTTCCCTGAGCAGACTTCCAAAGTCATTTGGCGGAATGCCCCATCACCAGAACTTTCAAACAAGCACCAAGATGTAGCTTGGCTGGTGGTGAGAAGAGCCCTCCCCATCAGATCCTTCCTGCATGCCCAAAGTCTCACCCCCTCCACATAATGCCCTCGAGGTGGCTGTGGTGGGGAAGAGATGGTTGCCCACCTCCTCCTGGAATGTGTCTTTGCAAAGCAGGTGTGGAAAGAGATGCAATGGTTTTTGTCGAGTTTCATCCCAAGCAGCTCTGTAACACAGGAGTCTGTGCTCTACGGGCTGTTCCCAGGGACGCACACCGAGATAAACATCAACTGCTGCTGGAAGACTATCAATTCGGTGAAAGACACTCTTTGGTCTGCACAAAACTTGCTGGTCTTCCAGCGCAAAGAGTTGTCCACCACCGAATGTTGCAGACTGGCACATTCCAAGGTCCAGGACTACGTGCTGAGGGACGCACTAAAGCTTGGGGCAGCTGCAGCAAAGGCTCAATGGGGAAAGACCACAGTGTAAGGTCCCCCCACCATAGTGAACTGAGGGGCTGGATCCATGGGAAACCCCTCGAACTGTAGCCAGAAATTTTTGTTTGCTGTAAAATGTACATGGCATGAGAAATGAAATGGAAGGGTTGTGAGGCAACTCACTCCTGTACTGAAGGAAACTGATCTCCTTTCTACTCTCTGTATTGTTGGACTTGGTGCTTTTTGGAACTGTTTTGTAATGTATTTTTTTTGCAGATTTTTATGAATAAAGTATATTTTGGAAATTAATAAAAGAAAGTCTGGCAGAGGTAAAGGAGGGAAAGGACTGGGCAAAGGCGGAGCAAAGCGGCACTGCAACGTGCTTCGTGATAATATCCAGGGCATCACCAAACCAGCAATCCGCCGCCTGGCTCGCCGTGGCGGGGTCAAGCGGATCTCGGGTTTGATATATGAGGAGACTCGCGGGGTGTTGAAGGTTTTCCTGGAGAATATGATCAGGGATGCAGTCACCTACACTGAACACGCCAAGCGCAAGACGGTCACTGCCATGGATGTGGTGCACGCTCTGAAACGGCAGGGCCGCACAACTCGACCCTTTCCAGCAAACACACAACAAAGGCTCTTCGAAGAGCCACCCACCGTCTCACAGAGAGAGCAGTGAGCTGGAAACGGGAGATGGGATAGGCTGTTCAGAACTGTCTGGAATAAATCTGTGCTGTGTTCGGGTAGAAAACTGGAATCCCCGAAATTGACATTTCAGTTGCAGCAAGGATGTGCAGTGGATTTGATTTTCTGAACGGGCTGTGCAAACAGTGCCCGAGACTCTCCAGTTAGTTATTTCCCCAGTCGACACATGCCCTCAGTGCAAAGCCACATCACTCCTCCAGAATCACTCATTGTTTTCATAGAATTTCAAAATGATTTCGCTGCAATGAGGGAATCCGGGAGTTTTGCAGCAGCCGTTGAATCGGTCACTGGAACCAGACCCACTTGTGATGTTATTTCCCCCGAGACGGTGTTTCCTGCACTGAAACTGACAGGGTTTGTGAAACTGATCAGTTTCAGCTCAATCATTCAGGGACCCGGAATTCCCGCAGTTTGAGCCCGCGCTCACTTCTGATTGGTCACCCTCTTCCCAGTCGCATTTCTTAACCAATCGCAGAGCCTCAAATTAGGGAAAATGCAGCAAATCATTGGCTTAAATTGTCGAAATTGGCAGAACGTTTGAATTCGAAAAAGGCGCCAATTTCAGTGTCGGCAAAAAGCGAATTACTGGAAAATCTATTTAAAGTTGTTCGTAAAATATTTTCCACCAACCTTCAAAAACCTTTCTTTATTCCGCTATTATTGCCACAAATTCCTGGCGCTATTTTACGCACAGCTTTAACCTGTCATTTTTTCCCCCACTTCTTATCTGTAACCAGCGGTGGAAGACTCCATTCAGCAATCCTTCAGGGACCAATAACTCAAACTCGGTGTGGAAAGGAATAAATTAGACTATTGGTAATTCCCTTTCACACAGGGATCAGGGGGACAGTGAGAAGCCACTGAAATAGTTGCTCACAAACATTTTAAATAGTTCCAATTCTGTTCTGTTACTGACATGCTGGAATCAGACAGTAATCAGCCCTTTCACAGAGACTGTGGGTGGCTCTGAAAAGAGTCTTTGTTTATTAGATGACATTTTGTCTGCTTTGCTTTTTCTGGGAGCTCTGAGCGCTGGTTTTCTTGGGTAGCACCCCGCCCTGAGCGATGGTCACCCGTCCCAGCAGCTTGTTGAGCTCCTCGTCGTTGCGGACGGCCAGTTGCAGGTGTCTGGGGATGATGCGGGTCTTCTTGTTGTCCCGGGCCGCGTTGCCGGCCAGCTCGAGGATTTCAGCGGTCAGATACTCGAGCACAGCAGCCAGATCGACCGGGGCTCCAGCACCCACATGCTCAGCATAGTTGCCCTTTCTCAGGAGCCTGTGAACACGGCCCACCGGGAACTGCAGCCCAGCCCGGGAGGTGCGAGACTTGGCCTTGGCCCGAGCTTTCCCGCCGGTCTTTCCTCCAGACATTTCCACAATCACACAAATGCTTTCACAAATGGATAATTTCCGCAGCATTTACTTTACTTAAAGACTGAGAACTCTCCTCAATGGTCGGTACTTAATTCCATTTGCCTATATTCTTCACCAATCAGGTCACTGACCAACAGAAGAGGGCGGGATTTACCCGTCACGACATCAGAAGCAGAGAATTTGTCAATTTCAAAAAGCCCGCCAATTTCATTGCCGGAAAGGAGCGGATTAAAATAAATGTCATCCTTAGTCAAAGATTTAAAGTCCCATCTCTTGATTTTGTATTATTCAACTTGTAAAATGTTATTTAAATTGTGACTCATTCTACAATCGCTTTCAAACTGTCCCGGGTGGGGACTGCATTGGCCTGAAGTGAAATACTCAGTTTAGTTTTCAATCAGAGCCCAGTGTCCTTCTCTGAAAAGAGGAAGCCGGATCAAGTCCTCAAACGGCCCTTAACTTGCTCTGTAATAATCCCATCCCAGGCTGTTACACTGCGGAGAGTTGCTGTTAATAAAATGATTAATCAGTGAAGGGATTAAGGTCTAATCCTGACCGCTGAAATCAGCTGTTAATGCGGTCATTCAGGGGCTGTGAAAAACCAGAATAAGAGCAGCTTTAAGCAAAAAAAGTGAAGGCGGGTGATCAGATTATGGGTTCGTGTTCGGTTAATAACAGGAGATACAAACACAGCAGTGGGATCGTTATTATATTATACATTGTCTTAAAGTGATTTCATAGAGATGTCGGATGCAGCTTTTTCAGAGAGATTGTGGGTGGCTCTTAAAAGAGCCGTTGTGTTTGGGATGTTTTTCAGTCCATTGTGCAGTTTTACTTGGAGCTGGTGTACTTGGTCACCGCCTTTGTCCCTTCCGACACGGCGTGCTTGGCCAGCTCCCCGGGCAGCAGCAGGCGCACGGCGGTCTGGATCACCCGGAGCTGATGGTTGTTGTAATGGGCCAGGCGGGAAGCCTCACCCGCGATGCGCTCGAAAACATCGTTCACAAACGAGTTCATAATTCTCATGGCCTTGGAGGAAATGCCGGTGTCGGGATGAACCTGCTTCATCACTTTGTAGATGTAGTTGGAGTAACTCTCCTCCCTCCGCTTCTTGCCGCCCTTTGTTGACGGTTTATTTAAGGTTTTCTTGGCGCCTTTCTTAGGAGCTGCTTTCTTCTCTTTTTTTTATTTCCAAATTATACTTTATTGATAAAAATCTGTTAAAAATACATTGCCAAACAGTTTCAAACAGCACCAAAAAATACAAACATTGCAAGGGAGATCAGTTTCCTTCAATACAATCATGAGTTGCTTCACAACCCTTCCATTTCACATTTGTCATGCCAATTACATTTTTACATTTACAGCAAATGAAAATTTTCCCGATACAGTTCGAGGGGTTTCCCAGGGGTCCAGCCCCTCAGTTCAGCTTGGTGGGGGGACCTTACCATTTTCAGTTTCAGATACAGAAATAAACCAAACCCCTTCCGAGTGTGGATGAAATAGACAATCCCACAGCTCTATGCTAATGAGGGATGGGAGAAAGTAAAGATTGTGATTGGGTGATTGGCAGTGATGTCACAATAGTTTTATATCTGCAACCAATCACAAACTCTCTCACTGCATTCAGGAATTACATTTCACAAAGTCTCTCTCCAGCCCCAGTTTCTATTGAAAAATCCAACGGGAAATGACGCCTGGCTGCGAGGGTCTCTTATTCTCAGCAGCTTCTCACATTCCGGCCTCTAAGTTGAGCGGAAATATTTATTCAGGCAGTTTCAACAGCTCAGAGCCGACACTGGGTTAGAAACCAGAAATAGGAATACGGGTCACAAACAAGGAGTTTATGCTGAACCTTTATAAATCTCACTGGTTATCGGCCTCAGCTGGAGCATTGTGTCTAATTCTAGGTTCCACATTTTAGCAGGGATATCAAGGCCTGAGAGAGAGTGCAGAGGAGATTGACTAGAATGGCACTAGAGATGCGTGAAAGGATGGCAAAGCTACCTCGACTACACTTCTTCACACCCTACCTCCTGTAAGTACTCCATTCCATTCTCCCAGTTTCTCCGTCTCCGACGCATCTGCTCTGATGATGCTACCTTCCATGACGGTGCTTCTGATATGACCTCCTCTTTCCTCAACCGAGGATTTCCCCCCCACTGTGGTTGACAGGGTCCTCAACCGTGTCCGACCCATTCCCCGCACCTCTACCCTCACCCCTTCCCCTCCCTCCCAGAACCGTGACAGGGTTCCCCTTGTCCTCACTTTTCATCCCACCAGCCTCCATATCCAAAGGATCACCCTCCACCATTTTCGCCACCTCCAGCGTGATGCCACTACCAGTCACATCTTCCCCTCCCTTCCCCTGTCAGCATTCCGAAGGGATCGTTCCCTCCGCGACACCCTGGTCCACTCCTCCATTACCCCCACCAACTCGTCCCCGTCCCAGGGCACCTTCCCCTGCAATCGCAGGAGGTGTAATACCTGCCCATTTACCTCCCCTCTCCTCACTATCCCAGGCCCCAAACACTCCTTTCAGGTGAAGCAGCGATTTACTTGTACTTCTTTCAATGTAGTATACTGTATTCGCTGCTCACAGTGTGGTCTCCTCTACATTGGGGAGACCAAGCGCAGACTGGGTGACCGCTTTGCGGAACATCTCCGCTCAGTCCACAGGCAGGACTCTGAGCTTCCGGTTGCTTGCCATTTCAACACTCCCCCCTGCCCTCATGCTCACATCTCTGTCCTGGGATTGCTGCAGTGTTCCAGTGAACATCAACGCAAGCTCGAGGAACAGCATCTCATCTACCGATTAGGCACACTACAGCCTGCCGGACTGAACATTGAGTTCAATAATTTCAGAGCATGACAGCCCCCCATTTTACTTTCATTTTTAGTTATTTTTTCTTCCTTTTTTATACATTCTTTTTTACATTTTTTACTATCTTTTTTTGCATTTATTTCATTTCATCTTAGTTTGTTCAGTTTGCTTACCCACTGTTTTTTTCAGGTTTTTTTTCAGGTTTGCACTTGCTGCTGTTCAATATTCAGTGTATTCACACCTAATCTGTACTAATGCTTTGTCTTTCAACACACCATTAACATATTGTTTGCCTTTGCTCCGTGACCTTTTGGTCAGCTATATGGCCTGGTCCAATCTGCACCTTCTCCTTTGTTATCTCTTACCCCACCCCCACCTCACTTGCTTATAATCTGTGACTTTTCTAATATTTGTCAGTTCCGAAGAAGGGTCACTGACCCGAAACGTTAACTCTGCTTCTCTTTCCACAGATGCTGCCAGACCTGCTGAGTGATTCCAGCTTTTCTTGTTTTTGTAGCAAATCTAGGGTCGTTCTTCTTGGTGCAGAGATGTTAATGTAATATTTAATAGTTGTGTTCTACATTCTAATGGGTTGAAGAGGAACTGTTCCCACTGGCAGAAGGGTCTGTAACCAATGGACACAGAATTGTTAAAAGAATCAGGGGAAGATGAGGTGATATTTTAACACGCGTTCTGATGATCAGAAATGTACTGCTTGAAAAGGGAGGTGAAAACAGATTCAATAATAACTTTCCTGAGGGAATTGGATCATTATTTGATGGGGAAATTACAGGGCAATGTGTAAATGACAGGGAGGTGGGACTGATTGGATAGATCGTTCAAAGAGCAGCACAATTGTTCAAATGAACTCTTTCTGTGTTGTAAAATTGTGATTATTGCTGTTCAGAAACATCCTGACACATCATGTCGCCTTTCAGTTCACCAGTTTTAAACACCTGGAACTGAGCTGAGTATTTTATTGGCTGTGATTATAGCATCAGAGACCAAAAGACAGCGGCCCAGTCCCAAAATCCACAGAAAGACTCAATGTATTGCTCCATGTGAGCGATGCTGTTAGAGCAATGAGCATAGCTGCCTTCCAAACAGCTGGAATAAAAACAGGAAATGCTGGAAATACTCAGCAGGTCAGGCAGCATCTGTGGAGAGAGAACAGAGTTAATGTTTCAGGTCAATGACCTTCCAAGCAGCTGTGCCCGGGTTTGATTCCCAGCCATTACAGTTTGGCATTCCTTAAATTCCTCAGATGAGAAACTGAAAGATAGGAACTGAGTTGGGTGCTGTCTCGAAGGAATTTTGTTTCCCAAAGCAAGAAGTGTATAATTTGAATAAACATATTTACAACGCTGATTTCCTTCAAATTAAAGTTCAATTGAACTCTGATTTTACTCCTTTTTATTGATAATTATTATTTGACCTGAATCATACAGTGGACTCAGAATAGAATTACTCAGATTAATTTTCCCACAGCTATTCCCGTTCCTTATAAGAAACAATTCCTGGATTCTGGAAGCTGTGAATTGGAGGGTAACAAACATATCCACACTATTCAAGAAAGGAACGAGAGAGAAAGCAAAGAACTAGAGGCCAGTTTGCCTGACATCAGCAATGGGGAATATGCTATCATCTATTATTACAGACATGGTAAATGGTGATGTGGAATATCAGAATATGGTTGGTCAGAGTCAACATGGATTTATTAAAAGGAAATTGTCAATGATAAATTATTAGAATATGTTGATGTTGTAACTGCCAGGGTAGATAAGGGGAACCAGTGGATGTAGTCTGTTTGGATTTTCAAAAAGCATTCAATAAGTTATCAAACAAGTGGTTATTACACCAATGTAGGTCCCATGCAATTTGGGGATAATATATTAGTATAGATTGAGTAGTAGTTAACAGACAAAAAACAGAGAGTAGGAATAACCGAGTCATTTTCGGCAGGAAAGCTGCAAGTAGTTGGATACTGCAAGGATTGGTGCTCGGGACTCAGTTATTTACATTCTGTATCAATGACTTAGATGAGGTGACCGAATGTCATGTTATCCATGTTTGCCGATGATATAAAGTGAGGTGGCAAAGTAAACTGTGAGGAGGATGCAAAGGGGGAAAAAAGGGATTTCGACAGACTAAGTATGTGGGCAAGAATGTGAGAGATGGAATATAATGGGGAGAAGTGTACAGTTACACACTTTGGCAGGGCGGTGCAGTGGTTAGCACCGCAGCCTCACAGCTCCAAGGACCCGGGTTCGATTCCGATAACTGCCTGTGTGGAGTTTGCAAGTTCTCCCTGTGTCTGCGTGGGTTTTCTCCGGGTGCTCCGGTTTCCTCCCACAAGCCAAAAGACTTGCAGGTTGATTGGTAAATTGGCCATTATAAATTGTCACTAGTATAGGTAGGTGGCAGAGAAATATAGGAACAGGTGGGGATGTTTGGTAGGAATGTCGGATTAGTATAAATGGGTGGTTGATGTTCGGCACAGACTCGGTGGGCCGAAGGGCCTGTTTCAGTGCTGTATCTCTAATCTAAAACAGCAATACAGAACATTTTTGAAATTAGTGAGAGAATGGGAAATGTTCACATTCAGAGGGACCCGAGTGTCCTTGTCCAGGAATCACAGAAAGTTAACGTGCAGGTACTCAACCAATTAGGAAAGCAAATGATATGTTTGACTTTATTGCAAAGAGATTAGAGTATGAGTATTTATTGCAATTATACAGCGTGAGATCACACTTGGAGTGCTGTGCAGTTTTGGTCCCCTTATCTAAGGAAGGATATACTTTCCTTAGAGGGAGTACAGAGACGTGCCACTAGGCTGCTTCCTAGGATGAGGGGATTGTCCTATGAGAAGAGATTGAATAGACTAGGCCTCTGTTCCCCAGAACTCAGTAGAGTGAGAGGTAATCTCACTGGCAGATAAAATGGTCAGTGGCTTGACATGGTAAATGCTGGGAGGATGTTTCCTCTTGCTGGGCAATCTAGAATGAAGGGTTACAGTCTCAGTATAAAGGGCTTGGTCATATTTGACTGAGAAGAGGAGATTTTCTTTTCAGTCAAAGGGTTATGAATCTTTGGAATTCTGTCTCCCAGAGAGCTCTGGATGCTCAATCATTGTGTATATTCAAGAGAGATCGATAGGTTTTTGGATATTAAGGGAATCAAGGGGGCTGTGCCAGTGTGGTAAGATGGAGTTGAGGTAGGAGAACAGCTGTTATATTATTGAATGATGGAACTATTTCAATGGGCAGAGTGGCCACTCCTGCTCTTATTTCTGATGTAAACTTTCATTCCCTCCCAGGGATTGTTTTATTCTTCAAAAAGAGAAATACTGCAGCCGCTATAAATCTGAATAACAGAAGATTCTGGAAACACTCAGCAGTTCCAGCAGTATCTGTGGAGAGAGGAAGGGAGGAGCAATGTTTCAGGTCTATAGAAGGGTTAGAGAACTGGACCATGAACCCGAGCTTCTCTTCTCCACAGTTGTTTCCGGACTGGCTGAGTGTTTTCAGCATTTTAGCTTTTTTTCTTTCTATATGTTATCTCTTTCCCTTTTGACTGTTTGCTGTGAAACTTTCAGCATTGTGCTCAGTTCTTTGTGTAGTTATGTTTTCTTTATTTGAAGTAATGCAAATAGTATCCTGAAAAATCAGACAGAAATACTGCTCAATGTAGTGTAATATATAACAGGGCACATTTACAAATATCAGATCAATATAGTAAACATTTTTATTAAGAATTGATTACTTTTATTTTCAGTATAATAATGTGAGGCAATATGAGTTTATTACAAAGTTTATTACCTCACATTACCTGTTTATTAACCCTGACAGGCTGTGCCAATTTCTGCTTCTATTTTGCAGTTCTCACTTTCAGCTAGCAAATGTCAGCAATCTGTGATACAGTGCAGTTTACAGATCAGACAGTCAACACGACATGCAATAATTGTTCAGATTATGGAGGACAGGTGGGATTTAGAAATACTGGGAATGGAGATGAGTTGTTATTACACTGAGTTTGCCCAAAGATTAGAGACACCATTGTGGCAAATCAGTCTGTTGTCCTGTACATGAGAATGAGAATCATTCTTTATTTGTGGCTGTCAGTCTCTATTACTGAGTGGGAGTGTGGGATTCATGCTGCATTGGTCAGTCTCTGGTACAAAGTGTCATTTTCACTCTGAATGTATAAGGCTCTGGAACTGTTTGTGTGTGTGGAATTCATTCTGTATCTGTCAATCTCTGGTACTATATATGAATGTGGCATATATGTTTTCGCTCTCAGTGTCACTGTATTTGTGTGTGGGTTTCATTTGATATCTGTCAGCCTCTGTTTCTGTACACGACTGTCAGATTCATACTGTGCCAAAATGTCCCTGTTGCTGTATGTGACTGTGTGATTCATTCTGTATCTGTCATTCCCTGGTATTATGTGTCAGTATAGACTCATTCTGTATCCCAGTCACATGCACTATATTTGAGAGTGCGATTAATTCTGTACCTTTAAGTCACTGGTATTATATGTAAGTGTTGGATTTCTGTTGGATCTCTCAGTTATTTTTTCTGTTGTGAATTTGGGATGGACATAACATCTGTCAGTCTCTGGTACTGCCTGTGAGTGTGTGTTTTGTTCAGTATCTGTCAGTCTCAGGTACTGTCCGCGTGTGCACTTTTTGTTCAATATTTTCAGTTTCTGGTACTGCCTGTGAGTGTAGGTTATATTCAATGTCTGTCAGTCTCTGGCACTGCCTGTGAGTGGAGGTTATGTTCAGTATCTGTCAGTCTCTGGTACTGCCTGTGAGTGTGGGTTTTGTTCAGTATCTGTCAGTCTCTGGTACTTCCTGTGAGTGTGGGTTTTGTTTAGTATCTGTCAGTCTCTGGTACTGCCTGTGAGTGTAGGTTATGTTCAATGTCTGTCAGTCTCTGGCACTGCCTGTGAGTGTAGGTTATGTTCAGTATCTGTCAGTCTCTGGTACTGCCTGTGAGTGTGGGTTTTGTTCAGTATCTGTCAGTCTCTGGTACTTCCTGTGAGTGTGGGTTTTGTTCAGTATCTGTCAGGCTCTGGTACTGCCTGTGAGTATGGGTTTTGTTCAGTATCTGTCAATCTCTGGTACTGCCTGTGAGTGGAGGTTATGTTCAGTATCTGTCAGTCTCTGGTACTGCCTGTGAGTGTGGGTTTTGTTCAGTATCTGTCAGTCTCTGGTACTTCCTGTGAGTGTGGGTTTTGTTCAGTATCTGTCAGTCTCTGGTACTGCCTGTGTGTGGGATGCATTCAGTAGCCATTAATCTCTGGGTTAGTTTGTCATTCTGGATTCACTCTACACAAAATTACATAGTATTTACAGCACAGAGACAGGCTTTTCTGCCCAAGTGCTGGTAGTTCCAATGAGGTTACTCCAACCCTACTTCATCTAATCCTATCAGCAAATCTCTCAAATTGTTTCTGCCTCATTTAATCATTTAGCTTGATGTTAAATGTAACAATGTTCAGCAGCTCAAGTGCTGTCAAAGCAGGGTAAAGAAGATTCCCCTGAGTTATTTATTTAATTTATTACTGACTATTTCATATCGACAGCTTTGGACTCCACCACAAGTGGGAAACATCTCTACCTCTACCCTAACGAAACCCTTCATATTATTCAATGCTTCTATTAGGTGACCACTTAGAGAAAAGAGCCCAGGATTGTTCAATAGTATGAACTCCTGTGGAACATATAGCTCATTTTGTATTTATGGAATAAATGCTGTATCTCAGTCTGAAACTGTATGTGATTTTAGATTGGCATATAATGTGTAGCTCAGGCTGCAATAAATAACTGAGACAATATCTTTCACTCTAACACTATAGTTTTGTGGAGTGCTATGTTATTTGTCATTCAGTCTGTTCTGATAGAATATATAATGTTACTTTTAAGTCTGAGGCAATGGGGGGTCAGGTACAGGGTCCGGGGGTGCCCAATGGGGGCGGTTGGAGCTTTGAGGGTGGCCCTCCATGGGGAACAGGGTGCCTAGTCAGGAGGACCCCCCCCCCCCCGCAGCCCGCAAGAAAGATGCCTGGTTTTATCAGGCAGGGTTCTTGGTGCCTTTGCCACACTGCCTCCCCGCCCCCAACCCAACCGAGGATAAAATACCTGCAGCAGAGAGAGGAGGCCCATAAGTGGCTGTTAATTGGCCAATTAAGGGCCTTGATTGGCCTGGGGCAGACAGGCTGTTTCTCCCCACCCCCGTTCCCTGTAATATTGCAGTGGGTGTGGGAGTGGGTCAGAAAATTTCCATCAGATTGGAAGTTGGCAAATGTTACACTGCCTTTCAGGAAAGGAGGGACAGAGAAAACTGTGAACTACAGGTCAGTTAGCCTAATATCAGTCCTTGGGAAAATGCAGGAAGTCTGAACAATGCATTGAGAAAAGCATTCAAACAAGTCAACATGATTTTCCTGAAGGGAAATCTTGTTTGACAAATTTATGAGAGTTTTTTGAGGATGTAATTAGTAGGGTAAAGGGAAACTAGTCATATTCCTGGATTTCCAAAAGGCATTCAATAAGGTGCTACATAAAAGGTTAATAGAGAAGATAAGGGACTCATGGAATTGTGGGTTATATATTAGCATGGATAGAGGATTGGTTAATGGACAGGAAGCATAGAGTGGGTATAAACAGATTGGCAGGCAGTGAATAATGGAGTGTCGCAAGGATAAGTGCTGGGGTCTCAGCTATTTACAATCTAAATTAATGACTTAGATGAAGAGACAGAGAGCAATGTATCTAAGTTTGCTGATGATACAAAGGTAGGTGGAAAGGGAAGCTGTGGGAGGACATAGAGAGGCTGCAAAGAGATATAGACAAGTTCAGCGAGTGGGCAAGAAGATGGTAGATGGAGTATAATGTAGGGAAGTGTGAAGTTCTTCACTTTGGTCATAAGAATAGAAAAGTAGAATATTTGATAAAAGGTGTGAAACTTGTAACTGTTGGTGTTCAAAGAGACTTGAGTGTTCTTGCACAAGGAATACAGAAAGTTAGCATGCAGGTACAACAAGCAATTAGGAAGGCAAATGGCGTGTTGGCCTTTATTGCGAGGGGATTAGAATACAGGAATAAAGAAGTTTGCTACAATTGTACAGGATTTCGGTGAGACCACATCTGGAATACAGTGTGAAGTTTTGGTCTGCACACTTAAGAAAGGATATATGTGCATTGGAGGCGGTGCAGCAAATGTTCACTAAATTAGTCCCTGGGATGAGGGGATTGTCCTATGATGGGAGGCTGAGTAAATTGGGCCTATACTCTGGAGTTTAGAAGAATGAGAGGTGATCTCATTGAAACATACAAAATTCCAAAGGGGCTGGATAGGGGAGACACTGAGAGATTGTTTCTGCTGGTCAGACAATCTAAAACATGGGGACACAGTCCCACGATAAGGGGCTGATCATTTAGGACTGAGATGAGGAGAAATTACTTCACTCAAAGGGTTGTCAATCTTTGGAATTTTCTACTCCAGAGGATTGTGGATGCTCCATCATTGAATACATGTAAAGCTCCGATAGACAGATTTTTGATCTCTCAGAGAATCAGGGTATAAGGCGAGCAGGCGGGAAAGTGGAATTGAAGCCTAAGATCATCCACGATGGTACTGAATGGCGGAGCAGGCTCCACGGGCCACATGATCTACTCCTGCTCCTATTTTGTGTGTTTTTGTGTTCTGACTACTTCTGCTGTCGGTGATTGTGGAACTGATGTCTCTGCTCTCTGTGAGTGATACTGTACTTACTGTGTGTGAGGAGCTGGCTGCACTTCCCCTTGTGTCGAGGAATCACTACATTTATTCAGCTTCCTCAAGTATTGCCTGTTGAAAGAAAAAGTATTAATTATAATTCAGGAAGAGATGTGGTGGAAGTTACAAGAGAGACCAAAACAATTTTTCAATGAATAATCATTGTGAACAATCACAAAGGAAATCCAGCAATACAAACAGAATCAGTGTCTGATTCCACTGCAGTCCTGCAGCCCCCAGCTACTGCATACCAGGGGCTTTGGCCATTTTACAACAATTAAATAACATCCAGAAACAATCCACTGGGCCATGAATGGGACTGACCGACGGAACAGGGACTTTTACACAGGTCAGATTTCCTATTCCCGCTCCCATGGTCTAACAGTTCAAATGAAACCAAACAGCCGCTGTTTAAAATGTGTCCTTCACACTTCTCACCTGGTGCCGATAATAGATTCTCTTTGTGTAACTCCCCACATCCTGACTGTCCGCTTCTGTTTCCACACTTCACTGTCCAATAACAACAAACTGTGGGAACAGGCTATATCCCTCTCATTCCGCTAGCGCGGACATGATGGGCCGAATGGACTCATTCTGTGCCTGAAGTTTTCCACGTTTCTGGCTGAAGTGCTGCAGAAATCTGGGCCTGAGCTCCCCTCCCCCAGCACTGCCTGTGAGCGGAAGAAGATGGTTTAAAACAGCCGCGAATGGAGAGATCCCGGTCCCGGGGGAAGGGAGCAAACAGCAGCCTCCTTCCAGCAGGACATCGCTTTGGGAGCATGTCCGCAGATAGACTCAGAGATCAGCATCGAGTACGGGGCAAGTTCAGGGGCAGGCGGGGGCTGTTTGTAGGAGGCGGAGTGGATCTGAAACTGGTCTCGGAACATGGAGTGAGTGGAGAGGCCATTCTCCGGTTGTGTGTGGACAAGGGGATGGAGACAGAATGGGAAGAAACTTATTGTAGTGGAGTGAAACAGTGACAATATTTGTGTTGCGGTGGTTCTTTTGCGGGTATCCATAATGATTATTATTTGAGAGATTAAATTCATTAAAACTCTATATCTTTGATCTCACCTGTATTTTAGTTACAAACATACTTTTGTTCAAACAGGGAAATGATTGAATGAACCAGAATAAATGGGCTATTTCCTCCACCCAAGTTACAAGGAAGAGTGCCACCAGCTCCTTCTCACACACAATATGTACATTATCACTCACAGAGCGCAGAGACACAGACAGGTCATCAGTTCCACAGTCTCAGACAGCAGAAATAGTTCCAGAGACACATTTTCAATCCATCAATCAAATAGAGCAGGAAAGACAGACGTTGTTTCTATGTCACCCCAACTCATTACCACTGACAGGGAGATACATACATCCCAGTCCAACATCTCACCCACAATCAAATTATCAGTGTGTCAATCCCACAATAGTGCAACCTCAGCTACAAATTAAACACACAGAGAACTGACACGTGGTTCCTGTTTCAAAGTTACAGAATTAACCTCAATAATGTACTCTGAGATTTAAGTTAAATACCAGCCCAATATTTACACAGGTTATGAGTTTATTATCAGTATTAATTCCCATCATGTTTCCAGACACATACATTAGACTCAAGTCCATAATCAGATTGAGAGATTCTGAAATATCGTATAACCTGAGATCCAAACTCAGATTCCAGTTTAAAACTCATCCGGATTGTGAAACTAAAAGATACATTATAAATTTGATCAGTATAGTCTGAGCTCTAAATTACATACCAGTCCTAAAACCTCGTACAGTGGCAGATGGAAGATACTGTACAATTCCAGACTGAGCTCATTTTACATGCAAATCCAAGATACTCACTCAGACTGAATGGCACTGATCAAATTGATCAGTAAAGCCTGAGTTGCACTTGCACACCAATCCTGTATCAGATTGTAGGATACATTATCTTTCACTATTGTGTTCACAGTGACAGATATTTAATACTAAGCAAAACCTTAAATATATTGTCTGCTTAAAACCTACCACATCAATGGCCTGTTGCTGTGCTGACATTTTATGGAGAATAAATCCAGACTTGCCATCAGTCCCAGGGACGGAGGATTATATAATGAATCCCACACTCACACAGAGTACCAGATACTGACAGATAAAGAGCGATGCTGAAACACATGCTCAGTGCCAGATGCTGCAAGATATAGGTTGATTACTGCACTCACTCACAGTACTTCAGCCTGAGTCATCTAAAGCAACCTAACACACAAAAAATAGCAGTGAGAGAGTAAGAAAGAGTCCAAAACTCACATAGAGTACCAGACACTGATAGATACAAACTGAAAACTACACACACATGGATATAGGATTGGCTAACTCACAGGAAACAGAGAGTGGGGACAAATGGGGCATTTTCAGATTGGAAAACTGTAACTAATGGAATGTCACAGGTATCAGTGCTGGTGCCTCAACTATTTATGGTCTATATTAATAATTGCATGAAGGCACTGAGTGCACTGTTGCCAAATTTATGGGTGGTACAAAGATAGGTAGGAAAGAAAGTCGTGAGGAGAACATAAAGTGTCTGCAAAGAGATATAGATAGGTTAAGTCAGTGGGCAAAAGTTTGGCAGATGGAGTATAATATGGGAAAATGTGAGATTGTCTACTTTGGCAGGAAGAATAGAAAAACAGAATATTACTTACATAGAGAAATACTGCAGAATGCAGCTGTACTGAGGGATCTGGGTGCCAGGTACATGAATTACAGAAAAGTTAGCATGAAGGTATAGCAAGTAATTAGGAATGCAAATGGAATGTTGGAATTTTTAGAGAGGGGAATGGAGTATAAAAGTAGGGAAGCTTTGCTGTAACTGTACAGGGCATTAGTGGCATCCCAACTAAAGTACTCCATACAGTTTTGGTCTCCTTACTTAAGGAGGGATATACTTGTATTGGAATCAGTTCAAAGAATGTTCACTAGGCTGATTCCTGGGATGAAGGGTTGACTTGTGAGAAAACGTTGAGCAGATTGGGCCTCTACTCACTGGAGTTTAGAAGATTGAGAGATGATCTTATTGAAACCTATAAGATTCTCAGTGGGCTGGACAGGTAGATGCTGGGAAGATGTTTCTCCTTGTGGGGGAATGTAGAATTATGGGCCACAGTTTCAAGATAAGTGGTCTCCCATTCAAGAAAGAGATGAGGAGGAATTTCTTCTGTCAGAGGGTTGTTCATCTTTGGAATTCTGTTCTCCAGAGGACTGTGGAGGCTGGGTCATTGAATATATTCAAGGCTGTGATAGACAGATTTTTTGATGTACAAGGGAGTCATTGGTCAATGGGCACAGGCAGGAAAGTGGAATTAAGGCCTCAATCAGAACAGGCATGATCTTATTGAATGGCAGAGCAGGATTTATGGGCCACATGGCCTTCTGGAAGCGATCCTGAGTGTCATTGTCGATATCTGCCCTTGGTGACAGGAGGTTCCCAAGGTATGAGCAGTGATCCACATTGTCCAGTGATTCGCCGTGGATCTTAATAGTCGGGGGCAGTGTCGGGGAGCAGGCTGGCAGAGGACCTTAGCTTTCCGGATGTTTTGCTTCAAGCCAATTCTTTCATACGCCTCCATGAATGCATCGATGAGGGTTTGAAGCTTGGCCTCTGAGTGTGCGCATATGCAAGCATTGTCAGCATACTGCAGCCCGATGACAGATGTTGGAGTGGCCTTGCTTCAGGACTGCAGGCAATGTAGTTTCAATAGTTTCCCACTCGTCCTGTAGAGTAGATCTGCTTACACGAACGAAAGAACAGCTGATGGGCTGAAAGAGTGCAGGAAATACAGCAACTTGCTGACAGCCACGACATGTGTGGATTCTTCAGCACCATCAAGACCATTTATGGCCCAAATTACCAAGGACCTACCCTACTGAGAGTAAAGAATGGAGTGACACTGATCAAGGTCAGAGAGGCAGTCAGCACTCATTGGAAGTAGCACTTTGAAGATCTTCTCAATCGAAACTCAGTCTTTGATGCAAGTGCCACATTCCACAGCATGTTACCGACCATGATGTCAACACAATCCCAGCCCAACAGAAATTGAAAAGGCAATCTAACAGGTAAAAAAAAATGAAGGCCACCGGCATAGATGGAATTCCCTCTGAAAATCTAAAATACGACAGAGAAGAAGACTTAACACAAATACATGGTCTCATTTCCCTCAGCTGGAAGGACGAGAGCACGCCAGGGATCTCTGAGATGCTGTCATTGTGATCATCACCAAAAATGGTGACAAGACCGACTGTGGTAATGACAGAGGGGTATCCCAGCTGTTCACTACAGGGAAGGTCATCACAAGAGTCCTTCTCAACTGTCTCCTCCCCGTGGCTGAAGATCTCCCACTGGAATCACAATGTGGATTCTGTCCATCAAGAGACACAGTGGACATGATCATCACAGCAAGACAATGCCAAGAAAATGTAGGGAGCAGCAGCAACCTTTCTACCTGGTCTTCTCTGACCTGACAAAGGCCTTCGACTCTGCCAACCAGGAGGGATTATGGAACGTCTTCCTCAAATTTGGCTGCCAGAAAAATTCGTCACCAACCTCCAACGACTGCATGATGACATGCAAGCTGTAATCCTTCCCAACGGACCTACCACTGACCCAATCCCAATGCAAACTGGGGTCAACTAAGTCTGTGTCATCGCACCAACGCTCTTTTCCATCTTCCTCGCCGCAACACTCCTCCTCAACTCCTCACACTCAAACACAGCAACAGAGACTGACAGATACAGAATGGATGTCATACTCAAACACAGTACCAGAGTCTAAAAGATACAGTGGTGCGGTGGTTAGCACTGCAACCTCACAGCTCCAGGGACCCGGGTTCGATTCTGGGTACTGCCTGTGCGGAGTTTGCAAGTTCTCCCTGTGACCACGTGGGTTTTCGCCAAGTGCTCCGGTTTCCTCCCAGCGCCAAAGACTTGCAGGTTGATAGGTAAATTGGTCATTGTAAATTGCCCCTAGTGTAGGTTGGGAATACTGCAGGGTTAGTATAAATGGGTGATTGATGGTCGGCACAGACTCGGTGGGCTGAAGGGCTTGTTTCAGTGCTATATCTCGAAATAAATAAATCCGGAATAAATCCAAACAGCACCAGAGACTGAGAACTGCTGAATGACAGAACACATTCAAACACAGGATCAGAGAATAAAAGAAATGGAATTAATTGCACACTCACATGCAATAGCAACGACAAAGAATCATCATCAAGCGTCCTTTCAACAACATGCAGAACATTTCCAGAGAGCTTGGCACAGGGAGCGGCTCTTTCAATGTAAACTGGAGCTGGAGAGAGTCTTTGTGAAACATACTTCCTGATTGCAGTACGAATGTTTGTGATTGGCTGCAAAGTTTGAATGTGATTGGATGGTGAAGGACACCAATTATAGTATTACAATATAAACCCATTGTGACATCTCTCCCAATCACCCAATCACAATCTTTACTTTCCCCCATCCCTTATTAGCATAGAGCTGTGGGATTGTCTATTTAATCCGCACTCGGAAGGGGTTTGGTTTATTTCTGAGTCTGAAATTCAATCTGAAGATGGCTGAGAAGAAGAAAGCAGCTGCTAAGAAGGGCGCCAAGAAAACTGTGAGTAAACCATCAGCAAAGGGCGGTAAGAGGCGGAGAAAGTCGAGGAAGGAGAGTTGCTCCATCTACATCTACAAAGTGATGAAGCAGGTTCACCCCGACACCGGCATCTCCTCCAAGGCCATGAGCATCATGAACTCGTTTGTGAACGATATTTTCGGGCGCATCGCGGGTGAGGCTTCCCGCCTGGCCCATGACAACAAACGCAGCACCATCAGCTCCCGGGAGATTCAGACTACCGTGCGCCTGCTGCTGCCCGGGGAGCTGGCCAAGCACGCCGTGTCGGAAGGGACAAAGGCGGTGACCAAGTACACCAGCTCCAAGTAAAACTGCACAATGGACTGAAAAACATCCCAAACACAACGGCTCTTTTAAGAGCCACCCACAATCTCTCTGAAAAAGCTACTACATCATCTCTCTAGTTTTGATTTGTTTTGTTTTTTTATACGAAGAGTCTGGAACTTTCTAATTGCCTTTGTGATCTCTGTTTTAGCCCCATGGATTCTGGGTGATTCACTTTCACTGTTGGGATCTTTGTGTCTCTACTTAATAATGGGGCGTAAATTAATTACTGATCACTGAGCCCATGTACGCTTTGATCTCGGACTATTCTCCGTCCTTTTTGAAACAGTCTGTAAGGGCGGCAGAAAGTCTCATTCACAGCATTCTGGAAGCGGACACATTTCGGGTCAATCTTTGTCAAGATACCGCATCACTGATTCTCGATTGAACCTATTTGTGGGAGACAAAAACGGAGAGAAAGTGTTTTATTGTCAGGAGTTGAAATGTGAGACTGAGGTTTCCTACAACAGCGGGGTTTCTAGAAAATGTACTTATTAATTATTGAGGCCGAGCTTGAACAAGGGAAACAAGTGACTGATCTGTCAGCTGATTGACGAAATAGTACAATAGCGAAAATGAACGCGCGTCCGAGATCAAAGCGAACATGGGGTCAGTGATCAGTAATTAATTTACACGGCATTAAGTAGAGACACAAAGATCCCAAAAGTGAAAGTGAATCACCCAGAATCCATGGGGTTAAAACAGAGATCACAAAGGCAATTGGAAAGTTCCAGACTCTTCATGAAAAAAACAAATTGATACCATAGAGATGATGTAGCTTTTTCAGAGAGATTGTGGGTGGCTCTTAAAAGAGCCGTTGAGTTTGGGATGTTATTCAGTCCATTGTGCAGTTTTACTTGGAGCTGGTGTACTTGGTCACCGCCTTTGTCCCTTCCGACACGGCGTGCTTGGCCAGCTCCCCGGGCAGCAGCACGCGCACGGCGCTCTGGATCTCCCGGCAGCTGATGGTGCTGCGCTTGTTGTAATTGGCCAGGCGGGAAGCCTCACCCGCGATGCGCTCGAAAATATCGTTCACAAACGAGTTCATGATGCTCATGGCCTTGGAGGAGATGCCGCTGTCGGGGTGAACCTGCTTCATCACTTTGTAGATGTAGATGGAGTAACTCTCCTTCCTCGACTTTCTCCGCTTCTTGCCACCCTTTGCAGACGGTTTATTTAAGGTTTTCTTGGCGCCCTTCTTAGCAGCTGCTTTCTTCTTCTCCTCAACCATCTTCAGATCCAATTGCAGACACAGAAATAAACCAAACCCCTTCCGAGTGCGGATTAAATAGACAATCCCACAGCTCTATGCTAATGAGGGATGGGGGAAAGTAAAGATGGTGATTGGGAGTGATGTCTAAACGGTTTTATATTGAAATTGCCTAATTGGTGTCTTCCGCCATCCAATCAGAATAAATATTTGCAACCAATCACAAACACCCTGACTGCAATCCGTAAGTATATTTCACAAAGACTCTCGCCAGTCCCAGTTGATAGTAAAACAGTCGCTCCCTATGTAAAGCTCCCTGGAAATGTCCTGGCTGTTGTTGGGAGGACACTTTTTGACTGATTCTGTGTCGTTGTGTCTCTGCTATTGCATGTGAGTGAGCAATTAATTCCGTTTATTTTGCTCTCTGCTACTGTGTTTGAGTGTTTTATGTAATTTGGTAGCTCTCAGTCTCTAGTTCCGTGTCAGTGCGCCATTTTCCCACACTCTCTTGGCCAGTCTGGACATACCAGTGGAAGCCTTTCCCATGTGCTTGTTGACTTCTGCATCGGGAGACAGGTTACTGGTGATAATTGAGCCTGGACAGGTGAACTCTTGAACCACTTCCAGAGCGTGTTCGCCCATATTGATGGATGGAGTATTTATAATGACCTGTCCCATGATGTTCGTTTTCTTGAGGCTGATGGTTCGGCCAAATTCGTTGTAGGCAGCCGCAATGCTGTCAATGAGTCTCTGCAGACACTCTTCAGTGTGGGATGTTAATGCAGCATCGTCAGCAAAGAGGAGTTCCCTGATGCGAACTTTCGGTACTTTGCTCTTCGCTCTTAGACAGGCAAGGTTGAACAAACTGCCATCTGATCTTGGAGGAAAATTCCTTCTTCTGAAGACTTGAACGCATGTGAGAGCAGCAGGGAGAAGAAGATCCCAAACAGTGTAGGTGCGAGAACACTGCTATGTCCAGACTGGCCAAGTAAGTGTGGGGAAATGGCACACTGACACGGAACACAAAAGTCCAAGTATATCAAGCCTGTGTCCTCAGTACTTTGCTCGACGGCAGCGAGGCCTGGACAACGTATGTCAGCCAAGAGCGACGTCTCAATACGTTCCATCTTTGCTGCCTCTGGAGAATCCTTGGCAACAGGTGGCAGGACAGTATCTCCAACACAGAAGTCCTTGAGGCGGTCAACATCCCCAGCATATACACCCTACGGAGCCAGCGGCGCTTGAGATGGCTTGGCCATGTGAGCCGCATGAAAGATGGCAGGATCCCCAAGGACACATTGTACAGCAACATCGTCACTGGTTTCAGAACCACCGACCATCCATGTCTCCACTTTAAAGTCGTTTGCAAACACGACATGAAGTCCTGTGACATTGATCACAAGTCGTGGGAGTCAGTTGCCAGTGATCGCCAGAGCTGGCGGACAGCCATAAATGCGGAGCTAAAGTGTGGTGAGTCGAAGAAACTTAGCAGTTGGCAGGAAAAAAGACAGAGGCTCAAGGGGAGAGACAACTGTGTAACAGCCCCAACAACCAATTTTACCTGCAGCACCTGTGGAAGAGTCTGTCACTCTAGAATTTGCCTTTATAGCCACTCCAGGTGCTGCTTCACAAACCACTGACAAGCTCCAGGCGCTTACCCATTGTCTCTCGAGACAAGGAGGCCAAAGAAGAAGAAAAGAAGTCTCCGGTGCTGTGTGGATTCATTCTGTATCTATCAGACTCTAGGACTGTGAGTGTGACATCCATTCTGTATCTGTCAGACTCTGGTACTGTGAGTGTGACATCCATTCTGTATCTGTCAGTCTCTGGTACTGTGAGTATGAGGAGATGAGGTGGAGTGTTGTGGCAAGGATGATGGAAAAGAGCATTGGTGCGATGACCCAGCCTTGCTCGACCCCAGTTTGCATTGGGATTGGCTCAGTGGTAGGTCCGTTGGGAAGGATTACAGCTTGCATGTCATCATGCAGTCATCAGAGGATGATGATGAATTTCTCTGGGCAGCCAAATTTGAGGACGTTCCATAATCCCTCCTGGTTGGTAGAGTCGAAGGCCTTTGTCAGGTCAGAGAAAACCAGGTATAAAGGTTGCTGCTGCTCCCGACATTTTCTTGGAGTTGTCTTGCTGTGAAGATCATGTCCATTATGCTACTTGATGGACAGAATCCACATTGTGATTCCAGTAGGAGCTCTTCAGCCACGGGGAGGAGGCAGTTGAGAAGGACTCTTGTGATGACCTTCCCTGTGGTGGACAGCAGGGATACCCCTCTGTAGTTACCACAGTCAGTCTTGTCACCTTCTTTAAAGATGATCACTATTACAGTGTCTCGGAGATCCCCTGTTATACTCTCCTCCTTCCAAATGAGGGAAATGAGACCGCGTATTTGTGTCAAGAGTGCTTCTCTGCCAGATTTGAGAATTTTGATGGGAATTCCATCTATGCCAGCGGCCTTATTGTTTTTTCGCTGTCAGATGTCCTTTTCAATCTCTGTCAGCCTGGGATTGTGCTGACAGCACGGTGGGTAGCATGCTGTGGAATGCGGTCAAGGGCACTTGCATCAAGGACTGAGTTGCGATTGAGGAGATCTTCAAAGTGCTACTTCCAACGAGTGCTGATTGCCTCTCTGACCTTGATCAGTGTCACTCCATTCTTTACTCTCAGTTGGGTAGGTCCTTGGTAATTTGGGCCATAAATGGTCTTGACTGTGCTGAAGAATCCACACATGTCGTGGCTGTCAGCACGTTTTTGTTGTTCCAGTGTTCTTTCAGCCCATCAGCTGTTCTTTAGGTCGCATGTGTAGATCTACTCTACAGGACGAGTGGGAAACTATTTAACCTATGTTGCCTCCAGTCCAGATGTAAGGCCACTCCAACCTCTGTCATCAAGCTGCAGTATGCTGACGACGCCTGCGTATGCGCACACTCAGAGGCCAAGCGTCAAACCCTGATCAATGCATTCACGGAGGTGTATGAAATAATTGGCCTTAAGCAAAACATCCAGAAGACAGAGGTCCTCTACCAGCCTGCTCCCCGACACTGCCCCTCGACTATCAAGATCCACGGTGAACCAGTGGGCAATGTGGATCACTGCTCATACCTTGGGAACCTCCTGTCACCAAGGGCAGATATCGACAATGACACTCAGCATCACGTCTACTGTGTCAGCATAGCCTTCAGTCCTCTGAGGAAAAGAATGTTTGATGACAAAGAACTTAAATCAGACACCAAGCTCATGGTTGACATGGCTGCAGTGTTACCTGCCCTCCTGTATGTGTCAGAAACATGGATACTGTACAGCAGACATCTCAAAGCCCTGGAGAGATATCACCGGTGGTGATTCCGCAAGATCCTGTAAATTCAGTTGCAGGACAGGCGCTGCAATATCAGTGTCCTCTCTCAGGCCAACATCCCCAGTATCGAGACACTGGTCATGGCTAGTCAGTTATGTTGGACGGGCCACATCATCCCCATGCCTGACGCCAGAGTCCCAAAACAAGCTTTCTACTCTGAACTCCATCAGGGCAAGAAGCTACCAGGAGGGCAGAGGAAACATTACAAGAATTTCCTTCAAGACATCCTGAAAAGCCCTGACATCTGCACTGATTCATGGGCATCTCTTGCCTGAGACCTCCCAAAATGGAGAAGAAGCATCCGCGAAGGTGCCAGCCAGTTTGAAATTCGTCGACATGCCCAGGAAGCAACCAACTGCAAAGAGTGGAAGGAGTATTTGGAAATTGGAGAATCCCATTCACCCACCTCACCAAGCACCATCTGCCCCACCTGTGGCCGAGTGTGTGGATCAAGAATTGGACTATTCACTTGCCTAATGAACCACAACCCTGGAGTGGAAGAAAGTCATCCTCATTCCTGAGGGAGTTCCGAAGAAGAAGTTTAGTGTGACATCCATTCTGCATCTGTCAGTCTCTGGTATTGAATATGAGTGTGGGATTCATTCAGTATCTGTCGGTCCCTTGCACTGTGTTTGAGTGCAGTTTTCAGGCTGTATCTATGAGTATCTTGTGTGTGAGTTTTGTATTCATTTGCATCTTTCAACCTCGAACACATTATTTGAGTTTTGCAGTCATTCTGAACTGACCCTTGGTAATGTATGTGTGTTTGAGGGTGATTGTTTACCTGTTAATCTGTTGTCCTGTACATGAGCGTGAGATTCATTCTGTATAACTCTATCTCTGTTCTTGTTGTGCGTGTGTGATTCATTCTGTATAACTCTATCTCTGTTCTTGTTGTGTGTGTGTGTGATTCATTCTTTATGCTCCATCTCTGGTATCACATTTATGTGTGGTATCAATTCCATTTCTGTCATTTCTGGTACTGTATGTGAGTGTTTACTTCATTCTGTAACTGTCAGTCTCTGGCACTGTCTGCATGTTCTGGATCCATTTTGTAACTATCAGTCTCTCGCTGAGTGTGAATGTGGAATTAATTCTCTCCATCTCTAGTGTCATGTGTAAATTTGGAGTTCATTCTGAATTGGTCATTGGTACTGGATCTGCCATTCTCTAGTACAGTTTGTGAATGTGGGATTCGTTCTGTACCTGTCACTCACTGGTACTTTGTGAAAGTGTGCAATACATTCTGTATCTGTCGGCCTCTGGTAGTGTGTGTGATTGTGGGATGAATTAATTAGCAGTCAGTGGTGCTCGATGTGAATGTGGAAATCATTCTGTAACTCAGTCTGATATTGTTCTGTGAGGGTGGGAATCACATGTATCTTTCAATCCCTGGTGCTGTGTGTGAGCATGGGATTCATTCTGTACCTGTCAGTCATACTGTATGTATCTGTGGGATTTATTCTGTACCTTTCAGTCTCTGGTATTTTGTACGAAAGTGGGATTAATTCTGGATCCACTGCCACACACTGGTTGAGTGTGTGTGTGTGTGTGTGTGTGTGTAAGAAGATAAAAAGATACAAAATAGGAGCAGGAGATGGCCATTTGGCACATCGAGCCTGCTCCGCCATTCAGTAAGATCGGGGTTGTTCTGATTGTGGCCTTGACTCCACTTTCCTGCCTGCGCCCATGACCATTGACTCCCTTGTAGATCAAAAATCTGTCTATCACAGCCTTGAATATATTCAATGACCCAGCCTCCACAGTCCTCTGGAGAACAGAATTCCAAAGATGAACAACCCTCTGAGCGAAGAAATTCCTCCTCATCTCCTTCTTGAATGGGAGGCCACTTATCTTGAAACTGTGGTCCCTAATTCTACATTCCCCCACAAGGAGAAACATCCTCTCAGCATCTACCTGTCCAGCCCACTGAGAATCTTATAGGTTTCAATAAGATCACCTTTCAATCTTCTAAACTCCAGTGAGTATAGGCCCAACCTGCTCAACTTTTTCTCATAAGACAATCCAACTTCCCAAGTATCAGCCGAGTGAACCTTCTCTGAACTGATTCCAATGCAAGTATAGCCCTCCTTAAGTAAGGAGACCACAACTGTGTGGAGTACTTTAGTTGGGATGTCACTAATGCCCTGTACAGTTACAGCAAATCTTCCCTACTTTTAAACTCCATTCCCCTCTCTAAAAATGCCAACATTCCAGTTGCCTTCCTCATTACTTGCTATAGCTGCATGCTAACTTTTTTGTAATTCATGTACCTGGACACACAGATTCCTTGGTAATATTCTGTTTTTCTATTCTTCCTGCCAAAGTAGACAATCTTACATTTTCCCATATTATACTCCATCTGCTAAACTTTTGCCCACTTATTTAACCTATCTATATCTCTTTGCAGACACTTTGTGTCCTTCTCACAACTTGCTTTCCTCCCTATCGTTGTGCCATCCATAAATTTGGATTTACACTCGGTCCCTTCATGCAAGTTATTAATAAAGACCATAAAGATTGAGGCACCAGCACTGATCTCTGTGGCACTCCATTAGTTACAGTTTGCCAATTTGAAAATTTCCCAATTATCCCCACTCTGTTTCTTGTGAGTTAGCCAATACTATATCCATGTGCGTGCAGTTTTCAGATTGTGTCTATTAGTGTCTGTTGCTCTGAGTTTTGGACTCTTTCTCAATCTCTCAGTGCTACTATTTGTGTGTTAGGTTGCTTTAGATGACTCAGGCTGAGGTACTGTCAGTGAGTGCAGTAATCAACCTACACCTTTCAGCATCTGGCACTGAGCATGGGTTTCAAAATCACTCTCTAACTGTCAGTGTCTGGTACTCTGTGTGATTGTGGGATTCATTATATAACCTTCCGTCACTGGGACTGGTGCAAGTCTGGATTTATTCTACATAAAAATTCAGCACAGCAACAGGCCACTGATGTGGTAGGTTTTAAGCAGACAGGTAGATACATAAATCCTGTTTGAGGTTTTGCCCAGTATTAAATAGTATCTGTCACTGTGAACACAATAGTGAAATATAATGTATCCTACAATCTGATACAGGATTGATAAAAAAAAAAAACAAAGAACAAAGATAATTACAGCACAGGAACAGGCCCTTCGGCCCTCCAAGCCTGCGCCGATCCAGATGCTCTCTCTAAACATGTCGCCTATTTTCTAAGGTTCTGTATCTCTTTTCTTCCTGCCCATTCATGTATCTGTCTAGATACATCTTAAAAGACTCCATCGTGCCCGCATCTACCACCTCCGCTGGCAATGCGTTCCAGGTGCCCACCACCCTCTGCGTAAAGAACTTTCCACGCATATCCCCCCTAAACTTTTCCCCTTTCACTTTGAACTCGTGTCCTCTAGTAATTGAAACCCCCACTCTGGGAAAAAGCCTCTTGCTATCCACCCTGTCTATACCTCTCATGATTTTGTACACCTCAATCAGGTCCCCCCTCAACCTCCGTCTTTCTAATGAAAATAATCCTAATCTGCTCAACCTCTCTTCATAGCTAGCGCCCTCCATACCAGGCAACATCCTGTGAACCTCCTCTGCACCCTCTCCAAAGCATCCACATCCTCTTGATAATGTGGCGACCAGAACTGTACGCAGTATTCCAAATGTGGCCGAACCAAAGTCCTATACAACTGTAACATGACCTGCCAACTCTTGTACTCAATGCCCCGTCCGATGAAGGAAAGCATGCCGTATGCCTTCTTGACCACTCTATTTACCTGCGTTGCCACCTTCAGGGAACAGTGGACCTGAACACCCAAATATCTCTGGACATCAATTTTCCCCAGGACTTTTCCATTTACTGTATAGTTCACTCTTGAATTGGATCTTCCAAAATGCATCACCTCGCATTTGCCCTGATTGAACTCCATCTGCCATTTCTCTGCCCAACTCTCCAATCTATCTATATTCTGCTGTATTCTCTGACAGTCCCCTTCACTATCTGCTACTCCACCAATCTTAGTGTCGTCTGCAAATTTGCTCATCAGTCCACCTATACTTTCCTCCAAATCATTAATGTATATCACAAACAACAGTGGTCCCAGCACGGATCCCTGTGGAACACCACTGGTCACACGTCTCCATTTTGAGAAACTCCCTTCTACTGCTACTCTCTGTCTCCTGTTGCCCAGCCAGTTCTTTATCCATCTAGCTAGTACACCTTGGACCCCAAGCGCCTTCACTTTCTCCATCAGCCTGCCATGGGGAACCTTATCAAACGCCTTACTGAAGTCCATGTATATGACATCGACAGCCCTTCCCTCATCAATCAACTTTGTCACTTCCTCAAAGAATTCTATTAAGTTGGTTAGACATGACCTTCCCTGCACAAAACCATGTTGCCTATCACTGATGAGCCCATTTTTTTCCAAATGGGAATAGATCCTATCCCTCAGTATCTTCTCCAGCAGCTTCCCTACCACTGACGTCAGGCTCACCGGTCTATAATTACCTGGATTATCCCTGCTACCCTTCTTAAACAAGGGGACAACATTAGCAATTCTCCAGTCCTCCGGGACCTCACCCGTGTTTAAGGATGCTGCAAAGATATCTGTTAAGGCCCCAGCTATTTCCTCTCTCGCTTCCCTCAGAAACCTGGGATAGATCCCATCCGGACCTGGGGACTTGTCCACCTTAATGCCCTTTAGAATACCCAACACTTCCTCCCTCCTTATGCCGACTTGACCTAGAGTAATCAAACATCTGTTCCTAACCTCAACATCCGTCATGTCCCTCTCCTCGGTGAATACCGATGCAAAGTACTCGTTTAGAATCTCACCCATTTTCTCTGAGTCCAAGCATAACATTCCTCCTTTGTCCTTTAGTGGGCCAATCCTTTCTCTAGTTACCCTCTTTCTCCTTATATATGAATAAAAGGCTTTGGGATTTTCCTTAACCCTGTTTGCTAAAGCTATTTCATGACCCCTTTTAGCCCTCTTAATTCCTCGTTTCAGATTGGTCCTACATTTCCGATATTCTTTCAAAGCTTCGTCTTTCATCAGCCGCCTAGACCTTATGTATGCTTCCTTTTTCCTCTTAGCTAGTCTCACAATTTCACCTGTCATCCATGGTTCCCTAATCTTGCCATTTCTATCCCTCATTTTCACAGGAACATGTCTCTCCTGCACGCTAATCAACCTCTCTTTAAAAGCCTCCCACATATCACATGTGGATTTACCTTCAAACAGCTGCTCCCAATCTACATTTCCCAGCTCCTGCCGAATTTTGGTGTAGTTGGCCTTCCCCCAATTTAGCACTCTCCCTTTTGGACCACTCTCGTCTTTGTCCATGAGTATTTTAAAGCTTACGGAATTGTGATCACTATTCCCAAAGTAGTCCCCTACTGAAACTTCAACAACCTGGCCGGGCTCATTCCCCAACACCAGGTCCAGTATGGCCCCTTCCCGAGTTGGACTATTTACATACTGCTCTAGAAAACCCTCCTGGATGCTCCTTAAAAATTCTGCTCCATCTGGACCTCTAACACTAAGCGAATCCCAGTCAATGTTGGGAAAATTAAAATCTCCTATCACCACCACCCTGTTGCTCCTACATCTTTCCATAATCTGTTTACATATTTGTACCTCTATCTCACGCTCGCTGTTGGGAGGCCTGTGGTACAGCCCCAACATTGTTACCGCACCCTTCCTATTTCTGAGTTCTGTCCATATTGCCTCACTGCTCGAGTCCTCCATAGTGCCCTCCTTCAGCACAGCTGTGATATCCTCTTTGACCAGTAATGCAACTCCTCCACCCCTTTTACCTCCCTCTCTATCCCGCCTGAAGCATCGATATCCTGGGATATTTAGTTGCCAATCATGCCCTTCCCTCAACCAAGTCTCAGTAATAGCAATAACATCATACTCCCAGGTACTAATCCAAGCCCTAAGTTCATCTGCCTTACCTACTACACTTCTTGCATTAAAACAAATGCACCTCAGACCACCAGTCCCTTTATATTCATCATCTGCTCCCTGCCTGCTCTTCCCCTTAGTCACACTGACTTCATTACCTAGTTCCTTACAGGCTTTTGTTACTACCTCCTTACTGTCAACTGACCTCAATTGGTTCCCATCCCCCTGCCACATTAGTTTAATCCCTCCCCAACAGCGTTAGCAAAAGCACCTCCAAGGACATTGGTTCCAGTCCAGCCCAGGTGTAGACCGTCCAATTTGTAATAGTCCCACCTCCCCCAGAACCGGTCCCAATGTCCCAAAAATCTGAACCCCTCCTTCCTGCACCATCTCTCAAGCCACGCATTCATCCTGACTATTCTTTCATTTTTACTCTGACTATCACGTGGCACTGGTAGTAATCCTGAGATTACTACCCTTGAGGTCCTACTTTTTAACTTGGCTCCTAACTCCGTAAACTCTGCATGTAGGACCTCATCCCGTTTTTTACCTATATCATTAGTGCCTATGTGCACAATGACAGCTGGCTGTTCACCCTCCCCCTTTAGAATGTTCTGCAGCCGATCTGAGACGTCCCTGACCCGTGCACCTGGGAGGCAACATACCATTCGGGAGCCTCGTTTTCGACCACAGAACCGCCTATCTACTCCCCTTACAATCGAATCCCCTACGACTATAGCCCTTCCACTCTTTTTCCAGCCCTTCGGAACAGCAGAGCCAGCCACGGTGCCATGGACCTGGCTACTGCTGCCTTCCCCTGGTGAGCCATCTCCCTCAACAGTATCCAAAACGGTATACTTGTTTTGGAGGGAGATGACCGCAGGGGACTCCTGCGCTGCCTTCCTGCTCTTTCTCTGCCTTTTGGTCACCCATTCCCTTTCTCCCCCAGCAATCCTAATCTGCGGTGTGACCAATTCACTAAACGTGCTATCCACGACCTCCTCAGCATCGCGCATGCTCCAAAGTGAGTCCATCCGCAGCTCGAGAGCCGTCATGCGGTCTAACAAGAGCTGCAGCTGGACACACTTCCTGCACGTGAAAGAGTCAGGGTCATCAGCCATGTCCCTGAGCTCCCACATTGAGCAAGAGGAGCATGATACGGGTCTGAGATCTCCTGCCATTTTTAATCTTAAGTTTAAACTTAGTTAAATGAAAAAGGAACGAAAAGTTTTTACCAATCACAATAAAACCGGAGAAATCGAAAAAGCCTTACCTTATAAACACCCCACCGAGTCTTTTCTTTTGGTTAGAGGAGGAGGGCGGGTGGGAGACACGACAAGTGTGGTGTCTCGGGTTCAGAAACCGCCCAAATATATAGTGTTTTACTTACCCAGCAGCCCCCTGGCCTCCGCCGAAAAACAAAAGGAAATTAAATTTACTTTCAAACGGACTTTCCCAGCTGCTCACTCGCTCACACGCTGCTCCCGAAAAAGCTGCTGCACTGAAAGGAAAGTTATTTTAAACCGCCCAAATATATAGTGTTTTACTTACCCAGCAGCCCCCTGGCCCAGCAGCCCCCTGGCCTCCGCCGAGAAACAAAAGGAAATTAAATTTACTTTCAAACGGACTTTCCCAGCTGCTCACTCGCTCACACGCTGCTCCCGAAAAAGCTGCTGCACTGAAAGGGCAGCTGATGTGCAAGTGTAACTCAGGCTGTACTCATCAATTTGATCAGTGCCATTCAGTCTAACTCTGAGTGAGAATCTTGGAGTTGCATGTAAAATGAGCTCAGTCTGGAATTGTACAGTATCTTCCATCTGACACTATATGAGGTTTTAGGACTGGTACGTAATTTATAGCTCAAACTATACTAACCAAATTTATATTGTATCTTTTAGTTTCACAATCCGGATGAGTTTTAAAGCGGAATCTGAGTTTGTATCTCTGCAATCTGATTATGCACTTGAGATTTGTATCTAATGTATATGTCTGGACACATTATGGGAATTAATACTGATAATAAAGTCAAAACCCGTGTAAATATTAGGCTGGTATTTAACTTGAATCTCGGAGCACTTCATTGAGGTTATTTCTGTAACTTTGAAACAGCAACCATGTGTCAGTTCTATGTGCATTTAATTTGTAACTGAGGTTGCTCTATTGTGGGATTGACACACTGATAATTTGATAGTGGGTGAGAATTTGGAATGTGATTTGTGTATCTACCTGTCAGTGATACTGAGTTGGGGTGACATTAAAACAACGTGCGTCTCTCCTGCTCCATTTGATTGATGGATTGAAAATGTGTCTCTGGAACTATTTCTACTGTCTGAGACTGTGGAACTGATGACCTGTCTGTGTCTCTGTGCTCTGTGAGTGATAATGTCCGGACTGTGTGTGAGAAGGAGCTGGTGACACTCTTCCATGTAACTTGGTGGAGGAAACATCACATTTATTTTGGTTCATTCAATTATTTGCCTGTTTGAACAAAAGAATGTTTATAATTCAAATACTGGTGAGGTAGAAGATACAGGATTTTAATGAATTTAATCTCTCATGATAATTATAAACGCCCACAAAGGAAGCCCAGCCAGACAAATATTATCATTGTTTGACTGCACTGCAGTAACAGATTCTTCCCATTCTGTCTCCATCCCCTTGTCCACACACAACCCGAGAATGGCCTCTCCCTTCCCCCACTCACTCCATGTTCCGGGACCAGTTCCTGCTCCACTCCGCCTCAAACAAACAGCCCCCGCCTCCCCCTGAACTTGCCCCGGACTCGATGCTGATCTATGAGTCTATCTGCGGACACGCTCCCAAAGCGATGTGCTGCTGGAAGGAGGCTGCTGTTTGCTCCCTTCCACCGGGACCGGGATCTCTCCATTGGCGGCTGTTTTAAACCATCTTCTTCCGCTCACAGGCAGTGCTGGGGGAGGGGAGCGCAGGCGCAGATTTCTGCAACAATTCCGCAAGCGGAAACATGGAAAAATTCCGGCACAGAATGAGGCCATTCGGCCAATCATGTCCGTGCCAGCGCAAAGAGAGCGATCCAGCCTGTTCCCACAGTTTCTTGTTATTGGACAGTGAAGTGTGGGAACAGAAGCGGACAGTCAGGATGTGGGGAGTTACACAAAGAGAATCTATTATAGGCACCAGGTGAGAAGTGTGAAGGACACATTTTAAACAGTGGCTGTTTGGTTTCACTTGAACGGTTAGACCATGGGAGCGGGAACTGGAAATCTGACCTGTGTAAAAGTCCCTGTTCCGTCGGTCAGTCCCATTCATGGCCCAGTGGATTGTTTCTGGATGTCATTTAATTGTTGTAAAACGGCCAAAGCCCCTGGTATGCAGTCGCTGGGGGCTGCAGGACTGCAGTGGAATCAGACACTGACTCTGTTTGTATTGCTGGGTTTCCTTTGTGATTGTTCATAATGATTATTAATTGAAAAATTGTTTTGGTCACTTTTGTATCTTCTACCACATCTCTTCCTGAATTATAATAAATACATTTCCTTTCTACAGGCAAATACTTGATGGAAGCAGAATAAATGTCGTGATTCCTCGACACGAGGAAGTGCAGCCAGCTCCTCACACACAGTAAGTACAGTATCACTCACAGAGAGCAGAGACATCAGTTCCACAATCACCGCCAGCAGAAGTAGTCAGACCGGCACTGATCCCCAGTTCCAGAGACCAACAGTCAATGCAACACTCAGACAGAGCAGGAAAGATTGAACTTGTTTCCATTTCACCACAACTCAGTCCCACTGACACGTAGGTACATCAATCCCAGTCCAAAATCACACCCACTATCAGATTGCAAGGCACTGTGTCACTCTCACAAGAGAGCAGCCTGAACTACAAATTCAATGTCAGATGGAACAGACAAACAGTACCTGATTGTAAAATACAGAATTAATCTCAATAATGTACCCAGACTGCAGACTGAGCTACATGTTACACACCACTCCACAAATCTCACAAATAGTCAGAGTGGAAGACACATTATTAATTCCATTACTGCAAACTGAATGAACCTGACCATTACATACCAGGACATAAAACATATTGTAAGATGAAAGGACACAGACCTGAAATGTTAATTCTGTTTCTCTCTCCACATACGCTGCCTGAACTGTTGAGTATTTTGAGCATTTTTGTTTTTTAAAATTTCATATTTCCAGAATCTGCAGAATTTTGCTTTTATTTTAGAGTTAAAGAAACATTGCATTGTGAGGTGAGAGTGACTGCCCTTGACATCAAGGCAACCTTTGACCATTAATGGCACCAAGGAGCCCCAGCAAAACTAGTGTAAATGGGAATCATGGCAAAACCCTCTGCTGTTTGGAGTCATACCGAGCACTAAGGAAGATGGCTGTGGTTGTTCAGGTCAATCATCTCAGTCTCAGGACATTACAGCTGGAATTCCTTAGGCTCGTGTTTTAGGCCCAACCATCTTCAGCTGCTTCATCAATGACCTTCCCTCCATCACAAGGCCGAAAGTGGGGATGTTCACTGATGATTGCGCAATGTTCAGCACCATTCATGACTCCTCAGCTACTGAAGCAGCCCGTGCCCAGATGCAGCAAGACCTGGACAACATCCAGGCTTAGGCTGATAAGTGGCAAGTAACATTCGCGTCAGATAAGTGCCAGGCAATGACCATCTCAAACAAGAGAGAATCTAATCATCTCCTCTTGATGTTCAGTGGCATTACCATCACTGAATCCCCCACCATCAACATTTGGGGCGGGGGGTGTTGGGGGGAGGGGGTTACCATTGACCATAAACTGAACTGGACCAGCCACATAAATGCCGTGGCTACAAGAGTAGGTCAGAAGCTAGGAACTCTGTGGTGAGTAACTTACCTCCTGTCTCCCCAAACCTATCCACCATTCACAAGACACAATGCAGGAGTATGATGGAATACTCTCCACTTGCCTGGATGAGTGCAGCTCCAACAACACTCAAGTAGCCTGCTTGATTGCCCCCAAGCACCACCTTCAACAATCACCCCATTCACCACTGATGCACAGTGGCAGCAGTGCGTACCATCTACAAGGTGCACTGCAGCAACACACGAAAGCTCCTTTGACAGTACCTTCCAAACCTGGAACTTCGACTACTGAGGAGGACAAGGGCAGCAGTTGCAAGGGAACACGACCACTTGCAAATTCCCCTCCAATTCACAGATCATCCTGACTTGGAACGATATCGCCATTCCTTCATTGTCGCTGGGTAAAAATCCTGGAACTCCCTTCCAAACAGCACTGTTGGTGTTCCTACATCTCAAGAACTGCAGCGGCTCAAGAAGGCAGCTCACCACCACTTTGTCAAGGGCAATTTGGATTGGGCAATAAATTCTGGCATAGCCAGTGATGCCTACATCACACTAACAAATGAAAAAAGTGAGGAAATAGTGAAGGGCTTTTATAGAGTACATGGGGACATGCTTCCACTTGTGGTGGCATCTGAAACAAGAGCCAAAATATAAAATCGTCATTCATAAAACCAATGATGAATTCATGAAAAATGTATTTACGCAGTGAATGGTTTGAATCTGGAATTTGTTATCACAGGGAGAGGTTGGGGTGAATAGTATCGATGCACTGAAGGGGAGGTGGAACAAATGAACAAATGTATGTGGAGAAAGGAATCGAGGGATATACATATCGGGCTTCAGTTAAAACAAATTTTTGCATGTGAAGCAGGATGGCTGGAAATATATGTAGAGCATAGAGCAGTTGGGACGATCCCAGTGCAATGTTTTGTCTGGATGGATCTGCCCATAACACTTGCGATGCAGGAGCTGGGAGCTTCAGTACTTCAGTGGAGGCAGATAATGACACCGGTTTTTATTTGTGGATGTTCTAAATGATTATTGATTGAGAAATTAAATTGACCTCTTTGATATTATGCACCGCATCTGTTCTTGAGTTATCAGATATATTTTTTTCTTCATACAGGCAAATACTTGAAGATATTGTGATGAATGTGATGGTTGCTGCACTCGAGGCACAAGGAACAGTGCAGCCAGCTCCACTCACACACAGTAGGTACATTATCACTCAGAGTGCAGAGGTACAGATAGTTCATCAGTTCCCTGGTCTCATTCTGCAGAAATAGTCAGGCTCACATTGATCCCAAGTTCCAGAAACACATTTTCAATCCAACAACCAAACAAAGCAGGAGAGAAATAAGTTTTTTCCATTTCACCCCGATTGAGTCCCACTGACAGTCAGATACTTCAATCCCAGGACAAAATCACACCCACTAGCAGATTGAAATGCAATGTGTCAATCTAACAAAGAACAGTACAGCACAGGAACAGGCCATTCGGCCCTCCAAGCCTGCGCCGATCTTGATGCCTGCCTTAACTAAAACTTTCTGCACGTCCGGGGTCCGTATCCCTCTACTCCCATCCTATTCATGTATTTGTCAAGATGCCTCTTAAACGTCGCTATCGTACCTGCTTCCACCACTTCCCCCGGCTGCAAGTTCCAGGCACTCACCACCCTCTGTGTAAAGAACTTGCCTCGCACATCCCTCTAAACTTTGCCCCTCGCACTTTAAACCTATGTCCCCTAGTAACTGACTCTTCCACCCAGGGAGAAAGATTCTGACTATCCACTCTGTCCATGCCGCTCATATCTTTGTCAACCTCTATCATGTCGCCCCTCCACCTCCGTCGTTCCAGTGAAAACAATCCGAGTTTATCCAACCTCTCCTCATAGCTAATGCCCTCCAGACCAGGCAACATCCTGGTAAACCTCTTCTGTACCCTCTCCAAAGCCTCCACGTCCTTCTGGTTGTGTCGCGACCAGAATTGCATGCAATATTCTAAGTGTGGCCTAACTAAAGTTCTGTACAGCTGCAGCATGACTTGCCTATTTTTATACTCTATGCCCCGACCGATGAAGGAAAGCACGCCATATCTTCTTGACTACCTTATCCACCTGCGTTGCCACTTTCAGTGACATGTGGACCTGTACACCCAGATCTCTCTGCCTGTCAAATTTAATGCAGACTGAGCTAGCAATTAAATATAAGATAGAATTGGCACACGCTACTGATTGAATGGCACAGAATCTAACCGAGTGATGTACCCTGAGATTTAAATTAAATATCATACCCAAAGCTCACACCCATTCATTATAAAGGATGTTTAAACATCCCCATAGTGTACCCTGAAATACAAGTTGCATACAAGTACAACATTCATTGCAGTGAATGTTTCAAAGTTGCTGATAGATATTGTAAGCTGAGACACAAATTAGATACCAGTTCAGACCTCGCCCACACTGTGAAATTGAAAGAGACAGAATCAATTCCATCAGTGTAGATTGATATAAACATTACATACCATTCTAAAAAGTGATGCAATACGAAACTAAAATACAGTATCAATTCCACCAGACCCCCACCACCCTCTGGCTAAAAAGTATTTTCCTCATCTCCCCTGTGATCTTTCTGCCAATCACTTTGTATCTATTCCCCTCGTCACTGATCTCTTTGCTAAGGTAAACAGGCCCTTCACTTCAATTCTATCCAGACTCCACAAATTTTGTACATGCCAGTCAGATCTCCCCTCAGTCTTCTCTGTGCCAAGGAGAATAGCCCCGGCCTATCCAATCTTTCCTCAAAGCTGCATTTTTCAAGTCCCGGCAACATCCTCGTAAATCTCCTCTGTACCCTCTCTAGTGCAATTACATCCTTTCTGTAATGAGGTGATCAGAACTGCACACAGTACTCAAGTTGTGGCCTGACTAATGATTTATACAGTTCCAGCATAACCTCCCTGCTCTTATATTCTATACCTCAGCTAATAAAGGAAAGGATTCCATATTGTCTTCTTACCACCTTATCGACCTGTCCTGCGACCTTCAGGGATCTGTGGACATTTACTCCAAGGTACCTCACTTTCTCTACACCTCTCAGCATTTTCCTGTTAATCGTGTATTCCTTTGCCTTGTTTTACCTCCCCAAATGCATCACCTTATACTTCTCTGGATTGAATTCCATTTGTCATTTTTCTGTGCATCTGACCAGACCATGAAGATCTTCCTGCAGCCTGCAGCTATCCTCCTTGCTATTAATCAAACAGCCAATCTTTGTGTCATCTGCAAACTTCTTGATCATGCCCCCGACATTTACATCCATGTAGACTACATCAACTGCACTACCCTCATCTATTTTCCTTGTTAATTCTTCAAAATTTCAATCATGTTGGGCAGACAAGATCTTCCCTTAACAAATCCATGCCGACTATCCTTGATTAATCTGCGCCTTTCTAAGTGACATTTTATCCTGTCACTCAGAATAGATTCCAATAATTTGCCCACTACTGAGGTTAGACTGACTGTCCTGTAATTATTCGGTCTATCCCTCACTCCCTTTTTAAACAGAGGTACAATGTTCGCAGTCTTCCAATCCTCCAGCATCACACCTGTATCCAGTGAGGTCTGGAAAACGATGGTCAAACCTTCCGCTGTTTCCTCTCTTGCTTCTTTTAACAGCGTGGGGTACATTGCATCCATCCCTAGTGATTTATCAACTTACAAATATGCTATTTGTATGTCCTGTCACTAATATGTCCTCTCTCCCTCTATTGATCACATCCAATACTTCATACCCTTCTTCCTTAACTCCAATATCTGCATCATCACCCTCTTTTGTGAAGACAGATGCAAAGTATTTATTAAGAACAGTGCCAACATCTTCTGCCCCTACACATAGGTTACCTTCATGATCTTTTATGGGCCCTACTCTTTCCATAGTTATCCTTTTTCTGTTAATGTATTGATAAAACATCTTTGTGCGAACCTTGATTTTGATTGCCAATATTCTTTCATGCCCTCTCTTAGCTTTCCTAAGTGCAATGTTGATTTCCCCCCTCCACATTCGATACACCTCTCGGCTTTCAGTAGTATTGAGTTCTCTGAGTCGGGCATAAGCTTTCCGTTACTGCCTTATAATACTACCTTATAAAATCCATGGGGCTCTAGATTTGGCCTTCCCACCCTTTTTCTTTGTGGGAACATATTGACTCTGAACCCCTGGAATCTCCCCTTTGAGTGCTTCCCACTGCTCTGACATTGATTTACCTTCAAGTAGCTGTTTCCAGTCCACTTTTGCTAACTCACTCCTCAGCTTAGTAAAGTTGTCCTTGCCCCAACTGAGAATTTAAACACCTGTGCTATCCTTGTCCTTTACATAATTATGTTAAAACTGACTGAATTATGATCACTACCACCAAAATGCTCTCCCACTTCCACTCCTTCCACCTGCCTATCTTCATTTCCTAAAACTACATCTAAAACTGCACCCTCTCTTGTTGGACTTGCTACATATTGGCTAAATAAGTTCTCCTGAATGCACCTCAAGAATTCTGCTCCCTCAATTTCTTTCACACTAAAAGTATCCCAGTTCATCTTGGGGTGGTTAAAATCCCCTACTATTACTGCTCTATTATTCTTGCACTTCTCAGAGATTTGCCTACATATCTGCTCTTCTATCTCCTGTTTGGGGGTCTATAGCTCACTCTCAGCAGTGTGATTGCCCCTTTTTTGTTCCTCAGCTCAATCTATACGGCCTCATTTGATAAACCTTCCAACATATCATCCGTCTTCACAGCTGTAATAGTTACTTTGAGCAAAACTGCCACCCCCCCTCCTTTCTTATCCCCCTCCCTATCACATCTGAAAACCCTGTAACCAGGAATGTTGAGCTGCTGTTCCTGTCCCTCCTTAAGCCATGTTTCTGTAATAGTTGTGATATCATACTGCCACATGTCTATTTGTGCCCTCAGCTCATCTGCTTTATTTTCTATACTCCTTGCATTGAAAAAGATATGCTTGAGCACTGACAAACTCTTTTTAAATTTTCTAACCTTTGTTTCCTCTTTCTTCCAGACTCATCCATTAATTTTCTGCCTTCCATGCCTTCCGGTTCCCATCCCCCTGCTAAATGAGTTTGAACCCTCGCCAACAGCACTAGCAAAATGTCCCGCAAGGAACTTTGTCCAGGCTCTGTTCAACTGCAATCCGTGTGACCTGTCCCAAGAATCTAAAGCCCTCCCTCCTGCACCATCTTTCCAGACACACGTTCATCTGTCTTATCCTTTTATTCCTGTACTCACTTGCACGTGGCACTGGGAATAATCCGGAGATTACTACTTTTGATGCCCTGCTTGCTAATTTCTTACCTAGCTTCATAAATTCTGACTGCAGGACAACATCCTTATTTCTACCGATGTTGTTGGTTCCGATGTGGACCACAAATGCTGGCTGTTCACCCTCCCCCTTCAGGATGCTCTGTAACTGCTCAATGACATCCTTGACCCTGGCACCAGGGAGGCAACACACCATTCCTGGATTCACGTCTGTGGCCACAGAAATAGCTGATTGTTCCCTTCACTATTGAATCATCTATGACTATGGCTTTTCCAATCTTCCCTGTACCCACCTTTGCAGCTGAGTCACCCATGGTGCCATGGACTTGGATCTGGCTGCACTCCCCTGGTGAAGCATCACTGTCCTCCGTATTCAGAACTGAATACCTGTTGGAGAGTGAGATGCACTCGGGGTGTCCTGCACTTCCTGCCTGATTCTTTTTGACTGCCTTGTGGTCACCCATTCCCTCTCTCCCTGCGTACTCTTAAGCTGTGGGGTGACCACTGTGGGCGGCACAGTGGCGCAGTGGTTAGCACCGCAGCCTAACAGCTCCAGGGACCCTGGTTCGATTCCGGGTACTGCCTGTGTGGAGTTTGCAAGTTCTCCCTGTGTCTGCGTGGGTTTTCTCCGGGTGCTCCGGTTTCCTCCCACAAGCCAAAAGACTTGCAGGTTGATAGGTAAATTGGCCATTATAAATTGTCACTAGTATAGGTAGGTGGTAGGGAATGTAGGGACAGGTGGGGATGTTTGGTAGGAATATGGGATTAGTGTAGGATTAGTATAAATGGGTGGTTGATGTTCGGCACAGACTCGGTGGGCCGAAGGGCCTGTTTCAGTGCTGTATCTCTAATCTCTCTCTAATCATGAACATGCTTTCCATGTAACTCTCCTCATGAATGCACAGCAGTGTCTCCAGCTGCTGCTCAAGTTCCAAACCCAGAGCTCAAGCAGCCGCAATTGACAACACTTACTTGCACAAATGTTTTTTTTATTTCCAAAATATACTTTATTCATAAAGATCTGTAAAAAATACATTACAAAACAGTTCCAAACAGCACCAAGTCAAAAAATACGAACAGTGCAAAGGAGGTCAGTTTCCTTCAATGCAGCAGTGAGTTGCCTCACAACCCTTCCATTTCATTTTTCATGCCATATACATTTTATGGCAAATGAAAATTTTCCCGCTACAGTTTGTGGGGGATTTCCATGGATCCAGCCCCTCAGTTCAGCTTGGTGGGGGGAGCTTACATGGTGGTCTTTCCCCATTGAGCCTTTGCTGTGGCTGCCCCAAGCTTTAGTGCGTCCCTCAACATGTAGTCCTGGACCTTCGAGTGTGCCAGTCTGCAACATTCGGTGGTGGACAACTCTTTGCGCTTGAAGACCACCAAGTTTTGGGCAGACCAAAGAGTGTCTTTCACCGAAGTGATAGTCCTCCAGCTGCAGTTGTGGTTATCTCGGTGTGTGTCCCTTGGAACAGCCCGGAGAGCACAGACTCCTGTGTTACAGAGCTGCTTGGGATGAACCTCGACAAAAACCAATGCATCTCTTTCCACACCTGCTTTGCAAAGACACATTCCAGAAGAAGCTGGGCAACCATCTCATCCCCACCGCAGACACTTCGAGGGCATTGTGCGGAGGGGGTGAGACTTCGGGCGTGCAGGAAGGATCTGACGGGGAGGGCTCTTCTCACCACCAGCCAAGCTACACCTTGGTGCTTGTTGGAAAGTTCTGGTGATGAGGCATTCCGCCAAATGATTTGGCAGTCTGCTCGGGTAACCATCCGACAGCATCCACCATCTCCTTTTCCCGTAGGGCCTTGAGGACATTCCGTGCAGACCACTGCCTGATGGATTGGTGGTCAAAGGTGTTTTCCGCAGAAACTGTTCCACGAATGATTGGTGGTACGGCACAGTCCAACTAGATGGAGCGTTCCACGGCAATGCGACCAGGTCCTTCCTTCACAACACTGGGGACAGAGAGAATCTCAGCACGTAGTGACACTTGGTGTTGGCGTATTGGGGATCTGCACACAGCTTGATGCAGCCGCACACGGAGGTAGTCATCAGGATGAGGGTGATATTGGGTACATTATGCCCACCCTTATCCAGAGGTTTGAACATCATGTCCCTTTGGACCCGGTCCATTTTGGATCCAGAGATGAAGCGGAAAATGACTCGGGTGATCGCCACAGCCCAGGAATGGGGTATGGTCCAGACCTGTGCCACTTGCAGCAACAACGTGAGCGCCTCGCACCTGAGGACCAGGTTCTTACCCATAATGGAGAGAGTTGCTGCTCCCACATGCTCAGCTTGTGTTGTACCCTGGCTACTCGCTCCTTCCAGGTTTTGGTGCATGCCGCGGCCCTTCAGAACCATATCCCAAGCACCTTCAGGTAGTCTGACCTGACGGTGAAGGGGACAAAGGATCGGTCAGCCCAGTTCCCAAAGAACATGGCCTCTCTCTTGCCGTGGTTAACGTTGGCTCCCAAGGCCAGTGCGAACTGGTCGCAGATGCTCATCAGTCTGCGCACAGACAGCGGGTTCGAGCAGAAGGCTGCGACGTCATCCATGTCCAGGGAGGTTTTAACCTGAATGCCTCCACTGTCTGGGATTGTCACCCCCCTTATGCTCGCATCCTTCCTAACAGACTCAGCAAAGGGTTCAATACAGCAAATAAACAAGACAGGGGAGAGAGGTCAACCCTGTCTGACTCCAGATTGGATCGGGAAACTTTCTGATTCCCACCCATTGATTGAGACTGTGCTACTGATGTTTGTGTAGAGCAGTTTGATCCAATTGCAGATTCCCTCCCCAAACCCCATTTTCGAAAGTACGTCCATCATGTAGGTGTGCGATATCCTGTCAAAAGCCTTCTCCTGGTCCAGGCTGATGAGGCAGGTGTCCACCCTCCTGTCCCGAATGTGGGTGATCGTGTCCCTGAGTGGGTAAAGTACAGGTCTGATCAGGGTGGATCACCAACTCCAGAGCAGACTTGACTCGACTGGCTATGACTTTTGACAGTATCTTGTAGTCTACATTAAGCAGTGAGATGGGCCGCCAATTTCTGATTTCTGCCCTCTCCCCCTTCCCCTTGTAGATGAGGGTGATGATGCCTTTCCTCATGGATTCTGACATGCTGCCGGCTAGGAGCATACTGTCGTATACTTCCAGCAGGTCCGGGCCGACCCAGTCCCACAGGACCAAATACAACTCAACCGGTCAGCCGTCGCTTCCAGGAGTTTTACTTATCTCGAAGGATTTGATGGCCTTAGTCAGCTCATCCAGAATTAGCGGTTTGTCCATTCTCTCCCTCCTGCTGTCATCTAAGACCTCTGTGATAGATGACAGTAAGGACTGGGAGGCTCTGCTGTCTGTGGGCTTCGCGTCATACAGCCCAGCATAAAAGGATTTGCTGATCCTTAGTATGTCGGACTGCGAAGACATTACCGAGCCATCCTCTTCCTGCAGGCTGCTGATAACAGAGCTCTCTCTGTGTACCTTTTAGAAGAAGTAACACAAGCACATCTCATCCTGCTCAATGGAGCGGACGCTGGACTGGAAGATGATCTTGTAGGCCTCCGTGGCAAAGAGCGAGGCCTGCTGGCTCTTCACCTCATGAAGGTCCTCCTTCACCTTGACCCCCATCGACTGAAGCCAGAGCAGATTTTGCATACTTTTCTGGAGTCGTGACATTTCCATCTGTCTATCTCTCTCGCCCTCTGAACCCCTTTGAAGATAATGAACCTCTTGATGTTCTCCTTGATTGCTTCCCACCACTGAACTGGAGACTCAAAGGTGGGGTTTCACGGTCCTCCAACCTTTGTAATCCCTTTTGAGTTCCTCAACATTCTCTGGGGTTAGCAGTGTAGCATTGAGCTTCCATGTCCCCCTGCCAACCCGCTGGTCATCCTGTAAGTGAAAGTCAGCCAGTAAAAGGCAATGCTTGGAGAAGAACACCGGCTTGACGTCGGTGGATCTGACCGTGAAAACACGGGACACAAAAATAGGAAGTAAATCCTGGAATGGGCAGACCCGTCCGTTCTTGAACATGTGTATCTATGCTGCGCTCTGTCTGCAGGTTTGCTGAAGACGTCGTGCAGTTTGGCATCTTTTACTGTTTCTTTTAACGATCTTGACATAGCATCCAGTTTGCTGTCGTCTCTGCCGGATCATCCAGGTGTATCGATGATGCCTTTGAAGTCACCGCCTAGGATGACCGGCCTGGATGTCGCCAGCAGCAGTGGGAGATGCTGGAAGACGGTCAGCTGCTCGCTGCATTGAACCGGGGCATAGACGTCAATCAACGAGAGCGGAGTATTGTTGTACATTACATCTGCTACGAGGTGATGACCGCCAAATGGTTCTCCAGGACACGGGAAGCATCCAGGAGCTCCCACATAGCACAGGAGGTGGACTCTCGAGGTTGAAGCCCCCCCCTGCCATTCCTTTACGTTCACTGTTTTTTGGCTGCCGCATACGATGATGGGCCAAGTGGTCTCTTTCTCTGCCTTAAACCTTCTATGATTCTATGATTCTATGATGCTCACTAACATTATCTCCTTTTCATTTACAGCACCACAGAGAGAGAATCAGTCCGACCATTCGTAACAGTGTGTCCATATCACACTGTATTACACATTCTTATGTATCATCAGAGACAGTATGAGTAACACAATAAAGTGCATACATATCATCCTAAATAATGGTATCCCAAACATATGTACAGCATTAGAGAGGGAGTGTCAATAGTGCATTTTCTATTCGTGTGTCCATATCACACCCAATAACTGGGTCCCACGTTTTTATAGAGCACTAGAGACAGAGCTGAAAGTGAATAAGTGAGAGAGAGAGAGAGATCCCCATCAGCAGTTACAGGCTGACCTGGAAGCCTCATTTTATCTTGAAAGATCCGTGGGAGACAGACGGTGCAGTCTCATCTCTAACTGATATTGTATCAGAAACAGACACATTATTATTCCTAGACTCTGGGTAACAGTTAGAGAGTGAGGTGAACAATGTTCCAAATTTAACGCTCTTGGCCCTGTTGATCTCTGTAATCTTTCAGCTCACACCGCTCGATATGACTGTCAGTGAGGGACAGTTTCAATGTGATGACATTAATCTGGGACTGTTACTGTCAGATATTAACTCCTGCGCGATCGCAGCAAACACAGCGACTCCCTCGGAGGATTGCTTTGAGGAGATGGGTGAATGAAGAGCAAACACACTGCAGGGAATGATGTCAAACTGAGCTTCAGAAAGGGGGAATCCCCCAACTTGAAACGTTCTCTGACCTTTCCCCACAGCCCCAGTTCCTTTGCTCAAACTCGGAGAAAACTGAACTGGGGAAAGTTCCAGTTTATTTTTGTCAGTTCCGATGAAGGGTCACTGACCCGAAACGTTAACTCTGCTTCACTTTTCACAGATACTGCCAGACCTGCTGAGTGGTTCCAGCATTTCTTGTTTTTATTTCGGATTTTGCTTTTATTCCAATTTATTTTTTTGTAAATGAGTGGGGAAAGAAGCGCATGCGCGATGCGCCTCCTCCAGCCGTGTCCTTCTGCGTCATTTAATTAGTGAGCGGAACAAGTTTGTTTGAAACAGACGGGAATGGAGACTTAGAGCCCCGGGGTAAGTGAGTAAACAGCAGTTTCCTTCCAGCAGCACATTGCTTTGAGAGCCTGTCCGCAGAGGGGCTCAGAGATCAGCATTGACCACGGAGCAAGTTCAGGGGGAGTTGGGGGCTGTTTGTAAGAGGCGGAGTGGAGCAGGAGCATGGAGTGAGCGCGGAAGGAGAAGCCTTTCTCAGGCTGTTTGTGGACAAGGTAACGGAGACAGAGCAGGAAGAAGCTGCTGTTGAAAATCATTGTTGTTTTCTCTCCTCAAACCTGTAATGCATGTTCATGGTTGAGCTCCAGTTTCACACTGTGTTGTTATTGAGCAGTGAATAGAGGGAACAGAACCAGACAGTAGGGATGGGGACAGTTATGCAAACAACACCTATTGCTGGCGCCAGGTGAGTAGTGTCAAGGAAACATTTTAAACAGCAGCTGTTGGTTTCCGTTGAACGATTGATCCAAGAGAAGCAAGGAAATGGCAGATACTCTGAACAAGAATTTTTCATCTGTCTTCACAGAAGTAGACACAAAAAACATCCCAAGAATAGTAGAAAATCAAGGGGAGTAAGGAGGGGGGATCTTAAAACATCACCATCGCGAGAAAAACATGTTTTTGGAAAACTAATGGGACTAAAGGTTGACAAGTCCCCTGGATCTGATGGCCTACATTCTAAGGTTTAAAAGAAGTGTCTGCATAGATAGTGGATGCATTGGTTGTAATCTTCTTAAATTCCCTAGATCCTGCAACAGTTCCAGTGGATATTAAACTGCAAATGTAATGTCCCTGTTCAAGAAAGCAGTAAAGAGAAAGCAGGCAACGATAGGCCTGTTAGCCTAATGTCTGCCATTGAGAAGATGCTGGAACCAATGATTAAGTCAGTCATCGCAGAAAACATAGAAAAATTGGAGCAGGAGTAGGCCATTCGGCCCTGCTCTGCCATTCAAAATTGATCTAGTCTGATCATATAATTCAGTACCCCCTTCCCGCTTTCTCCCCATATCCCTTGATCCCTTTTGTATTAAGAAATATATCTATCTCCTTCTTGAATATATTTAATGACTTGGCCTCCACTGCCTTCTACAGTACAAAATCATGAGAGGTATAGACAGGGTGGATAGCAAGAAGCTTTTTCCCAGAGTGGGGGATTCAATTATTAGGGGTCATGAGTTCAAAGTGAGAGGGGAAAAGTTTCGGGGGGGATATGCGTGGAAAGTTCTTTACGCAGAGGGTGGTGGGTGCCTGGAACACGTTGCCAGCGGAGGTGGTAGACGTGGACACGATAGCGTCTTTTAAGATGTATCGAGACAGATACATGAATGGGCAGGAAGCAAAAAGATACAGACCCTTAGAAAATAGGCGACATGTTTAGATAGAGGATCTGGAGGGCCGAAGGGCCTGTTCCTGTGCTGTAATTTTCTTTGTAGAGAATTCCACAAGTTCATCACCCTCTGAGTGAAGAAATTTCTCCTCATCTCGGTTCTAAATGGCATACCCATATCCTGAGACCGTGACCCCTGATTCTGGACTCCCCAGCCATCAGGAACATCCTCCCTGCATATAGCCTGACTAGTGCTGTTAGAATTTTATAGGTTTCTATGAGATTCCCTCTCATTGTTCTAAACTCTCGTGAATATAGGCCTAGTCAACCCAATCTCTCCTCATTGTCAATCCTGCCATCCCAGGAATCAGCCTGGCAAATCTTCTTTGCACTCCCTCCATGGCAAGAACATCCTTCCTCAGATAAGGAGACCAAAACTGCACACAATACTCCAGATGTGCTCTCACCAAAGCCCTGTATAACTGTAGTAAGACTTCCTTGCTCCGGTACTCAAATCCGCTTGCAATGAAGGCCAACATACCATTTGCCTTCCTAACTGCTTGCTGCACCTGAATATTTGCTTTCAGCGACTGGTGTACAAGGACACCCAGGTCTCTTTGCACCTCCCCCTTTCCCAATCTGTCACCATTCAGATAATAATCTGCCTTTCTGTTTTTACAACCGAAGTGAATAACCTCACATTTATCCAAGTTATACTGCATCTGCCATGCATTTGCCCACTCACCCAACTTGTCCAAATCACATTGGAGCCTCTTTGCATACTCCTCACAACTCAGTTTCCTCCCCGGCTTTGTGTCGTCTGCAAACCTGGAAATGTTCCCTCACCCAAGTCATTAATATATATTGTGAATAGCTGGGGCCCAGGCACTGATCCCTGTAGTACGCCACTCGTCACTGCCTGCCACCTGGCAAAAGGCCCGTTTATTCCTACTCTCTGTTTCCTGTTTGTCAACCAATTCTCAATCAATGCCAGTATATTACCCCCAATCCCATGTGCTTTAATTTTGCACACGAACCTCTTATGTGGGACCTTATCAAAAGCCTTCTTAAAATCCAGATACAACACATCCCCTGGTTCTCCTTTATCTATTCTACTAGTTCCATCCTCAAAAAGCTCCAGCAGATTTGTTAAGCAAGATTTCCCTTTCGTTAACCCATGCTGTCTTTGTCCAAACCCGTTTATGCTTTCCAGGTGTTCTGCTACCACATCCTTTATAATAGACTCTCGCACTTTCCCCACTACTGATGTAAGGCTAACTGGTCCGTAATTCCCTGTTTTTTCTCTCTCTCCTTTTTTAAATAATGAGGTTACATTTGCCACCCTCCAATCTGTGGAACATTTAGAACATTATAATACAATCATGCAGAGTCAACATGGATTTATGAAAAGGAAATCAAGTTTGCCAACATTATTAGCGTTCTTTGAGGATGTAAGAAGCAGGGTAACTGAAGGGGAACCAGTAGATGTAGTGTATTTGTATTTTGAAAAGGCATTCGCTAAAGTGCCATGCAAAATGTTACGACACAAGGTAAGAGCTTGTGGTGTTAACGGGTAATATATTGTTTATTTTATTTATTTAGAGATACAGTACTGAAACAGGCCCTTCAGCCACCGAGTCTGTGCTGACCATCAACCACCCATTTATACTAATCCTACATTAATCCCATTACCCTCTCACATCCCCAACTTCCCTCAATTCCCCTACCACCTACCAATACTAGGGGCAATTTATAATGGCCAATTTACCTATCAACCTGCAAGTCTTTGGCTGTGGGAGGAAACTGGAGCACCCGGCGAAAACCCACGCGGTCACAGGGAAAACTTGCAAACTCTGCACAGGTAGTACCCAGAATCGAACCCAGGTCGCTGGTACATGCTTACTAACAAGAAACAGAGAATTAGGATAAATGTGTCATTTTCAGGTTTGCAAACTGGAACTCGTGGAGTGCCACAGGGATCAGTGCTGGGGCCTCAACTACTTCCAGTCTATATTAATGATTTGGATGAAGGGATCGAGTGTATTGTAACTAAATTTGCTGTTGATACAAAGAAAGGTGTGAAAGCAAGTTGTGCGGAGGACACAATGAGTCTGCAAAGAGATAAAGACAAGTTAAGTGTGTGGGAAAAATTTGGCATTTTAAGTATAATGTGGGAAAATGTGAGGTTATCCACTTTGGTATGATGTAGAGAAAAGAAGAATATTATTTAAATAAGGAGAGACTGCAGAATGCTGTAGTATAGAGGGATCTGGGTGTCCTCTTATATGAATCACAAAAAGTTAGCATGGAAGTACAGCAAGTAATTAGGAAGGCTATTGGAATTTTGGCCTTTATTGCAATGGGGATGGAGTAGAAATGTAGGGAAGTCTTGCTACAACTGTACAGCGTGTTGGTGAGACCACACCTTGAGTGTGTATACAGTTTTGGTCTCCTTATTTAAGGAGGAAAATACTTGCATTGAAGGTAGTTCAGGCAAACATCACTGGCTTGATTCCAGGGATGAAGATGTTGTCTTATGAGGAACGTTTGACCTGGTTATGCTACACTCATTGGAGTTTAGAAGAATGAGAGGTGATCTGATGAAACATATAAGATACTGAAGGGGCTTGACAGGGTATTTACTGAGATGATGTTTCCCCTCATGAGGGAATCAAGAACTAGGGGGAACAGTTTCAACATAAGGGGGCACCCATTTTCGATGGAATTGAAGAGGAATTTCTTCTCTCAAAGGGTTGTTGTTCTTTGGAATTCTCTACCCAAGAGGATGGTGGAGGCTGGTCATTGAATATATTCAAGGCTGAGTTAGACTGACTTTTGATTTACAAGGGAGTGAAGTGTTATTGGGACAGGCAGGATAGTGGAGTTGAGACTATGATCAGATCTGCCATGATCTTATTAAATGTTGGAACAGACTCGAGTGGCGGAATGGCCTAATCCTGCTCCTAGTTATTATGTTCTTGCATTATAATGCCAGGTGGAATTAAAAACTTGACTTGTGCAAAAATCCCTGCTCCAGCAGGTATTCCCATTCATGGAGCAGTGCAGATGTTGGGTTGTTCCTGGCTGCCACTAAATTGTTTTAAAACTACCAAAGAAAACCTGATCAGCAGAAGCTGAGTGCTGCAGTGGAATCAGACACTGACACTCTTTGTATTACTGATCATCCTTTGTGGTTGGTCATAATGATTATTAATTGAAATAGTATATTCATGTCTTTTCAAGCTTCCACCTCAATTGATCTTGAGTTACAAGAGATATTTTTCTTTCTTTCTGTCAGCAAATACTTGAAGGAACCAGAAGGATTGTGATGATTCCCCGGCACAAGGATATGTACAGTCCACTCCTTCTAACACAGAGTAGGTACATTATCACTCCAAGAGCTCAGAGACACAGACAGGCCATGAGTTCCACAGTCACAGAGAGCAGAAGCAGTCAGGCTCACACTGATGCCAAGTTCCAGAGACACATTTTCAATCCAGCAGACAATCAAACAAAGCAGGAGAGGCAGAAGTTGTTTCCAATTCACCCCAACTCAGTACTGCTGAAAGCTAGGTACATCACTCTTAGTTCAAAATCACACCCACTATCATATTGAAAAGCACCGGATCAATCCCACAAGAGTGCACCCTAAGCTACAAGTTAAATATGAGGTAGAGCAGCTGATGGAAAGGTACAGAATGAATCCGAATAATGTAGCCCAGACTGCAGACTGAGTGACAGATTCCAATGTAGTACAAACATCTGATACAGTATCAAAATGAAAGTTACAGTATTACGTCAATTAGTGCACACTGCACTACACATTACATACCAATCCAATAATCTCTCCAAGAGCTGTACTGAATGATATCATATCAATTGAATGATTCTGATTATACTGAGCATGCCATGTGTGAGTTTGAAATATATGTTGTCATTCACAAATGTGTTCATACAGTTACAGACTGAATACTCGTCCAAAAAGCTCAAACCACAACTCAGTAATACACACAGTTAAAATGTGCAGTGATCTATATTTTAAAATACTAGTGAGACAAGAGAATGGTGATACATTATGGCATTAAACAAATAGTTCTCAATACCATCCCGTAGATACATATTAAGTACAGGTACAGAAGAATTCCACACTCATACAGCACCAGCGTCACATAGATACAGAATGTACACTTGCAGACATAACCAGCAGCTGAGAGGTACAAAATTAATCCCACTGTAATGGACTGTCCAAGAGACAGACACATAAAAAATGAATTGTAACGCATATTTCGTACCAGAGACTGCCAAATGCAAAATGAGCCGTGGATATGCACACGCAGACTGTACCAGAAACTGACTGATACAGAATGAGACCCATACTCATACGCGGTACCAGAGGCTAACAAGTAAAGAATAAATACAATATACACTTCCAGTACCAGAAAATAATATATGCATAACAGATATCACTCACGTACATTAGCAGAGATTGACAGACAACAGAATGAATCCCACAATCTCATTCAGTACCAGATACTGACAGGTACAGAATGAATCCCATACACACTGTACTAGGCACTGAAAGACATAGGAGGAATTGCACATTCACATACAATAGAAAACACTGACAGATACTGTAGGAGTCACATGCTCACAGTCAGTACCAGATACTGTTGAAAAGAGAGTTAATCCCACACTTGCATTCATTGCGAGAGACTGACAGATACATAAAGGATATCGACACTCACATGGAGTAACAGAGACTGACATGCAGAACTTGAACCACACATATGCATAGTACCAAAGTCTGAAAGGTATTGAGTCAATCCCATAATCAGATACAGTGTCAAAGACTGACAGGCACATTCGAGTTCACGTGGCTAGAATACCAGAGATTTTCACGTACAGAATGAACCTTATTTCTCATTCAGTCTGGATACTGATAGATGCACAATGAATCCTACAATCATACTCGATACCAAGTTCAGACAGACACCATATATATTCCCCTCTTATTCACAGTATCATAGACTGACAGGCACAGAGTAAGTCACAAAATCAACTAATTTCAGAGACCATCAGATAGAGAATTAATCACACTCTCACAGAAAGAACCAGAGATTGACAGATATACAGTGAGACCATAAAATGACTCACATACAATGACAGACACATAATTAAAACCACTAGCATATATAGTACCTTAGACTGACGCATAGAGAATGAACCATACAGTCACATTCTGACTGTAAGATTGATGCATACACAATGAATCTCACACTCACATTTAGTTCTGGACACTGACAGATACCGAATGATATCCATATTCACCCACAGTAGCAGATAGATACAGAAGCTGCCACACATTCACAAACAATACTCATGATTGACATACAGAATGAATCAAACAATCACATTTAGTTTCATGGACTGACACTGAAATAATCTTACACTCAGACACAGTACCACAGACAGATAGATGTAGAATTATACTCGCTATCACATAATGTACCAGAAAGTGTGTCAAAATTAATCTCATACAGTACAAAAGATGGATTGAATTTGTCCCACACTCAATGTAATAGGTTTTAAGCAAGTGAAGCGGGGGTGGGGGGAGGTGGGGAAGAGAAGAAAAGGGAAGGTGTGTAATAGGGCATAGGGCAGGAGAGATTAACTGACAAGGAGGTCATGGGGCAAAGGGAGTGTGCTAATGGTGTAGTGAAAGACAAAATATTAGTGCAGAGAGGGTGTTAATGACAGAATAATCTATAGTTCTGTCCAAAAGCACATACTTGAAAAACCAAGTTTAAGGCAGGCACATGGTTATAAAAAAGATAAAATAAAATAATAAAAAGGGTTGAGAGCCCTGTCAACCACAGTGAGGGGGAAATCGGAAACGAAGTTGATGAAATTTTCCAGTTCGGAGTGGGAGCAGGAAATGACACTGATCCAGTCATCATTGTACCGGAAAAAGAGCTGGGGGTGGGGTCCTGAGTGGGACTGGAAAAAAGAATGTTTGACATACCCCACAAAAAGACAGGCATAACCATTTACAGAGATAGGGCACAAAGAATCATCATGGAAAGAGGCATGAGCTTCAAATCCAAAGCTGAAGTGACAGGATCAGAGGAACAGCTGTTTGTTCTGCAGTGTGGACTTCGGTCAGATCTGTAAACAAGCAGTTCCACAACAAAGGGAGAGAACTCAAAAATTAGAGTTCTGCCTTTCAGGAATATTGCCGGGAAGCACTTTTTCACAAAAAGGGGAGCGGGAACCTGGAATTCTCTCCGAAAAATAAGATAAACCAGAGGGTCAATTGACAATTTCCAACCTGAGATTGAGAGATGTTTATCCAGTGACGGTCTGAGGGTTTATGAAATCACAGCAGGCAGCTGGAGTTAAGAGACAGGTGAGCCAGGATCTAATTGAAAGGTGCAGCAGGCTCGAGGGGCTGAATGGCCGACCCCCATTTCTATGTTCCTATGGCTGCAACAGGGCAGAAACAGCTGTGAACATACGTTGCATTTCACATTTAACAGCAAAAATACCAGCAGTCAGGAGCTGAAAAGGGAAAGATGACCCCTCGATGACCTGAGAATAAGTACAGAATGGCCTCCTTCAGAACTGGTGCTTTTATCAGGATAAGATGGCGAACATTAGAAATTAATCCAACGGGAATCGCCATCCTCCTCATCCAGGAATTGGACAATATAATGCTGGGATGTGGGAGTTTGGTTTGGGCACGGGGTTGGCTGTGACACCACGAACACTCCCTCTCCACCTCCTCACTCCATCACCCCACCCCCTTCCCCTCTCCATGGGACCCCGGCATCATCCGATCCACAGATACTTTCCAGCAGACATCGCTGGGGAGTGACCGGAGTCCTGGTTCTCTGTCTCCATTTTCCCTATCCCACCCATGGCCACTGAGGCTCCTCTCCCCCCACCCACCCTGAGAGCAACTAACCCACCTTGTCCATAAATTTAAACTGGAAAAGTGTCTCGTAAAGAGCAGGAGCAGAGGGGAGGCTGTAACCTATCAGAGAGGATTGTGTTCCTGAATCCCCCAACTCTTTTTGCCATGTTTCCATTCAATGTCCACACTCTCTCCTTGGTCTGTCCCTGGAGACCTGTCATATCACGATTCTCTCCAGGGAATTTCTAAAGATATTTCCCCCATCCCTCCAGGATTGGCCTGGAGTCTCCAGCACTCCCTCCATTGCAGTACTTTCTGAAATACTACCCGTGCCATGTAATAGTCAAGAGAGACAGAGGGGAACGAGACAGATCAACAGGATGTCTGGCAGATTCAGTGTGAGACGGTAACACTGCCGGGTAAAGGCCGCTTTCCAACTCCAATCTTAACACAGGAGATTCCCCAAACAGCTGCAATAAGGTGTTTGTAAACTGCTGGAAGAGTATGTGTGCGGAAATGGTGATGTTACTGAGTAGGTTATTTGTTATAGAATGGACTGTGTTTAGGTGGGAATATTACTGAGTGTTAATTGTAGCGGAACCATATTTAAAAGCTCCGGCTTTCTGGAAAGCCTTGACTATGAAGGCCGAGTCTGGAAGGGTTTGTGTGGAGAGCTGGGTTTCGGTTCCACTGTTAATAAAGGGTTTGAAATTGGCGAACCAGAGGAAACTGGAGGTGGAACTGAAAGATGAGGGGCCGTTCTCTCTCCGTCTGTCACTCTGGGTGTCTCCTCCCCATCTGCTGTCTGTTCAATCTTCACTCTGTCTCCTCCCCTTCCTGCTCTCTCTCTGCCATTCTCAGGCAGGTCCGGGCGGTCTGTGTAAAGTAGAGCCTGCAAGAGTCTGCTTCTTATATTGTGCAGTGACCTGAGTGAAGAATCATCATGTCTGGCAGAGGTAAAGGAGGCAAAGGACTGGGCAAAGGCAGAGCAAAGCGGCACCGGAAAGTGCTTCGTGATAATATCCAAGGCATCACCAAACCAGCAATCCACCGCCTGGCTCGCCGTGGCGGGGTCAAGCGGATCTCGGGTTTGATCTATGAGGAGACTCGCGGGGTGTTGAAGGTTTTCCTGGAGAATGTGATCAGGGATGCGGTCACCTACACTGAGCACGCCAAGTGCAAGACGGTCACTGCCATGGATGTGGTGTACGCTCTGAAACGGCAGGGCCGCACTCTCTACGGATTCGGCGGTTGAACAATTTGACCATTTCCAGCAAACACAAAACAAAGGCTCTTCTAAGAGCCACCCACCGCCTCACAGAGAGAGCATTGACCGAGAAATGGGAGCTGGGATAGGCTGTTCAGAACAGTTCAATCAATCTGAAATATTTCAGATTTCCAGCATTCGCAGTATTTTACTTTTAATTGTTTGTTCAATCAATCTGCTGTGTTCGGGATGAAAAAAACTGGAATCCCCGAATTTGACATTTCATTTGCAGCAAGGATGTGCAGTGGATTTGATTTTCTAAACGGGCTGTGTAAACAGTGCCCGAGACTCTCCAGTTCGTTATTTCCCCAGTCGACACATGCCCTAAGTGAAAAGCCACATCACTCCTCCAGAATCACTCATTGTTTTCATAGAATTTCAAAATGATTTCGCTGCAATGAGGGAATCCGGGAGTTTTGCAGCAGCCGTTAAATCGTTCACTGGAACCAGACCCACTTGTGATGTTATTTCCACCGAGACGGTGTTTCCTGCACTGAAACTGACAGGGTTTGTGAAACTGATCAGTTTCAGCTCAATCATTCAGGGACCTGGAATTCCCGCAATTTGAGCCCGCGCTGTCCAGAGCCCACTTCTGATTGGTCACCCACGTCTCATTCACATGTCTTAACCAATTGCCGAGCCTCGAATTAGAAAATACAGCAAATCACTGGCTTAAATTGGCAGAAAGTTTGAATTCGAAAAAGCCGTCAATTTCAGTGTCGGAAAGAAGCGAATTAATGGTAAATCTGGCGTTAGTTTAAAGCCGTTCGTAAAATCGGGCCAGGACTTTGTGCTGATAAAAGCGGAGTAAAAAAAGCTTTTGATGGATTATATATATTACGAAGTTTTAATCTGTAATTTTTTGTCTACTTATCTGCACATGGCGGTAAGACTCTATTCAGCAATCTGTAACGGGACAAATAACTCACTCAGTGTAGAAGTAATAAATTAGACAGGCTTTGGGGTGACAGTGAGAAATCACTGAAACAGATGCTTAAACATTTGAAATAGTTCTCATTCGGTCCTGTTACTGGCATTCTGGAATCAGACAGTAACAAGCCCTTTCACAGAGACTGTGGGTGGCTCTGAAAAGAGCCTTTGGTTTATTAGGTGACATTTTGGCCGCTTTACTTTTTCTGGGAGCTCTGAGCGCTGGTTTTCTTAGGCAGCAGCACGGCCTGGATATTAGGCAGCACCCCACCCTGAGCGATGGTCACTCCCCCCAGCAACTTGTTGAGCTCCTCATCGTTGCGGACGGCCAACTGCAGGTGTCTGGGGATGATGCGGCTCTTCTTGTTGTCTCGGGCCGCGTTGCCAGCCAGCTCGAGGATTTCAGCGGTCAGATACTCGAGCACAGCAGCCAGATAGACCGGGGCTCCGGCACCCACACGCTCAGCATAGTTGCCCTTTCTCAAGAGCCTGTGAACACGGCCCACCGGGAACTGCAATCCAGCCCGGGAGGAGCGAGACTTGGCCTTGGCCCGAGCTTTGCCGCTGGTCTTTCCTCTTCCAGACATTTCCACAATCTCGCAAATACTTTCACAAAGAATGGATAATTTCCACCGCATTTACTTTACTTATAGACTGAAAACTCTCCCCATTGGCCGGTACTTAATTCACCTCATTTGCCTATATTCTTCACCAATCAGGTCACTGACAACAGAAGAGGGCGGGGTTTACCGCCAAAACATCAGAAGCAGAAGATTTGTCAATTTCAAAAAGACTGCCAATTTCATTGTCAGAAAGGAGCGGATTAAAATAAATGTCATCCTTCGTCAAATATTTTAAATCCCTTCTCTTTATTTTGTTTCATTCAACTTTTTCCGTCACGACTTACAGACGCGGGTTTAAAATGTTATTTAAATTGTGGATCTTTCTACAATTGCTTTCAAACTGTCCCGGGAGGCACTAAATCCCTGTTCACAGCATTTCCCTGAAGGGAAACATTCAGTTTATCTTCAATCAGTGTCCTTCTCTGAAAAGAGGAAGCAGGATCGAGTCCTCAAACTGCCCTTAGTCTGCTGTGTAATAATCCCATTCCGGGCTGTTACAGTGCGGAGAGTTACTGTTAATAAAATGATGAATCAGTTCACATTTCAGGAATAGAGTGAAGGGACTGATGTCTGACTCTTGCCGCTGAAAGCAGCTGTTAATGCGGTCATTCAGGGGCTGTGCAAAACCACAATAACAGCTTTAAGCAAAAAAGTAAAGGCGGATGAGCGGATTATGGGATTTCGTTCGGTTTATGGGACATCAGACAAAAACACAGCAGTGGGACATTTATTATGTTCCACATTGTCTTAAAATGTTTTCATAGAGATGTTCGGATGCAGCTTTTTCAGAGAGATTGTGGGTGGCTCTTAAAAGAGCCGTTGTGTTTGGGATGTTATTCAGTCCATTGTGCAGTTTTACTTGGAGCTGGTGTACTTGATCACCGCCTTTGTCCCTTCCGACACGGCGTGCTTGACCAGCTCCCCGGGCAGCAGCAGGCGCACGGCGGTCTGGATCTCCCGGGAGCTGATGGTGCTGCGCTTGTTGTAATGGGCCAGGCGTGAAGCCTCACCCGCGATGCGCTCGAAAATATCGTTCACAAACGAGTTCATGATGCTCATGGCCTTGGAGGAGATGCCGGTGTCGGGGTGAACCTGCTTCATCACTTCGTAGATGTCGATGGAGTAACTCTCCTTCCTCGACTTTCTCCGCTTCTTGCCGCCCTTTGCTGACGGTTTACTCACAGTTTTATTGGCGCCCTTCTTAGCAGCTGCTTTCCTCTTCTCTTTTTTTTTTTCCAAAATATACTTTATTCATAAAAATCTGTAAAAATTACATTGCCAAACAGTTTCCAAACAGCACCAAAAAGTACAAACATTACAAAGCAGATCAGTTACCTACAATACTGTCATGAGTTTCTTCCCGACCCTTCCGTTTCACAATTGTCATGTCAATTACAGTTTTACATTTACAGCAATTGAGAATATTAACGATACAGTTCGAGGGGTTTCCCATGGATCCAACCCCTCAGTCCAGCTTGGTGGGGGAACCTTACACTGTGGTCTTTCCCCATTGAGCCTTTGCTGCGGCTGCCCCAAGCTTTAGTGCGTCCCTCAGCACGTAGTCCTGGACCTTGGAATGTGCCAGACTGCAACATTCGGTGGTGGGCAACTCTTTGCGCTGGAAGACCAGCAAGTTTCGGGCAGACCAAAGGGCGTCTTTCACCGAATTGATAGTCCTCCAGCAGCAGTTGATGTTTGTCTCGGTGTGCGTCCCTGGGAACAGCCCGTAGAGCACAGACTCCTGTGTTACAGAGCTGCTTGGGATGAACCTTGACAAAAACCACTGCATCTCTTTCCACACCTGCTTTGCAAAGGCACATTCCAGGAGGAGGTGGGCGACCGTCTCTTCCCCACCACAGCCAACGCGGGGGCACTGTGCGGAGGGGGCGAGACTTCGGGTGTGCATGAAGCATCTGACGGGGAGGGCCCTTCTCACCACCAGCCAAGCTATGTCTTGGTGCTTGTTTGAAAGTTCTGGTGATGAGGCATTCCGCCAAATGACTTTGACGGTCTGCTCGGGGAACCATCCGACAGGATCCACCGTTTCCTTTTCCCGTAGGGCCTTGAGGACATTCCGTGCAGACCACTGCCTGATGGACCGGTTGTCAAAGGTGTTTTTACGGAGAAACTGCTCCACGAAGGATAGGTGGTACGGCGCCACCCAACTGCATGGTGCGTTCCGCGGCAATGTGACCAGGCCCATCCTTCACAACACCGGGGACAGATAGAACCTCAGCACGTAGTGACACTTGGAGTTTGCGTACTGGGGATCTACACATAGCTTGATGCTGCCGCACACGAAGGTGGTCATCAGGATGAGGGCCACGTTGGGTACATTTTTCTCGCCCATGTCCAGAGATTTGAACATCGTGTCCCTCCGGACCCGGTCCATTTTAGATCCCCAGACGAAGCGGAAAATGGCTCGGGTGACTGCCACGGCGCAGGAGTGGGGTATGGGCCAGACCTGCGCCACGTAGAGCAACAACGTGAGCGCCTCGCACCTGATGACCAGGTTCTTACCCACAATGGAGAGAGATCGCTGCCCCCACATGCCCAACTTTTGTCGTACCTTGGCTACTCGCTCCTCCCATGTTTTGGTGCACGCCCCGGCCCTTCCGAACCATATCCCCAGCACCTTCAGGTAATCTGACCTGACGGTGAAGGGGACAAAGGATCGGTCAGCCCAGTTGCCAAAGAACATGGCCTCGCTCTTGCCGTGGTTAACTTTGGCTCCTGATGCCAGTTCGAATTGGTCGCAGATGCTCATCAGTCTGCGCACGGACAGCGGATCCAAGCAGAAGACGGCGACGTCATCCATGTACAGGGAGGTTTTGACCTGAGTGCCTCCGCTGCCTGGGATTGTCACCCCTCTTATGCTCGCATCCTTCCTAATAGACTCAGCAAAGGGTTCAATACAGCAAACAAACAGGACCTGGGACAGAGGACAGCCCTGTCTGACTCCAGATTTGATCGGGAAACTTTCAGATTCCCACCCGTTGATTGCCACTGCGCTACTGATGTTTGTGTAGAGCAGTTGGATCCAATTGCAGATTCCCTCCCCAAACCCCATTTTGGAAAGCACGTCCATCATGTCGGTGTGCGATATCCTGTCAAAAGCCTTCTCCTGGTCCAGGCTGATGAGGCAGGTGTCCACCCTCCTGTCCCGTACGTAGGCGATTGTATCCCTGAGTAGCGCGAGACTATCAGAGATCTTCCTGCCGGGTACAGTACAGGTCTGTTCGGGGTGAATCACCAACTCCAGAGCAGACTTGACTCGACTGGCTATGACTTTGGACAGAATCTTGTAATCAACATCAAGCAGTGAGATGGGCCGCCAATTTCTGATTTCTGCCCTCTCCCCCTTCTGCTTGTAAATGAGGGTGATGATGCCTTTTATCATGGATTCTGACATGCTGCCGGCCAGGAGCATACTCTCGTATACTTCCAGCAGGTCTGGGCCGACCCAGTCCCACAGGGCCGAGTACAACTCGACCGGTAAGCCGTCGCTCCCGGGAGTTTTACTCGTCTCGAAAGACTCGACGGCGTTTGTCAGCTCATCCAGAGTTAGCGGCTTGTCCAGTCCCTCACTCCTGCTGTCATCTAAGACCTCTGTGATAGATGACAGGAAGGACTGGGAGGCTCTGCTGTCTGTGGGCTTCGCGTCATACAGCCCAGCTCCCCGGGCAGCAGCAGGCGTACAGCGGTCTGGATCTCCCGGGAGCTGATGGTGCTGCGCTTGTTGTAATGGGCCAGGCCGGAAGCCTCACCCGCGATGCGCTCGAAAATATCGTTCACAAACGAGTTCATGATGCTCATGGCCTTGGAGGAGATGCCGGTGTCGGGGTGAACCTGCTTCATCACTTTGCAGATGTAGATGGAGTAACTCTCCTTCCTCGACTTTCTCCGCCTCTTACCGCCCTTTGCTGATGGTTTACTCACAGTTTTCTTGGCGCCCTTCTTAGCAGCTGCTTTCTTCTTCTCCTCAACCATCTTCAGTTTCAATTTCAGACACAGAAATAAACCAAACCCCTTCCGAGTGCGGATTAAATGGACAATCCCACAGCACTATGCTAATGAGGGATGGGGGAAAGTAAAGATTGTGATTGGGTGATTGGGAGTGATGTCCCAACGATTTAATATTGTAATTCGACATTTAGTCTCTTTCGCCATCCAATCAGATTAAATATTTGCAACCAATCACAAATCCCCGTACTGCAATCAGGAAGTATATTGCACAAAGACTCTCTCCAGCCCCAGTTTATATTGAAAGAGCTGCTCCCTGTGTGGAGCTTCCTGGAAATGTCCTGGCTGTTGTTAGGAGGACACTTATTGACTGATTCTGTGTCGTTGTGTCTCTGCTATTGCATGTGAGTGTGCAATTAATTTCATTTTTAGTCTAGGCTACTGTGTTTGAGTGTTTTATGTAATTTGGTAACTCAGTCTCTGGTGCTGCATGGATTCATTCTGTCTCTGTCAGTTACTGTGTTTGAGTGTGAGGAGATGAGGTGGAGTGTTGCGGCAAGGAAGATGGAAAAGAGCATTGGTGCCGATGACACAGCCTTACTTGACCCCAGTTTGCACTCGGATTGGGTCAGTGATAGATCCATTGGCAAGGATTACAGCTTGCATGTCGTAGTGCAGTATGTTTGAGGAGGACATTCCATAATCCCTCTCGGTTGGTAGAGTCGAAGGCCTTTGTCAGGTCAGAGAAGGCCATGTATAAAAGTTGCTGCTGCTCCCTACATTTTCTTGAAGTTGTCTTGCTGTGAAGATTATGTTCACTGTGCCTGTTGATGGACAGAATCCACATTGTGATTCCAGTAGGAGCTCTTCAGCCACGGGGAGGAGGCAGTTGAGAAGGACTCTTGTGATGACGTTCCCTGTGGTGGACAGCAGGGATACCCCTCTATAGTTAACATAGTCGGTCATGTCAACTTTTTTAAAAGATGATCACAATTACCGCATCGCGGAGGTCCCCTGACATGCTCTGCTCCTTCTGGATGAGGGAAATGAGACATGTATTTGTGTCGAGTGTTTCTCTGCCATTTTTTAGAATTCTGATGTGAATTCTATCTATTCTGGCAGTCTTATTGTTTTTTGGCTGTCCATCTCTAACGTCATGTGTGAATGTGGGATTCATTCTGTACCTGTCACTCACTGGTACTTTATGTTAGTGTGAGATACATTCTGTATCTGGCAGTCTTCGGTATTGTATGTGAGTGTGGAATACATTCTGTCAGTGGCACTGTGTGTGAGTATTTGATTCATTCTGTCAGTCTCTGGAATGTTATGTGATTTGGGACTTCGTCTGAATCTGTCAGTGGTTCTGTATGTGTGGAATTCAAGCTATATCTGTCAGTATCTCAGTGTGTGTGTGAGTTCATTCTTTATCTGTCAGTCTCTGGTGATTTATGTGAGTTTGGCAGTCACTGAATCTGCCAGGTACTGTAGGACTATTTGAGAATGATTTTGTATGTGTCAGTCTTTGCTACTACATAGGAGTGTGGTATTAATTCTGTATCTGTCAGCCTTTAGTAGTGTGTGTGATTGTGGGATGAATTAATTCGCAGTCATTGGTGCCCAGTATGAATGTGTAAATCATTCTGTAACTCAGTCTGATATTGTTAAGTGAGGGTAGGAATCACGTGTATCTTTCTATCCCGGGTGCTGACGGTGAGCATGGGATTCATTCTGTACCTGTCGGTGGTACTGTATCTATCTGTGGGATTAATTCTGTACCTTTCAGTCACTGGTATTGTGTATGAAAGTGGGATTAATTCTAGATCCGCCACACATTGGTTGTGTGTGTGTGTGTGTGTGTGTGTGTGTGTGTGTGTGTGTGTAAGAACATAAGAAGATACGAAATAGGACAGGAGGAGACCATTTGGCCCATCAAGCCTGCTCTGCCACTCAATAAGATCATGGCTGTTCTGATTGTGGCCATAACTTCACTTTCCTGCCTGCCCCATAACCATTGACTCTGTTGTCGATCAAAAACCTGTCTATCGCTGCGTTGAATATATTCAATGACACAGCCTCCACAGTCCTCTGGAGAGCAGAATTCCAAAGATTAACAACCCTCTCAGAGAAGAAATTCCTCCTCATCTCCTTCTTGAAAGAGAGACTGCTTATCTTAAACTCTGGCCCCTAATTCTATAATCCCCCACAAGGAGAAACATCCTCTCAGCATCTACCTGTCCAGCCCCCTGAGAATCTTACAGGTTTCAATAAGATCACCACTCAATCTTCTAAACTCCAGTGAGTATAGGCCCAACCTGCTCAACTTTTTCTCATAAGACAATCCAACATCCCAGCAATCAGTCGAGTGAACCTTCTTTGAACTGATTCCAATGCAAGTATATTCCTCCTTATGCAAGGAGACCAAAACTGTATGGAATTGGGATGTCACTAATGCCCTGTAAAGTTATAGCAAAACTTCCTTACTTTTAAACTCCATTCCCCTTGCTAAAAATGCCAACATTCCATTTGCCTTCCTAATTACTTGCTATACCTTCATGCTAACATTTTTGTAATTCATGTACCTGGACACCCAGATTCCTTGGTACAGCAGCATTCTGCAGTCTCTCCCTATGTAAATAATATTCTGTTTTTCTATTCTACCTGCCAAAGTAGACAATCTCACATTTCCCCATATTGTACTCCATCTGCCAAATGTTTTCCCACTGACTAAACCTATCTATATCTCTTCGCAGACACATTGTGTCCTCCTCACAACTTGCTTTCCTACCTATCTTTGTACCATCTACAAATTTGGCAACAATATACTTGGTCCCTTCATGCAAGTTATTAATATAGACCATAAATAGTTGAGGCCCCAGCACTGTACCTGTGGCACTCCATTAGTTACAGTTTGCCAATCTGAATATGCTCCATTTATCCCCACTCTCTGTTTTCTGTGAGTTAGCCAATCCCATATCCATGTGTGGATAGTCTTCAGTTTGTATCTGTCAGTGCCTGGTACTCTATGTGAGTTTTGGACTCTTTCTCAATCTCTCAGTGCTACTATTTGTGTGTTAGGTTGCTTTAGATGACTCGGGCTGAGGTACTGTGAGTGAGTGCAATAATCAACCTATACTTTTCAGCATCTGGCACTGAGCATGTGTTTCAGCATCACTTTATCTGTCAGTATCTGGTACTCTGTGTGAGTGGGGGATTCATTGGATAACCTTCCGTCCCTGGGACTGTTTGCAAGTCTGGATTCATTCTGCATAAAATGTCAGCACAGCAGCAGGCCACAGATGTGGTTGGTTTTAAGCAGTTTGAAGTTTTGCCAAGTATTAAATATCTGTCACTGTGAACATAATAGCGAAAGATAATGTATCTTTCAATCTGATACAGGATTGATGTGCAAATGTAACTCAGGCTGTACTAATCAATTTGATCAATGCCATTCAGTCTGACTCTGAGGGAGAATCTTGGACTTGTGTGTAAAATGAGCTCAGTCTGGAATTGTACAGCATCTTCCATCTGACACTATGAGGTTTCAGGACTGGTATGTAATTTATAGCTCAGACTAAACTCATCAAATTTATAATGTATCTATTAGTTTCACAATCCGGATGAGTTTTAAACTGGAATCTGAGTTTGTATCTCAGGTTATACTATATTTCAGAATCTCTCAATCTGATTATGCACTGGAGATTTGGACTTGTATCTAATGTATATGTCTGGACACATTATGGGAATTAATACTGATAATAAACTGATAACATGTGTAAATATTGGGCTGGTATTTAACTTGAATCTCAGATTATATTAGTTTAGTTTAGAGATACAGCATTGAAACAGGCCCTTCGGCACCGAGTCTGTGCCAACCATCAACCACCCATTTAGACTAATCCTACACTAATTCCATATTCCTACCACATCCCCACCTGTCCCTATATTTCCCTACCACCTACCTATACTAGGGGCAATTTATAATGGCCAATTTACCTATCAACCTGTAAATCTTTTGGTCATGTGGGAGGAAACCGGAGCACCTGGAGGAAACCCACGCAGACACAGGGAGAACTTGCAAACTCCACACAGGCAGTCCCCAGAATTGAACCCGGGTCGCTGGAGCTGTGAGGCTGCGGTGCTAACCACTGCACCGCCCTTAATTCTATAACTTTGAAAAGGGAACCATGTGTCAGTTCTATGTGTATTTAATTTGTAGCTGAGGTTGCACCATTGTGGGATTGACACACTGATAATTTGATAGTGGGTGAGAATTTGGACTGGGATTTATGAATCTACCTGTCAGTGGTACTGAGTTGGGGTGACATGGAAACAACGTCTGTCTCTCCTGTTCTGTTTGATTGATGGATTGAAAACGTGTCTCTGGAACTATTTCTGCTGTCTGAGACTGTGGAACTGATGACCTGTCTGTGTCTCTGCGCTCTGTGAATGATAATGTACGGACTGTGTGTGAGAAGGAGCTGGTGGCACTCTTCCTTGTAACTTGGGTGGAGGAAACATCACATTTATTCTGGTTCGTTCAATTATTTGTCTGTTTGAACAAAAGTATGTTTATAACTAAAATACAGGTGAGATAGAAGATACAGGATTTTAATGAATTTAATCTCTCGAATAATAATGAGCCCCCACAAAGGAAGCCCAGTCATACAAATATTATCATTGTCTGACTGCACTGCAGTAACAGGTTCTTCCCATTCTGTCTCCTTTCCCCGTCGACACACAGCCTGAGAATGGCCTCTCCCTTCCCGCACTCACCCCATGTTCCGGGACCAGTTGATTCTCCATTCCGCCTCTTACAAACAGCCCCCGTCTGCCCCTGAACTTGCCCCGGACTCGATGCTGATCTCTGAGTCTATCTGCGGACACGCTCCCAAAGCGATGTGCTGCTGGAAGGAGGCTGCTGTTTGCTTCCTTCCCCAGGGAATGGGGATCTCTCCATTCGCGACTGTTTCAAACCATCTTCTTCTGCTCACAGGCAGTGCTGGGGGAGGGGAGCGCAGGCGCAGATTCAGGCAACAATTCAGCAAACAGAAACATAGAAAATTTCCGGCGCAGAATGAGGCCATTCGGCCCAACATGTCCGTGCCAGCTCAAAGAGAGTGATCCAGCCTGTTCCCACAGTTTATTGTTGTTGGACAGTGAAGTGTGGAAACAGAAACGGACAGTCAGAATGTGGGGAGTTACACAAAGAGAATCGATTATAGGCACCAGGTGAGAAGTGTGAAGGACACATTTTAAACAGCGGCTGTTTGGTTTCGCTTGAACGGTTAGACCATGGGAGCGGGAACTGGAAATCTGACCTGTGTAAAAGTCCCTGTTCCGTCGGTCAGTCCCATTCATGGCCCAGTGGATTGTTTCTGGATGTTATTTAATTGTTGTAAAACGGCCAAAGCCTCTGGTATGCAGTAGCTGGGGCTGCAGGACAGCAGTGGAATCAGACACTGACTCTGTTTGTGTTGCTGGGTTTCCTTTGTGATTGTTCACAATGATTATTCATTCAAAGATTGTTTTGGTCTCTCTTGTAACTTCCACCACACCTCTTCCTGAATTATAATAAATACTTTTTCTTTCTACAGGCAAATACTTGAAGGAAGCAGAATAAATAGAATGATGCCTCAGCACAAGGGGAAGTGCAGCCGGCTTCTCACACACAGTAAGGACAGTATCACTCAGAGAGAAAAGAGACATCAGTTCCACAATCACTGCCAGCAGTACTAGTCAGACTGGCACTGATCCCAAGTTCCAGAGACTAACAGTCAATCCAACAGTCACACAGAGCATGACAGACTGAAGTTGTTTCCATTTCACCCCAACTCCGTCCCACTGACAGGTAGATACATCAATCCCAGTCCAAAATCACACCCACTATCAGATTGCAAGGCACTGTGTCACTCTCACAAGACAGCAGCCTGAACTACAAATTCAATGTCAGATCGAACAGACAAACAGTACCTGATTGTAAAGTACAGAATTAATCTCAATAATGTAACCAGACTGCAGACTGAGCTACATGTTACACACCACTCCACAAATCTCACAAGTGGTCAGACTGGAGGATACAGTATTAATTCCATTACTGCAGACTGAATGCACTGTTATCTGCCAGGACATAAAGCATATTGTAAAATGAAAGGACACATACCTGAAATGTTAATTGTGTTTCTCCCTCCACAAATGCTGCCTGAACTGCTGAGTATTTCCAGCATTTTTGTTTATTTCATATTTCCAGCATCTACAGACTTTTGCTTTTATTTTCGAGTTAAAGAAACATTGCATTGTGAGGTGGGAGTGACTGCCCTTGACATCAAGGCAGCCTTTGACATGTATGGCAACAAGGCAGCCCTAGCAAAACCAATGTAAATAGAAATCGGGGCAAAATGCTCTGCTGTTTGCAGTCATACCTAGCACTAAGGAAGATGGCTGTGGTTGTTCAGGTCAATCATCTCAGTCTCCGGCCATTACAGCTGGAATTCCTTAGGCTCGTGTTCTAGGCCCAACCATCTTCAGCAGCTTCATCAACAACCTTCCCTCCATCACAAGGCCAGAAGTGTGGATGTTTTCTGATGATTGCCCAATGTTCAGCACCATTCATGACTCCTCAGATACTGAAGCAGCCCATGTCCAGATGCAGCAAGACCTGCACAACATCCAGGCTAGGGTTGAAAAGTGGCAAGTAACATTGGCATCAGATAAGTGCCAGGCAATGACCATCTCAAACAAGAGAGAATCTAATCATCTCCCCTTGATGTTCAATGGCATTACCATCACTGAATCACCCACCATTAACATTGACCATTGGTTACCATTGACCAGAAACTGAACTGGACCAGCCATATAAGTGCTGTGACTGCAAGAGCAAGGTCAGAGGCTAGGAATTCTGCGGCGAGTAACTGACCTCCTGTTTCCCCACATCCGTCCACCATTCACAAGGCACAAGTCAGGAGTGTGATGGAATACTGCCCACTTGCCTGGATGAGTGCAGCTCCAACAACACTCAAGTAGCCTGTTTGATTGCCCACATCCACCACCTTCAATATTCACTCCATTCACCACTGATGCACAGTGGCAGCAGTGCGTACCAGCTAAAAGATGCACTGCAGCAACACACCAAGGCTTCTTCGACAGTACCTTCCAAACCTGGAACCTCTACCACCAACAAGGACAAGGGCAGCAGATGCATGGGAACACTACCACCTGCAAGTTCCCCTCCAAGCCACACACCATCCTGACTTGGAACTATATCACCATTCCTGCACTGTCGCTGGGTCAAAATCCTGGAACTCCCTTCCAAACAGCACCGTTGGAATTCCTACATCTCAAGGACTGCAGCAGCTCAAGAAGGCAGCTCACCACCATTTTGTCAAGGGCAATTTGGAATGGGCAATAAATGCTGGCAGAGCCAGTGATGCCGACATCACATGAACAAATGAAAAAAGTGAGGAAATAGTGAAGGGCTTCTATCGAATACATGCAGATATGTTTCCTCTTGTGGTGTTGTCTGAAACAAGAGCCAAAAATATAAAATCGACATTCATAAAACCAATGAGGAATTCATGAAAAAGGTATTTATGTAGTGAGTGGTTAGAATCTGGAATTTGCAACCACAGGGAGAGGTCGAGGCGATAATATCGATGCATTTAAGGGGAGGTGGAACAACTGTATGGGAAGAAAGGAATTGAGGGATATACATATGGGGCTTTATTATTCTTTATTTGTGCATATGAAGCAGGGTGGCTGGAAATATGTGTGGAGCATCGAGCAGTTGGGACGATCCCAGTGCAGTGTTTTGTCTCGATGGATCTGCCCAGAATACTTGTGATGCAGGAGCTGGGAGCTTCAGTACTTCAGTGGAGACAGATACTGACACTGGTTTTCATTTGTGGGTGTTTTTAATGATTATTAATTGCGAAATTAAATTCACCTCTTTGATATTTTGCACCTCCCCTGTTCTTGAGTTTAGACATATTTTTTCTTCATACAGGCAAATACTTGAAGGTATCGTGATGAATGTGATGGTTGCTGCACTCGAAGCACAAGGAACAGTGCAGCCAGCTCCTCTCACACACAGTAGGTACATTATCACTCAGAGTACAGAGGGATAGACAGTTCATCAGTTCCCTAGTCTCAGACTGCAGAAGTAGTCAGGTCCACATTGATCCCGAGTTCCAGAAACACATTTTCAATCCAACAATCAAACAAAGCAGGAGAGAAATAAGTTGTTTCCATTTCACCCCAATTCAGTCCCATTGACAGTCAGATACCTCAATCCCAGGTCAAAGTCACCCTCATTAACAGATTGAAATACAATGTGTCAATCTAAATATAATGCAGACTTAGCTATCAATTAAATATCAGATAGAATTGGCACACAGTATTGATTGAATGGCACAGAATCTAACGTAATGCTGTACCCTGAGATTTAAATTAAATACCATACTCAAAGCTCACATCCATTCATGATAAAGGATGTTTAAACATCCCCATAGTGTACCCTGAGATACAAGTTACATACAAGTTCAACATTCATTACAGAGAAAGTTTCTAAGGTGCTGAAAGATATTGTAACCTGAGACACAAATTAGATACCAGTTCAGAACTCACCCACACTGTGAAATGGAAAGATACAGAATCAATTCCATTAGTGTAGATCACTTTAAATCTGTTTCCCCCAGTCACTGACCTCTCTGCTAAGGTAAATAGGCCCTTCACTTCAACTCTATCCAGGCACCTCAAAATTTTGTATGTTTCAATGAGATTTCCCCTCAGCCTTCTCTGTGCCAAGGAGAACAGCCCCAGCCTATCCAGTCTTTCCTCATAGCTGCATTTTTCCAATCCCGGCAACATCCTCGTGAATCTCCTCTGCACCCTCTCTAGTGCAATTACATCCTTTCTGTAATAAGGTGATCAGAACTGCATACAGTATTCATTGTGGCCTGACTAATGATTTATACAGTTCCAGCATAACCTCCCTGCTCTTAAATCTATACCTCGGCTAATAAAGGAAAGGATTCCATATGCCTTCTTACCACCTTAACGACCTGTCCTGCTACCTTCAGGGATCTGTGGACATTTACTCCAAGGTCCCTCACTTCCTCTGCACCTCTCAGTCTTCTCCAATTAATTGTGTATTCCTTTGCCTTGTTTAACCTCCCCAAGTGCATCAACTCACACTTCTGAATTGAATTCCATTTGCCATTTTTCTGTCCATCTGACCAGACCATGAAGATCTTCCTGCAGTCTACAGCTATCCTCCTTGCTATTTACCACACAGCCAATCTTTGTGCCATCTGCAAACTCATACCCCCTACATTTACATCCGTGAAGACTACATTAACTGCACTACCCTCATCTATCTTCCTTCTTAATTCTTCAAAATTTCGATCAAGTTGGTTAGACAAGATCTTCCCTTAACAAATCCATGCTGACTATCCTTGATTAATCTGTGCCTTTCGAAGTAACATTTTATCCTGTCTCTCAGAATAGATTCCAATAATTTGCCCACTACTGATGTTAGACTGACTGGCCTGTAATTATTTGGTCTCCCTCACTCCCTTTTTAAACAAAGGTACAACGTTAGCAGTCCTCCAATCCTCCATCACCACACCTGTATCCAGTGAGGTCTGGAAAATGATGATCAGCTCTTCTGCTATTTCCTCTCTTGCTTCTTTTTAACAGCCTGAGGTGCATTCCATCCGGTGCTCGTGATTTATCAACTTTCATATACACTAATCCCATTAATATGTCCTCTCTCCCTCTGTATGGATCACATCCATACTTCACACCCCTCTTCCTTATCTACAATATATGCATCTTCCCCCTCTTTTGTGAAGACAGATGCAAAGTATTTATTCAGAACAATGCCAGCATCTTCTGCTCTGCACATAGGTTACCTTTTTGGTCTTTTCTGTGCCCTATTCTTTCCTTATTTATCCTTTTGCTCTCAATGTATTGATAAAACATCTTTGGGTTCACCATAATTTTGATTGCCAATATTCTTTTATGCTCTCGCTTAACTTTCCTAATTTCAATGTTGATTTCCCCCCTCCACATTCTATACTCCTCTCGGCTTTCTGTAGTATTCAGTTCTCTGTGTTGGGCATAAACTTTCCTTTACTGCCTTATTACACCCGTAAACTCCTTGACATCCATGGGGCTCTAGTTTTGGCCTTCCCACCCTTTTTCTTTGTGGGAACATGTTGACTCTGAACCCCTGGAATCTCCCCTTTGAATTCTTCCCACTGCTCTGACACTGATTTACCTTCAACTACCTGTTTTCAGTCCACTTTCGGTAAATCAATCTTCACCTTAGTAAAGTTGGTCTTACCCCAATTGAAAACTCTAACTCCTGTTCTGTCCTTGTCCTTTCCATAATTATGTTAAAACTGACTGAATTATGATCACTACCACCAAATTGCTGTCCCACTGACGCTCCTTCCACCTGCCCCTCTTCATTTCCTAAAACTAAGTCTAAAACTTCACCCTCTCTTGTTGGACTTGCTACATATTGGCTAAAAAAGTACTCCTGAATGCACCTCAAGAATTCTGCTCCCTCAATTCCCTCTACACAAAAAGTATCCCAGTTAATGTTTGGGTGGTACAAATCCCCCACTGTTACTGCCCTATTGTTCTTGCACTGCTCAGATATTTGCCTACATATCTGCTCTTCCATCTCCCTCTGACTGTTTAGGGGTCTATAGTACACTCCCAGCAGTGTTATTGCCTCTTTTTTGGTCCTCAGCTCAATCTATACGGTCTCAGTTGATAAACCTTCCAACATATCATTCCTGCTCACAGCTGTCATAGTTTCTTTGACCAAAATTGCCACTCCCCCTCCTTTTTTATCCCCTTCCCTCTCACGTCTGAAAACTCTGTAACCAGGAAGATTGAGCTGCCACGCCTGTCCCTCCTTTAGCCATGTTTGTGTAATAGCTATGATATCATACTGCCATGTGTCTAACTGTGCCCTGAGCTCATCTGCTTCATTTGCTATACTTCTTGCATTGATTTAGATATCCTTGAGCACTGCCAACATTTTTTGTTTTGAATTTTCTAATCAGTATTTCCTCTCTCTTCCAGACTCCATTAATTTTCTGCCTTCCATTTTCATTTCTGATCTGACTCTACCTTCCAGTCCCCATCTCTCTGCCAAACTAGTTTAAACCCTCCCCAACAGCACTAGCAAAACATCCTGCAAGGAACTCCGTCCTGGCTCGGTTCAGGTGCAACCCGTCCAACCTGTCCCAAAAATCGAAAGTCCTCCCTCCTGCACCATCTTTCCAGCCACACGTTCATCTGTCTTATCCATCTATTCCTGTACATTCATCTGTCTTATCCATCTATTCCTGTACTCACTTGCACGTGGCACTGGGAGTAATCCGGAGATTATTACTTTTGATGTCCTGCTTGCTAATTTCTTACCTCACTCCCTAAGTTCTGACTGCAGCACAACATCCTTATATCTACCTATGTTGTTGGTTCTGATGTGGACTACCACTGCTGGCTGTTCACCCTCCCCCTTCAGGATGCTCTGTAACTGCTCAATGACATCCTTGACCCTGGCACCAGGGAGCCAACACTCCATTCCTGGATTCACGTCTGTGGCCAAAGAAACACCTGATTGTTCCCTTGACGATTGAATCACCTATCACTATGGCTTTTCCAGTCTTCCCTGTACTCCCCTTTGCTGCTGAGTCACCCATGGTGTCATGGACTTGGCTCCGGCTGCACTCCCCAGGTGAAGCATCATTGTCCTCTGTATTCAGAACTGAATACCTGCTGGAGAGTGAGACGCACTCGGGGTGTCCTGCACTACCTGCCTGATTCTTTTTGACTGCCTGGTGGTCACCCATTCCCTCTCTCCCTGCATACTCTTAAGCTGTGGGGTGACCACATCTATAAACGTGTTATGTATGTACAAAGAACAAACAACAGTACAGCACAGGAACAGGCCATTCGGCCCTCCAAGCCTGCGCCGATCTTGATGCCTGTCTAAACTAAAACCTTCTGCACTTCAGGGGACCGTATCCCTCTCTTCTCATCCTATTCATGTATTTGTCAAGATGCCTCTTAAACGTCGCTATCTTCCCTGCTTCCACCACCTTCCCCGGCAGCAAGTTCCAGGCACTCACCACCCTCTGTGTAAAGAACTTGCCTCGCACATCCCCTCTAAACTTTGCCCCTCTTGCCTTAAACCTATGTCCCCTCGTAACTGACTCTGCCACCCTGTGAAAAAGCTTCTGACTATCCACTCTGTCTCTGCCACTCATAACTTTGTCAACCTCTATCATGTCGCCCCTCCACCTCCATTCTCAGTTTTGGGAAAAATAGAGTATATGACTGTATCAGTAAGTAGGAAAAGTTAAAATATGTTGTGACCAGTGGAGACATGTGATGAGAATAAACAGATCCTCCTCTGATTTCAACTACAGCAGCATTAGTGATTTGGCTCTGTAGCTTAGTTGGTAAAAACACCTGCCTAGTAAACTGAACAGCCTGGGTTCAACTCCCAGCGGAGCCTTATTTCACATTTGTGATATGCTTTAGAAGTTTCCTTATCAATCATTTATATCTCTGTTTTGTGAACTTGAACTTGGAATTCAAATTACATGATGAATTTCAGTCACAGGAGAAAACAGCCTTTGTGAAGGATGTGAGTTGGGAATGGCTGTTCCTCCTTGTCCAGAAATTCAGTGCTGATCCGCCAAAGGCAACTTCTTTGACACAAATTTGTTCACGGTTACATTCAATCTGGAAAACAGCTCGACATTAATCTCACTGAAGGAAAGTGTGACTGCGTTGTTTGTTTCAGAGTGTTTGTGTCGTTATGTGTTGCTTTTAACCGAGACTGGGGACATGACGCAAGTGGGAGGGTTGATCCGAGGTTTGGAATATTTGTCAATCAGGAACAAGAAAAATCAAAGGAACCAAATAAGAAAACCTATGTCTCGTGGGTGTTGAGAGACGGTGAGAAGATATTAAACTTTGTTCCATTCAATCCGGCTGCGATGAACTTTGAATTTTTCCGCCTTTTATAAACATTATTTGAAGGGTCTCTGTAACAATGTTCAGTGTTGATGAGAGTGCGGTCTGGGTGAGCAGCTGCTGAGTGTGACAGGGTCAGGACTGGATGCAGGAAGTTCTCTGACATTCTCTCTCCCTCTCTCTCTCTGATGGCTTTGAGTTGATTTTCAAGTGTTTGAATAAATGAAGGAAGTTCCCTCCACCCATTTGTTTGGACAGACAGTGTAGTATAAGGATGTAAAGGGTTAATGCTGAAGATAGTGGGATCAACCCCTCCCACTGTCAGAGTGATGATGTAACAGTCACATGAGATGAGGTTTGGGAGAAGAGAAAGCAGCACCAAGGATGCTAGCTTAAGAGGTTTGATGAATGTGTATATAGTATTGTGTAAATTAGAAAAGATTTCTTAGTTCTTTCAGCAGGAAATGTGTCCCGAAAATATTCAGGAGTCGGAATGCAGATATTAACTCCAAGTGACAGTTCTGGGTTCATTTAACAAAAAAAAGGTAGCAAATAATATTGCTCACTGATTGAAATCCCCCAGTGAGGAGACAGTTAAACAGGTGATCTGTTGGGGCATCCTTCGATCCAAGGTTTCGGCAGCATTTAATCTCCCTTTTTGGTGAAATTCTCTGTTATTTGCATCTTTTTTTAATCAGCTTTCATGGGTGAGTGAAAAACTCCATTCTTCCTTCTTCCCATCAGTTTCTCTTTTCTGTCTCAGATCAATATAATGATGAGAATCCCAATTTAATCTGCTGTTTCTGGTGTTTTATCCATTCCAATCAAAATTCAACATTCCAATCTAATCTATTTGTTATTCCACAGTGTCTCTCCATGTGTTTTATTCTGTTGTATTCTCTCACAGTCTGTTTGATGATCAATGTTACATCTCAGTCTCTGTTCTGGTGAAGATCAGAAGCAGTGTTATCTGTTTGCACCACCCGACAAGTCGGCCTGAGGCTGTGTCTCATCGATAATGTGGAGTTAGGCACATCGAAACATAGGAGCAGGAGTCGGCCATTCAGCCCATCGAGACTGCCCCGCCATTCAATATGATCTTGGCTGAACATCCACTTCAATGCCCTTTTTCCCACACTTTCCTCATATTCCCTTATGTCATTTGTATTTACTAATCTGTCAATCTCTGCTTTAAACATACTCAACGACTGAGCTTCCACAGCCCTCTGGGGTAGAGAATTCCAAAGATTCACAACCCTCTGAGTAACAACATTTCTCCTCATCTCTGTCCTAAGTGGCTTCCCCCTTATTTTGAAATTGTGTCCCCTGATTTTCGACTCCCCAACCAGGGGAAACATCTTAGCTGCATCGACCCTGACTGTCCTTTAAGTATTTTGTGGGTTTCAATGGGATCACCTCTCATTCTTCAAAACTCTAGAGAAGACAGCCCCAGTTTCCCCAATCTCTCTTCATAGGACAATCCCACCATCCCAGGAACAAGTCTGATGAACCTTCGTTGAACTCCCTCCATGGCAATAATATCCTGCCTAAGGTAAGGAGACCAAAACTGTACACAGTACTCCAAGTGCGGTCTAACCAGGGTTCTATACAATTGAAGCAAGAATTCACTACTCCTGTACTCAAATCCTCTTGTGATAAAGGCTAACATACTATTAGCCTTCCTAATTGCTTGCTGCACCTGCATGTTAGCTGTCAGTGACTTATTGACATGGACACCCAGATCACCCTTATATTCTATAACTCAGTTAATAAAGGAAAGGATTCCATATACCTGCTGAACCAGCTTATTGACCTGGACTACTACTTCAGGAATCTGTGGACATTCACTCCAACGTCCCTCACTTCCTCTACACCATTCAGTGTTTTCCCATTAATTGTGTATTCCTTTGCCTTTTTTGACGCGTGCTCTCGCTGTTCCCTGCTCTCCGAGTGAACTCTTGCTCCCTCTCTCTCCTGGGCTCTTGATGCTCCACTCTGCTCTCACTGTTTCCCACTCTCTTAATGTATCAATATTTGTTTGCCTTGTGTTTAATTTAAAATATGGATTAACTGTATTTTACAGTTGTAGGTTTTATTTGGTAGTCCTTTGCAAGTTGTGGATTTGTATTTAATATTTAGCTCTGTGAAAACGATTGTGAATGAAAATATAACTTTCAATCTTATACATGGGCTGGTCTGCAAGCGCCAAGTCCTTCATTTTGTAGTAATGGAATTGATACTGTATCTTTCAGTCTTAATCTCTGTGGGATTTTTGAACTGGTATGTAATGCATAACTTGGTCTAACGTTCTGATGTACATTATTGGGATTCAAAGGATGATAGGAAATAGGGGCATTAGGCCATTCAGCCCATCAAGCCTGCTCCAACATTCAAACAGATCGTGACTGATCATCTACCTCTACGCCATTTTTCCTGCTATCTCCATCTCCCTTGATCCTGTTAGTATTTAGAAATCTATCGATTTCTGTCTTGAATATGTTCAATGATTGATCTTCCACAGCCCACTGGGATAAAGAATTCCACAGATTTCCCACCCTCTGAGTAAAGAAATTCCTGCTCATCTCAGTCTCAAATGGCCTGCCCTTATTCTGAGTCTGTGTCCCCTTGTTCTAGACTCACCAGACAGAGGAAACATCCTCTCCATATCTACCCTGGAAGAATTTTGTAAGTTTCAATGAGATCACCTTTCATTCTTCGAAACTCCAGAGAATTTCGGCCCAGTTTCTGCAGTCTCTCATCATAAGACAATCCCACCATACCAGGGGATTAGTCCGGTGAATCTCTGTTGCACTCCCTCTGTGACAAGTCTATCCTTCCTTCAATAAGGAAACCAAAATAGTACAGAATATTCCAGGTGCAGTCTCAGCCAGACTTTATACAATTGAAGCAATACATCTTTAACCATGTACTCAAATCCCCTTTCAATGAAGCCAACATACCATTTGCCTTCCTAATTGCTTTCTGCACCTGCACACGAGCTTTTAGTGTCTCATGAACAAGGACACCCAGGTACCTTTGGACATCGACACTTCTCAACCTCTCACCAGTTAAGAAATACTCTGTCTTTCTGTTTATTCTCCCAAAGTGGAGAAATTCACACTTATTCACATTATATTCCATCTGCCATGTTCTTGCCCATTCACTTACCCTGTCCAAATCCCCTTGAAGCCTCCTTGCATTCATTCTGTACCTTTCAATCATGCAAATTTTGTCTGTTCTGTTTCAAGGTTTATATTTAAAATGTAACCATGGTGACAGAGTTTATTTAGATCTGATGATGGGTTTGTTTTTGGACTGTGATTGATGTATCAACCTGTCAGCTGTACTGAATTGGAGTGAAATGGAAACAACTTCTGTCTCTCCTGCTGTTGTTTGACTGTTGGATTGAAAATGTGTCTCTCGACTTTGGGATCAGTGTCTGTCTGACTACTTCTTTTGTTTGTTCCAGTGGAACTGATGAGCTGGCAGTATCTCTGTGCTTTGGGAGTGATCCTGTACCGACTGTGTGTTGGAACGAGCTCGCTGCACTTTTCCTTGTGTCCAAGAATCACCACATCCAGTCAGGTTCCTTCATGTATTTTCCTGAAGGAATGAAAGAACTGGTGAGATAGAAGATACAAAAGGGATCAATGTAATCGTCCCAATAATAATCATTATGAACAATCGCGAAATGAAAACCAGGAACACAAACAGTGTCAGTGTCTGACTCCACTGCAGTACTGCAGTATTCAGCTTCTGTTTACCAGGTGTTTGCAGTGGATTTACAACAAGTTTGTGACATTCAGAAACAACACAAGCCCTGCACTGCTCAATGACAGGGACTGTCCGATCGAGCAGTGACCTTTACACAGTCACATTTCTATTTCAACGGAAAACAAGCAGCCACTATTTAAAATGTGCCTTTCACACTTCTCACCTGGTGTCTGCAATAAATGCTCTTTGTCTAACTGTCCACATGGTTATTTTGCGGCTATTTTGCCCCCACTGTTCACAATCCAACAAACAGTGAGAGACTGGAACTAAAGCAGGAAAATTCCCTCTCCTTTGGGTGGTGAAATTGTCAGTGATTTTCAATAGTGATTTCTTCCCATTGTGTCTCCCTGAGCCTGTACAGACACTGTCCGAGAATGAACTCTCCCTTCCCCGTGTCCCCGGCTCACTCCATGTTCTGGGAGCAGCTCCTGCTCCACAGTGTCTGTTACAAACACTCCCCGACTCCCCCTCAACTTCCCACCACTCAATGCGAATCTCTGAGCACATCTGCGGACATGCTCCCAAAGCAGTGGCTGCTGGAAGCAGATGCTGTTTGTTCCCTTCCCCCAGGCCCGGGAAGTCTCCATTAGCAGCTGATTTTAACCATCTTCCCCTGATTGAGTGAATGGCCTCACAGATTGGGTTGGGGAAAGGCTGCGCATGCGCTCCACTCCTCATTGTGACGTCCCACTGGGGGCGGGGCAACACCGCGCGTGCGCAGAGATCTGCAGCAATTCAGCATTCAAACATCAATGGGAACTTTCCCCATTTCACCCTCATCAAAGTCCCAAAGAAAGTGAAGAGGGGCTTGGACTGAAGGGAGGGAGGGGCGGGGTAGGGGGAACCTAGAACCCAGAAAGCTGCCCACTTGCCCCATATAGATGCTCAATTTGCGGTCATTCCCTGCAGGGGGTTTGTTATTATTGAGCCCCTCATGGTAAAACAATCCGATAGAAAGAGGGGAGAAAGGAGGGAGCCGGTGTGTTTGCTGGGACCTTGCAGAATTCATTTCAGCAGCAAAAGTCCCGGGTTATATTAACCCGAGTGAAACACGCTGTCAGTGAGAGGAAAACCGAACGGCCCTTTTCATCTTTTCATTGGAAACAAAGTAGAGCCGGAAGTGCGGCGAGCAGAGCAGACACACAAGCTCAATGACAGGAGAGCTCGGCCGTCCCTGAGTTTCAGCTCCCGGCTCTTCCATTTCCTCATCCACACTGTCTTTCCTGTGGATGTTCAGGGATTCCTTGTCGGATCTGAGGACTGTATCCACTAAACATTCTGTGTCAGGAGATCCACACACTCTCTGTTATCAAGATTTATGGGCAGGAATGTTTCAAAACTTTGTCCATTTAATCATTGTATTATTCACAGAACTAATGAGAGGCAATCGGTTCATTGTTCAGGCCTTGAACTTGGTTTGGGGAGACCGAAAACTGAGAGGTTCAGCACCTCTCCAACCCTTCACTATTGGCCGTGTGGCCTAATGGATAAGGCGTCTGACTTCGGTGTATTTAACGAGGTTATCAGAAGATTGTAGGTTCGAGTCCTACTACGGTCATTTTGGGCGAACAGTGTTTGGCACCGCCGCCTCACAGCTCCAGTGTGACCCGTCTTCAGTTCTGGCTAATGTCTGTGCACAGTTTGAGTTCTCCCTGCAACTGCGTGTGTTTCCTCGCACAGCCAAAGACTTGCAGATTGATTGGTAAATTGACCATTGTGAATTGCCCCCAGTGGAGGTAGGTGGTGGGGGATGTGGTCGGGAATATGGGAATAATGTTGGATTCGCATAAATGGGTGGTTGTTGGGCGGCAGAGACTTGGTGGGCCGAAGGGCCTGTTTCAGTGCTGCATCTATTAATAAATAACTGATTTTTTTGATGAAATAACAGAAAAGGTTGATGAAGGGAAAGCAATGGATGTTGTCTATATGGATTTTCAGAAAGCGTTGGACAAACTACCACATAAAAGGCTGGGTAACAAAACTGAGGCTCCTGGAATAGGAGGGTCAGTATCTGCTTCGATTAAAAAATGTATGAAATATCAAGAAAAGCGAGTTGTGGTATTTGGTTGTTTTTCAGAATGGAAGATGGTGAACAGTGATGTCCACAAGGGTCAGTGTCAGGACCACCATATATATAAATGACTTGAATATTGGAATCACAGAATTGTTACTGCACAGAAGGAGGCCATTTGGCCCATCGTGTCTGCACTGACTCGCCAAATGAGCAATTCACCTCATGTCACTTCCCCGTCCTCTCCCCATTATCCTGCACATTCTTCCTTTTCAGATAACAGTCTAATTCCCCTATGAATGCTTCAATTAAACCTGCCTCCATCACATTCTCAGGCAGTTCATACTTTAACCACTCGCTGCGTGAAAAAGTTTTACCCCATGTCGCTTTTGCTTCTTTTACCAATTACTTTAAATCTGTGCCCTCTCATTCTCGATCCTTTCACAAGTGGGAACAGTTTCTCCCTATCCACTCTGTCCACACCCCTCATCATTTTGAATACCACTATGAAATCTCCTCTTAGCCTTCTTTTCTCCAAGGAAAACAGTCCTAACTTCTCCAATCTATCTTCATAACTGAAGTTCCTCATCCCTGGAACCATTCTCATGAATCTTTTCCATAATCTCTCCAATGCCTTCACATCTTTCCTAAAGTGTGGCACCCAGAACTGGACGCAGTACTTCAGCTGAGGCTAGTGTCTTATACAAGTTCAACATGACCTCCTTGTTCTTGTCCTCTATGCCTCTATTACTAAAGCCGAGGATACTGTATGCTTCATTAACCGCTCTCTCAACCAATGACTTCTACCCCCAGGTCCCTCTGCTCCTGCACCCCCTTTAGAATTGTACTCTTTATTCTATATTGTCACTCCATGTTCTTCTGACCAAAATGAATCAATTCTCATTTCTCTGCATTGAACTTCACCTGTCATAGAACAAACAAAGATAATTACAGCACAGGAACAGGCCCTTCGGCCCTCCAAGCCTGCGCCGATCCAGATCCTCTCTCTAAACATGTCGCCTATTTTCTAAGCTTCTGTATCTCTTTTCTTCCTGCCCATTCATGTATCTGTCTAGATACATCTTAAAAGACTCCATCGTGCCCGCATCTGCCACCTCCGCAGGCAATGCGTTCCAGGTGCCCACCACCCTCTGCGTAAAGAACTTTCCACGCATATCCCCCCTAAACTTTTCCCCTTTCACTTTGAACTCGTGTCCTCTAGTAATTGAAACCCCCACTCTGGGAAAAAGCTTCTTGCTATCCACCCTGTCTATACCTCTCATGATTTTGTACACCTCAATCAGGTCCCCCCTCAACCTCCGTCTTTCTAATGAAAATAATCCTAATCTACTCAACCTCTCTTCATAGCTAGCGCCCTCCATACCAGGCAACATCCTGGTGAACCTCCTCTGCACCCTTTCCAAAGCATCCACATCCTTTTGATAATGTGGCGACCAGAACTGTACGCAGTATTTCAAATGTGGCCGAACCAAAGTCCTATACAACTGTAACATGACCTGCCAACTCTTGTACTCAATGCCCCGTCCGATGAAGGAAAGCATGCCGTATGCCTTCTTGACCACTCTATTTACCTGCGTTGCCACCTTCAGGGAACAGTGGACCTGAACACCCAAATCTCTCTGGACATCAATTTTCCCCAGGACTTTTCCATTTACTGTATAGTTCACTCTTGAATTGGATCTTCCAAAATGCATCACCTCGCATTTGCCCTGATTGAACTCCATCTGCCATTTCTCTGCCCAACTCTCCAATCTATCTATATTCTGCTGTATTCTCTGACAGTCCCCTTCACTATCTGCTACTCCACCAATCTAAGTGTCGTCTGCAAATTTGCTAATCAGTCCACCTATACTTTCCTCCAAATCATTAATGTATTTCACAAACAACAGTGGTCCCAGCACGGATCCCTGTGGAACACCACTGGTCACACGTCTCCATTTTGAGAAACTCCCTTCTACTGCTACTCTCTGTCTCCTGTTGCCCAGCCAGTTCTTTATCCATCGAGCGAGTACACCTTGGACCCCAAGCGCCTTCACTTTCTCCATCAGCCTGCCATGGGGAACCTTATCAAACGCCTTACTGAAGTCCATGTATATGACATCGACAGCCCTTCCGTCATCAATCAACTTTGTCACTTCCTCAAAGAATTCTATTAAGTTGGTTAGACATGACCTTCCCTGCACAAAACCATGTTGCCTATCACTGATGAGCCCATTTTCTTCCAAATGGGAATAGATCCTATCCCTCAGTATCTTCTCCAGCAGCTTCCCTACCACTGACGTCAGACTCACCGGTCTATAATTTCCTGGATTATCCCTGCTACCCTTCTTAAACAAGGGGACAACATTAGCAATTCTCCAGTCCTCCGGGACCTCACCCGTGTTTAAGGATGCTGCAAAGATATCTGTTGAGGCCCCAGCTATTTCCTCTCTCGCTTCCCTCAGTAACCTGGGATAGATCCCATCCGGACCTGGGGACTTGTCCACCTTAATGCCCTTTAGAATACCCAACACTTCCTCCCTCCTTATGCCGACTTGACCTAGAGTAATCAAACATCTGTTCCTAACCTCAACATCTGTCATGTCCCTCTCCTCGGTGAATACCGATGCAAAGTACTCGTTTAGAATCTCACCCATTTTCTCTGAGTCCAAGCATAACATTCCTCCTTTGTCCTTTAGTGGGCCAATCCTTTCTCTAGTTACCCTCTTTCTCCTTATATATGAATAAAAGGCTTTGGGATTTTCCTTAACCCTGTTTGCTAAAGATATTTCATGACCCCTTTTAGCCCTCTTAATTCCTCGTTTCAGATTGGTCCTACATTCCCGATATTCTTTCAAAGCTTCGTCTTTCATCAGCCGCCTAGACCTTATGTATGCTTCCTTTTTCCTCTTAGCTAGTCTCACAATTTCACCTGTCATCCATGGTTCCCTAATCTTGCCATTTCTATCCCTCATTTTCACAGGAACATGTCTCTCCTGCACGCTAATCAACCTCTCTTTAAAAGCCTCCCACATATCACATGTGGATTTACCTTCAAACAGCTGCTCCCAATCTACATTTCCCAGCTCCTGCCGAATTTTGGTATAGTTGGCCTTCCCCCAATTTAGCACTCTTCCTTTAGGACCACTCTCGTCTTTGTCCATGAGTATTTTAAAGCTTACGGAATTGTGATCACTATTCCCAAAGTAGTCCCCTACTGAAACTTCAACAACCTGGCCGGGCTCATTCCCCAACACCAGGTCCAGTATGGCCCCTTCCCGAGTTGGACTATTTACATACTGCTCTAGAAAACCCTCCTGGATGCTCCTTACAAATTCTGCTCCATCTGGACCTCTAACATTAAGCGAATCCCAGTCAATGTTGGGAAAATTAAAATCTCCTATCACCACCACCCTGTTGCTCCTACATCTTTCCATAATTTGTTTGCGGCACAGTGGCGCAGTGGTTAGCACCGCAGCCTCACAGCTCCAGGGACCCGGGTTCGATTCCGGGTACTGCCTGTGTGGAGTTTGCAAGTTCTCCCTGTGTCTGCGTGGGTTTTCTCCGGGTGCTCCGGTTTCCTCCCACAAGCCAAAAAGACTTGCAGGTTGATAGGTAAATTGGCCATTATAAAATTGTCACTAGTATAGGTAGGTGGTAGGGAAATATAGGGACAGGTGGGGATGTGGTAGGAATATGGAATTAGTGTAGGATTAGGATAACATGGATGGTTGATGGTCGGCACAGACTCGGTGGGCCGAAGGGCCTGTTTCAGTGCTGTATCTCTAATCTAATCTAATCTAATTTGTACCTCTATCTCACGCTCGCTGTTGGGAGGCCTGTAGTACAGCCCCAACATTGTTACCGCACCCTTCCTATTTCTGAGTTCTGTCCATATTGCCTCACTGCTCGAGTCCTCCATAGTGCCCTCCTTCAGCACAGCTGTGATATCCTCTTTGACCAGTAATGCAACTCCTCCACCCCTTTTACCTCCCTCTCTATCCCGCCTGAAGCATCGATATCCTGGGATATTTAGTTGCCAATCATGCCCTTCCCTCAACCAAGTCTCAGTAATAGCAATAACATCATACTCCCAAGGTACTAATCCAAGCCCTAAGTTCATCTGCCTTACCAACTACACTTCTTGCATTAAAACAAATGCACCTCAGACCACCAGTCCCTTTATATTCATCATCTGCTCCCTGCCTGCTCTTCCCCTTAGTCACACTGACTTCATGATCTAGTTTCTTACAGGCTTTTGTTACTAGCTCCTCACTGTCAACTGACCTCAATTGGTTCCCATCCCCCTGCCACATTAGTTTGAACCCTCCCCAACAGCGTTAGCAAAAGCACCTCCAAGGACATTGGTTCCAGTCCGGCCCAGGTGTAGACCGTCCAATTTGTAATAGTCCCACCTCCCCCAGAACCGGTCCCAATGTCCCAAAAATCTGAACCCCTCCTTTCTGCACCATCTCTCAAGCCACGCATTCATCCTGACTATTCTTTCATTTTTACTCTGACTATCACGTGGCACTGGTAGTAATCCTGAGATTACTACCTCTGAGGTCCTACTTTTTAACTTGGCTCCTAACTCCCTAAACTCTGCTTGTAGGACCTCATCCCGTTTTTTACCTATATCATTAGTGCCTATGTGCACAATGACAACTGGCTGTTCACCCTCCCCCTTTAGAATGTTCTGCAGCCGATCTGAGACATCCCTGACCCGTGCACCTGGGAGGCAACGTACCATTCGGGAGCCTCGTTTTCGACCACAGAACCGCCTGTCTACTCCCCTTACAATCGAATCCCCGACGACTATAGCCCTTCCACTCTTTTTCCCGCCCTTCTGAGCAGCAGAGCCAGCCACGGTGCCATGGACCTGGCTACTGCTGCCTTCCCCTGGTGAGCCATCTCCCTCAACAGTATCCAAAACGGTATACTTGTTTTGGAGGGAGATGACCGCAGGGGACTCCTGCGCTGCCTTCCTGCTCTTTCTCTGCCTTTTGGTCACCCATTCCCTTTCTCCCTCAGCAATCCTAATCTGCGGTGTGACCAATTCACTAAACGTGCTATCCACGACCTCCTCAGCATCGCGCATGCTCCAAAGTGAGTCCATCCGCAGCTCGAGAGCCGTCATGCGGTCTAACAAGAGCTGCAGCTGGACACACTTCCTGCACGTGAAGGAGACAGGGTCATCAGCCATGTCCCTGAGCTCCCACATTGAGCAAGAGGAGCATGATACGGGTCTGAGATCTCCTGCCATTTTTAATCATAAGTTTAAACTTAGTTAAATGAAAAAGGAACGAAAAGTTTTTACCAATCACAATAAAACCAGAGAAATCGAAAAAGCCTTACCTTATAAACACCCCACCGAGTCCTTTTTTTTTGGTTAGAGGAGGAGGGCGGGTGGGAGACTGTCCTCCCATTCCACCAACTTGTCTATGTCCTTTTGAAGTTCTACACTATCCCTTTTATTCCATGAGTTATAACTTTGCTCACAAGTCTGTTGTGTTGCACTGTTTCAAACTCCTTTTGAAAGTCAATAAAAGCAAAATACTGCAGATGCTAGAAATCTGAAATATAAACAAAAAGTGCTGGAAATACTCAGCAGGTCTGGCAGCATCTGTGGAGAGAGAAACAGAGTTAATGTTTCAGGTCAGTGACCATTCAGATGCTGCCAGACCTTTTGAAAGTCCATGTACACCACATCAACAGCATTGCCCTCATCAACGCTCTCTGTTAGCTCATCAAAAAACTCCAGCAGGACAGTTAAACATGATTTTCCCTGAAGAAATCCATGCTGTCTTTCCTGAATTAACCCACATTTGTCCATGGGACTATTAATTTTGACCCGAATTATTCTTTCGAGAAGTTTTCCCACCACCGAAATTGAACTGACTGGGGAGTGAGACGAGGTGAGTTGCTTTAGCAGAGAGCCAACATGGGTTCGTCAGGCCGAATGGCTTCCTTCTGTGCTTTCGCCATTCTATGATTGTATGATTCTAGCGACAACTCTTGGTGGAGAGGCAGTGATGCAGGAATGGGTTGACAGAAAGGGGAAAGTCTGGGCTGGTGTGTGTTTGCAGCATTTGCAGCTTGTGTTCGGGTTTGTGAATAAAGGTGATTTGGAAGCTGTGTTCCAAATTGAAGTGTTTACTGGAAGGAAGAAGTTGATGTAAATAAAGAGTAAAACGTGTTAAGATGAAGCGTGGTGTGATTGTGGATCGCAGTAAATATAGTGTTGGTGAATTATTTGTGTTAAGAAACATCCACTGCACCCTCTGCTGCAGGCTGCTGTTTCTATCCAGCTGTGTATTAGTGCTGTGTGTTAGCGAGATAAATGTTTGTTTCAACGCTGTTTATAAAGCAATAGCATTGCACTCAAACAGTCCCAGACATAGCAACACACGTACAAAAGCAAAATACTGCGGATGCTGGAAATCTGAAACATAAACAGAAAATGCTTGAAATAGTCGGCAGGTCTGGCAGCATCTGTGGAGGGAGAAACAAAGTTAATGTGAGCTAAGGAAACAGACCTGAACTGTTAACTGTTTCTCTCTGCACAGATGCTGCCAGACCTACTGAGCATTTCCAGCATTTTCTGTTTTTATTACAGCAACACCTTTGATCAGCAGTAGCGGTGATAGTGCGAGCCAGGGGGAAGCCGGGAAGTTACGTTTCACTGTAAAGTACTTACCTGACGATTCGGCGGACGCGGACACGGGGACTGCTGGGTAAGTGAACTTATATATTCGGGCTGTGGCTAAACCCGAAACACTACATGTGTAGTGTCTCCCACCCATCCTCCTCCTCCAACCAAAGAAAAGGACTCTTGTGTGGAGGGTTTGGTAAGGTAAGGTTTTCCTTTATATTTTTTTATTCTCTGTTGTCAATTTCGAGCAGAGGGGATGGAAGCTAGGGCAGTTGCATGCTCCTCTTGCAGGATGTGGGAGGTAAGGGTCACCACTTGTGTCCCTGCTGACTTCACCTGTGAGAAGTGCACCCAACTCCAGCTCCTCACAGACCGCGTTAGGGAACCGGAGCTGGAGCTGGATGAACTTCGGATCATGCGGGAGGCAGAGGGGATGATAGAGAGCAGTTATAGGGAAGTACTGACACCTCAGTCACAGGATAAAGGTAGCTGGGTGACCGTCAGGGGAGGGAAAGGGAATAGGCACACAGTGCAGGGATCCCCTGTGGCCGTTCCTCTCAATAATAAGTATACCGTTTTGGATACGGTTGGGGTGGGGGGGGGGAACCTACCAGGGGAAAGCCACAGCGGCCAGGTCTCTGGCACTGAGCCTGGCTCTGCGGCTCAGAAGGGAAGGGTGGAGAATAGGAGAGCGACAGTGATAGGAGATTCAATGGTTAGAGGAACAGACAGGAGATTCTGTGGTCGCGAACGAGACTCCCGGATGGTATGTTGCCTCCTGGGTTCCAGGGTCAGGGATGTCTCAGATCGAGTCTACAGGATTCTTAAGGGGGAGGGGGAGCAGCCAGAAGTCGTGGTACATATCGGTACCAATGACATCGCTGGGAAAAAGGATGAGGACCTGAAAAGCGAATATAGGAGTTAGGTTGGAAGCTAAAAGGCAGGACGAGCAGAGTAGTAATCTCAGGATTGATACCGGTGCCACGTGCTAGTGAGGCTAGAAACAGAGAGCGAGTGCAGCTGAACACGTGGCTACAGAGCTGGTGTAGCAGGGAGGGCTTCAGTTATGTGGATCATTGGGATACCTTCTGGGGAAGGTGGGACCTGTACAAGAAGGACGGGTTGCATCTGAACTGGAGGGGCACCAATATCCTGGGCGGGAGGTTTGCTAGAGCTCTTCGGGAGGGTTTAAACTAGTTTGGCAGGGGGATGGGAACCGGAGCTATGGATCAGTGGATGGGGTAGCTGTTGAACAGGCAGATACCGAGTGCAGAGAGTCTGTGAACAAGGTTAGACAGTTGACAGGGCAAAGTTTCAGCCAGTATGATGGGTTGAAGTGTGTCTATTTTAATGCAAGAAGTGTCAGGAATAAGGGTGATGAACTTAGAGCATGGATCAGTACTTCGAGCTACGATGTTGTGGCCATTACGGACACTTGGAGATCACAGGGGCAGGAATGGATGTTGGATGTTCCGGGGTTTAGATGTTTCAAAAGGAATAGGGAGGGAGGTAAAAGAAATGGGGGAGTGGCATTGTTAATCAGGGATAGTATCACAGCTGCAGAAAGGTAGGTCATCGTGGAGGGTTTGTCTAGTGAGTCATTATGGGTGGAAGTCAGAAACCGGAAAGGAGCAGTCACTTTATTGGGAGTTTTCTATAGACCCCCCAATAACAAAAGAGACACGGAGGAACAGATTGGGAGGCAGATTTTGGAAAGGTGCAGAAGTAACAGGGTTGTTGTCATGGGTGACTTCAACTTCCCTAATACTGATTGGAACCTGCTTCGTGCAAATAGTTTGGATGGAGCAGTTTTTGTCAGGTGTGTCCAGGAAGGTTTCCTGACTCAATATGTAGATTTTTTTTTTTTATTTCCAAAATATGCTTTATTCATAAAGATCTGTAAAAATTACATTGCCAAACAGTTTCCAAACAGCACCAAAAAATACAAACATTGCCAGGGGGATCAGTTTCCTTCAATACTGTCATGGGTTTCTTCCCAACCCTTCCGTTTCACAATTGTCATGTCAATTACGGTTTTACATTTACAGCAATTGAGAATATTAACGATACAGTTCGAGAGGTTTCCCATGGATCCAGCCCCTCAGTCCAGCTTAGTGGGGGAACCTTACACTGTGGTCTTTCCCCATTGAGCCTTTGCTGCGGCTGCCCCAAGCTTTAGTGCGTCCCTCAGCACGTAGTCCTGGACCTTGGAATGTGCCAGTCTGCAACATTCGGTGGTGGACAACTCTTTGCGCTGGAAGACCAGCAAGTTTCGGGCAGACCAAACGGCGTCTTTCACCGAATTGATAGTCCTCCAGCAGCAGTTGATGTTTGTCTCGGTGTGCGTCCCTGGGAACAGCCCGGAGAGCACAGACTCCTGTGTTCCAGAGCTGCTTGGGATGAACCTTGACAAAAACCACTGCATCTCTTTCCATACCTGCTTTGCAAAGGCACATTCCAGGAGGAGGTGGGCGACCGTCTCTTCCCCACCACAGCCAACGCGGGGGCACTGTGCGGAGGGGGCGAGACTTCGGGTGTGCATGAAGGATCTGACGGGGAGGGCCCTTCTCACCACAAGCCAAGCTACATCTTGGTGCTTGTTTGAAAGTTCTGGTGATGAGGCATTCCGCCAAATGACTTTGACGGTCTGCTCGGGGAACAATCCGACAGGATCCACCGTTTCCTTTTCCTGTAGGGCCTTGAGGACATTCCGTGCAGACCACTGCCTGATGGACCGGTGGTCAAAGGTGTTTCCCCGCAGAAACTGCTCCACGAAGGATAGGTGGTACGGCACCGACCAACTGCATGGAGCTTCACGCGGCAATGTGACCAGGCCCAGCCTTCGCAACACCGGGGACAGATAGAACCTCAGCACGTAGTGACACTTGGAGTTTGCGTTCTGGGGATCTACACACAGCTTGATGCAGCCGCACACGAAGGTGGTCATCAGGATGAGGGCCGCGTTGGGTACATTTTTCCCGTCCATGTCCAGAGATTTGAACATCGTGTCCCTCCGGACCCGGTCCATTTTAGATCCCCAGACGAAGCGGAAAATGGCTCGGGTGACTGCCACGGCGCAGGAGTGGGTTATGGGCCAGACCTGCGCCACGTAGAGCAACAACGTGAGCGCCTCGCACCTGATGACCAGGTTCTTACCCACAATGGAGAGAGATCGCTGCCCCCACATGCCCAACTTTTGTCGTACCTTGGCTACTCGCTCCTCCCATGTTTTGGTGTACGCCCCGGCCCTTCCGAACCATATCCCCAGCACCTTCAGGTAATCTGACCTGACGGTGAAGGGGACAAAGGATCGGTCAGCCCAGTTGCCAAAGAACATGGCCTCGCTCTTGCCGTGGTTAACTTTGGCTCCCGAGGCCAGTTCGAACTGGTCGCAGATGCTCATCAGTCTGCGCACGGACAGCGGATCCGAGCAGAAGACGGCGACGTCATCCATGTACAGGGAGGTTTTGACCTGAGTGCCTCCGCTGCCTGGGATTGTCACCCCTCTTATGCTCGCATCCTTCCTAATAGACTCAGCAAAGGGTTCAATACAGCAAACAAACAAGACCGGGGACAGATGGCAGCCCTGTCTGACTCCAGATTTGATCGGGAAACTTTCCGATTCCCACCCGTTGATTGAGACTGCGCTACTGATGTTTGTGTAGAGCAGTTGGATCCAATTGCAGATTCCCTCCCCAAACCCCATTTTGGAAAGCACGTCCATCATGTAGGTGTGCGATATCCTGTCAAAAGCCTTCTCCTGGTCCAGGCTGATGAGGCAGGTGTCCACCCTCCTGTCCCGTACGTAGGCGATCGTATCCCTGAGTAGCGCGAGACTATCAGAGATCTTCCTGCCGGGTACAGTACAGGTCTGTTCGGGGTGAATCACCAACTCCAGAGCAGACTTGACTCGACTGGCTATGACTTTGGACAGAATCTTGTAATCAACATTAAGCAGTGAGATGGGCCGCCAATTACTGATTTCTGCCCTCTCCCCCTTCTGCATGTAAATGAGGGTGATGATGCCTTTTCTCATGGATTCTGACATGCTGCCGGCCAGGAGCATACTCTCGTATACTTCCAGCAGGTCCGGGCCGACCCAGTCCCACAGGGCCGAGTACAACTCGACCGGTAAGCCGTCGCTCCCGGGAGTTTTACTCGTCTCGAAAGACTGGACGGCCTTTGTCAGCTCGTCCAGAGTTAGCGGCTTGTCCAGTCTCTCCCTCCTGCTGTCATCTAAGACCTCTGTGATAGATGACAGGAAGGACTGGGAGGCTCTGCTGTCTGTGTGCTTCGCGTCATACAGCCCAGCATAAAAGGATTTGCTGATCCTCAGTATGTCGGACTGCAAAGAAGTTACCGAGCCATCTTCTTCCTTCAGGCTGCTGATAACAGAGCTCTCTCTGTGTCCCTTTTGGAAGAAGTAACGCGAGCACGTCTCATCCTGCTCGATGGAACGGACTCTGGATCGGAAGATGATCTTGGAGGCCTCCTTGGCAAAGAGCGAGGCCTGCTGGCTCTTCACCTCTTGGAGGTCCTCCTTGACCTCGACCCCCATTGACTGCAACCGGAGTAGATTTTGCATAATTTTCTGGAGTCGGGACAGTTCCCTCTGTCTCTCTCTCGCCTTCTGAACACCTTTCTGGATGAAGAACCTCTTGATGTTCTCCTTAATCGCTTCCCACCAGTGAACTGGAGACTCAAAGAGGGGTTTCACGGTCCTCCAACCATTGTAATCCCTTTTGAGTTCCTCAACGTTCTCTGGGGTCAGCAGTGTCGCATTGAGCTTCCACGTCCCTCTGCCAACCCGCTGGTCGTCCTGTAAGTGACAGTCGGCCAGTAAGAGGCAGTGGTCGGAGAAGAACACCGGCTTGACGTCGGTGGTTCCGACCGTGACAGCACGGGACACAAACAGGAAGTCAATCCTGGAACGGGCAGACCCGTCCGATCTTGACCATGTGTATCTGCGCTGCGCCCCGTCTGCAGGTTTTCTGAAGACGTCGTGCAGTTTGGCATCCTTAACTGTTTCTATTAGGAATCTGGAGGTAGCGTCCAGTTTGCTGTCGTCACTGCCGGATCGTCCAGCCGCATCGATGATGCAGTTGAAGTCACCGTCTGGATGTCGCCAGCAGCAGTGGGAGATGCTGGAAGACGGTCAGCCGCTCGCTGCGTTGTTCCGGGGCGGACACGTTGATCAACCGGAGCGGAGCGTTGTTGTACATCATGTCTGCGACGAGGAGGCGGCCGCCCACCACCTCCTTAACTTCGGAGATGGTGAAGTTACCTCCCTGCAGCAGAATACCCAGGCCGGAGGAACGGCAGTCATTACCCCCCGACCAGATCGATGGCCCGTGGGACCACAATTGCGACCACTGCCTGTAGGTGCTGAGGTGTGGTATTCCACACTCCTGCAGAAACAGTCGGTCAGCTTTGACCTTGGCAAGGTAATCCAAGGTTGAAACACATCGCGTAGTAGATTTAATGCTACGCACATTAATGGAAGCAATTCTTACACCCATGTTTTACTAAAAATTAGTTGTTGCTTCCCATACCATTTGTCCTCGCTAGTCCCAGTCCTTCGGGATGTTCCTGCATACCCATCTTGTGCGCAAGCAGTTTCACGTTGGTTGGGCTCAGAAACCCCTCCTGATTTTTCATGCAGGGTTTGTGCCGCTCGGGTGACATCGGGGGGGCGGGGGGGTCTTGTAGGCAGAGAGCATTGGGTTGTCCTCAGCTGCTTCCATCTGTTCCTCCTCGAAAACATCACAGCTCCCGGTCTCCCGGAGCTCAGGTGCGCCAGACGTGTCTTTGCTCCCGGTGTCCCGGAGCTGAGATGCGTTGGCCACGTCGTTACGTGTGGGGCATTGGGGTTGGGGCACGCCGGGCCCATCACAGCTTCCAGTGCCCGGGAGCTGGGATGCTTTATCATCCATCTCGGAGTTCTGCCGCCTCTTTTGAAGGGGCTGTCGTTCCAGCATTTCCCCGTCCAGTGAAGAGGAGTTGTTGCAGTCTGATTCAGAAGAGAGCCTCCTCTTGCCACTGGTTTGGGTGGTGGCTTTGGGATGTTTTTTCTTTGTGGTTTTCCTCTGGACCACTTGCCACTGACCCGTTTGTGTAGATCGGCTGACTGGAGGGGAAGCTATGTTGGATTTGGTGCTTGGCAACGAACAAGGCCAGGTGGCAGATCTCTCGGTGGGAGAGCATTTCGGTGATAGTGATCACAACTCCCTGACCTTTACTATCGTCATGGAGAGGGACAGGAGCAGACGGGATGGGAAAATATTTAATTGGGGGAGGGGGAATTACAATGCTATTAGGCAGGAACTGGGGTGCATAAATTGGGAACAGATGTTCTCAGGGAAATGCACGACAGAAATGTGGAGGTTGTTTAGGGAGCACTTGCTGCGACTGTCCCGATGAGGCAAGGAAGGGATGGTAGGGTGAAGGAACCTTGGATGACAAGAAATGTGGAACAGCTCGTCAAGAGGAAGAAGGAAGCTTACTTAAGGTTGAGGAAGCAAGGATCAGACAGGGCTCTAGAGGGTTACAAGGTAGCCAGGAAGGAACTGAAGAATGGAATTAGGAGAGCTAGAAGGGGACATGAAAAAGTCTTGGCGGGTAGGATTAAGGAAAATCCCAATGCGTTCTACACTTATGTGAGGAACAAGAGGATGGCCAGAGTGAGGGTAGGGCCGATCAAGGATAGTGGAGGGAACTTGTGCCTGGAGTCGGAGGAGGTAGGGGAGGTCCTAAATGAATACTTTGCTTCAGTATTCACTAGTGAGAGGGACCTGGTCGTTTGTGAGGACAGCGTGAAACAGGCTGATATGCTCGAACAGGTTGATGTTAAGAGGGAGGATGTGCTGGAAATTTTGAAAGACATGAGGACAGATAAGTCCCTGGGGCCAGACGGGATATACCCAAGGATATTAAGGGAAGCGAGGGAAGAGATTGCCGCGCCTTTGGTGATGATCTTTGCGTCCTCACTGTCCACTGGAGTAGTACCAGATGATTGGAGGGTGGCAAATGTTATTCCCTTGTTCAAGAAAGGGAACAGGGATAACCCTGGGAATTATAGACCAGTCAGTCTTACGTAGGTAGTGGACAAATTATTGGAGAGGATTCTGAGAGACAGGATTAATGATTAGTTGGAAAAGCATAGTTTGATTAGAGACAGTCAGCATGGCTTTGTGAGGGGCAGGTCATGCCTCACAAGCCTTATTACATTCTTTGAAGATGTGACAAAACACATTGATGAAGGAAAAGCAGTGGATGTGGTGTATATGGATTTCAGCAAGGCGTTTGATAAGGTTCCCCATGGTAGGCTCATTCAGAAAGTAAGGAGGCATGGGATACAGGGAAAGTTGGCTGTCTGGATACAGAATTGGCTGGCCCATAGAAGACAGAGGGTGGTAGTAGATGGAAAGCATTCTGCCTGGAGCTCGGTGACCAGTGGTGTTCCGCAGGGATCTGTTCTGGGACCTCTGCTCTTTGTGATTTTTATAAATGACTTGGATGAGGAAGTGGAAGTCTGGGTTAGCAAGTTTGCCGATGACACGAAGGTTGCTGGAGTTGTGGATAGTGTGGAAGGCTGTTGTAAGTTGCAACAGGACATTGACAGGATGCAGAGCTGGGCAGAGAAGTGGCAGATGGAGTTCAACCTGGAAAAGTGTGAAGTGATTCATTTCGGAGGGTTGAATTTGAATGCAGAATGCAGGCGAAAAGACAGGATTCTTGGTAGTGTGGAGGAACAGAGGGATCTTGGGGCCCATGTCCATAGATCGCTCAAAGTTGCCACCCAAGTTGATAGGGTTGTTAAGAAGGCGTATGCTGTGTTGGCTTTCATTAACAGGGGGATTGAGTTTAAGAGCCACGAGGTTATGCTGCAGCTCTATAAAGCCCTGGTTAGACCACACTTGGAATATTGTGTTCAGTTCTGGTCGTCTCATTATAGGAAGGATGTGGAAGCTTTAGATAGGGTGCAGAGGAGATTTATCAGGATGCTGCCTGGACTGGAGGGCATGTCTTACGAAGAAAGATTGAGGGAGCTGGGACTTTTCTCATTGGAACGAAGAAGGATGAGAGGTGACTTGATAGAGGGGTACAAGATGATGAGAGGCATAGATAGAGTGGATAGCCAGAGACTTTTTCCCAGGGTGGAAAGGGCTATCACCAGGGGGCATAATTTTAAGGTGATGGAGGAAGGTTTCGGTGAGATGTCAGAGGTAGGTTCTTTACACAGAGAGTGGTGGGTGCGTGGAATGCACTGCCAGCGGTGTTAGTAGAAGCAGATTCATTAGGGACATTTAAGCGTCTCTTGGATAGGTACATGGATGATAGTAGAATGAAGGGTATGTAGGTAGTTTTGATCTTAGAGTAGGTTAAAGGTTCGGCACATCATCGTGGGCCGAAGGGCCTGTACTGTGCTGCACTGTTCTATGTTCTATAACACAGGTGTTGGGAGGCTCAGCCTGGCTACGCAATGTTACAAGGACGCTGAGTGACACCATCGACAACGGGACAGAGAGAAAAACACACAGAAAACGAATAGACTGTGAGGAAGCAAAAGTGAGGAACGGAGAGAGAGAGACAGACAACGAAACTGAGATGGAGAAACAAAGCATTTGTACGATTGTGCTCTCCCTGTTGTCTAAAGGTATTTCCTGTTGTGTAAATATGTTTTCTGTTGTGTAAAGATGTACCCTGTTGTTGTGTAAAGGTTTTCCCTGTTATTGTTTTATTTTCTGTTGCTGACCGTCTCCTCACTGTGACCATTTGTCCTGGTATTATTGTGGCCAAAATCACCATCTGGTGGTGGAGAGGAGACTCTGCAGGAAGGGGTTGACAAAGTGGGAGAGACTCGGCTGGTCCGTGTTTGCAGTTTGTGTTCGTGTGAGCAAAAGTGATTTGTTACTGATTGATCTGTTCACTCGAAGGAAAAAGCTGAATGCAATCGAGCGCATCTTGTTATTGTGGGGAAACACTTGATGTTTTGAAAGTGAACTGTTTGTGTTACGACCAAACATAAATAGCAGAGAATGGTTTCGATCGATCAAACTCTGGGTTGTGAGCCCAGCACGCTTCCGCTGCGCCACTCTGCTAACTACCATTTTAAATTTTAGCTGCCTGTTAGTGAAATATGTTCATTTCTCCAATGTTTTTATAAAAATAGGATTGTGGTCGGATTTCTCAAGAATCCCGGACTCAGCAACACACGTGCTGACGGACTCACCCTCACTGCACAATGACACAAGGACACTGAGTAACAGCACCGACAATGAGGCAGGCAGAGAAAGACACACAGAAAACCAGGAAGAGATTATCAGGACCCAGAAGGGAACAGACAGAGAAAGACACACAGAAAACCAGGAAGAGATTATCAGGACCCAGAAGGGAACAGACAGAGAAAGGTACTGAGCAAACCAGCAAGAGACAGCGAGATAAAAGCAAAATACTGCGGATGCTGGAATTCTGAAATAAAAACAAGAAATGCTGGAACCACTCAGCAGGTCTGGCAGCATCTGTGGAAAGAGAAGCAGAGTTAACGTTTCGGGTCAGTGACCCTTCATCAAGGAGGCGACGACAAATGGTATGGGAAGCAACAACTAATTTTCAGTAAAAAATGGGTGTAAGAATTGCTTCCATTAATGTGCGTAGCATTAAATCTACTACGTGATGTGTTTCAACCTTGGATTACCTTGCCAAGGTCAAAGCTGACCTACTGTTTCTGCAGGAGTGTGGAATACCACACCTCAGCACCTACAGGCAGTGGTCGCGATGGTGGTCCCACGGGCCATCGATCTGGTCGGGGGGTAATGACTGCCGTTCCTCCGGCCTAGGTATTCTGCTGCGGGGAGGTAACTTCACCATCTCCGAAGTTAAGGAGGTGGTGGGCGGCCGCCTCCTCGGAGCAGACGTGATGTACAACAACGCTCCGCTCCGGTTGATCAACGTGTACGCCCTGGTACAACGCAGCGAGCGGTTGACCATCTGCCAGCATCTCCCACTGCTGCTGGCGACGTCCAGGCTGGTCATCCTCGGCGGTGACTTCAACTGCATCATCGGGAGATCTAAAATGGACCAGGGCGGGAGGGACACGATGTTCAAACCTCTGGACAAATGCGGGAAAAATGTACCCAACGTCGCCCTCATCCTGATGACCACCTTCGTGTGCAGCTGCACCAAGCTGTGTGTGGAGCCCCAGTACACAAACACCAAGTGTCACTATGTGCTGAGGTGTTGCGAAGGATGGGTCTGGTCACATTGCCGCGGATCGCTTCATCCAGTTGGACCATACCGTACCAGCTATCCTTCGTGGGAAAGTTTCTGCGGGAAAACACCTTTGACCACCAATCCATCAGGCAGTGGTCTGCACGGAATGTCCTCAAGGCCCTACGGGACAAGGAGATGGTGGATCCGGTCGGATGGTTCCCCGAGCAGACTGCCAAAGTCATTTGGCAGAATGCCTCATCACCAGAACTTTCAAACAAGCACCAAGATGTAGCTTGGCTGGTGGTGAGAAGAGCCCTTCCTGTCAGATCCTTCCTGCATGCCCGAAGTCTCGCCCCCTCCACACGCGGCCCTCGAGGTGGCTGCGGTGGGGAAGAGACAGTTGCCCACCTCCTTCTGGAATGTGTCTTTGCAAAGCAGGTGTGGAAAGAGATGCAGTGGTTTTTGTCGAGGTTCATCCCAAGCAGCTCTGCAACACAGGAGTCTGTGCTCCACGGGCTGTTCCCAGGGATGCACACCGAGATAAACATTAACTGCTGCTGGAGGACCATCAATTTGGTGATAGACACTCTTTGGTCTGCCCGAAACCTGCTGGTCTTGCAGCGCAAAGAGTTGTCCACGACCGAGTTTTGCAGACTGGCACATTCCAAGGTCCAGGACTACGTGCGGAGGGATGCACTAAAGCTTGGGGTAGCCACTGCAAAGGCTCAATGGGGAAAGACCACTGTGTGTGGTCCCCCCGCCATAGTGAACTGGGCAGCTGGACCCATTGGAAACCCCTCGTGCTGTATACACCAGATATGGGTTTGCTGTAAAATGTCCATGTCAGGTAAAATGGAATGGAAGGGTTGTGAGGCAACTCACTCCTGTATTGAAGAAAACTGATTTCCTTTGCACTTTTTGGAATGTCAACTTGGTGCTGTTTTGAACTGTTATATAATGCATTTTTTACAGATTTATATGAAGAAAGCATATTTTTAGGAATAAAATCCTGGGGATTCATATGCATAGTTCTTTGAAGGTGGCAGGACACATTGAGAAAGTAGTTAGCAAAGCATATGGGATCTTGGACTTCATAAATAGAGGTACTGAGTACAAAAGTAGGGAAGTGATGCTGAACCTGTATAAATCACTAGTTGGGCCACAACCAGAGAATTGCAGCCAGTTCTAGTCAACACACGTTTGGAGGGATGTGAGTGTCCTTGAGAGGGTGGAGAAGATTTATCAGAATGGTTCCAGACATGAGGGATTTTAGCTGTAAGGTTAGGTTGGAGAAGCTGGGGTTGTTCTCCTTGGAGCAAAGGAGATTGAGGGGAGATTTGATAGACATGTACAAGATTATAATAAATATGACAGGTTTAGATAACTTACAGGGCGATGGGGATAGAGCGGGGGAATGGGACTGAATGGATTGATATACATGGGCTTGATGGGCAAAATGACTTCCTGTACTGTAGTGACTCCATGACTCAATGACTCTCTCTCCTTCTCTCTCTCTCTCTCTCTCTCTCTCTGTCTATCGCTTTACCTCTCTCTGCCTTTCTCTCTCTATCTGTCTTTAGCTGGTCCTCTAACTTTCTATCGCACTCTCTCTCTCTTTTTTTTTCACTCTCTCTCTCTCCATTACACACATATTTGTCAATCACATGTCAAAGAAGGAAGCGTAATGAAGGAATGGCTGCGCTCTTGAAAATGTTTCCAGCAGAATAGTTAAATGTTTAAAGTTTCTGTAGGGAGTTTGACCTGAGATGGTGAGACACAAGGATGTGAGGTTATTAAAGTCTTCACCAAATGTAATAGGGAATAATTTTCTTCACTGGTGAACCCAAAGGAACAAATATGGCACAAGAATGAGAAAAGTCAGAGGATTGAGAAACATCCAATGGTTCTTCACATCTACAAGTCAGCAGACCCACAGAAAAACAGTAGGTTGAGAGTTCAGATCCAGTGATAGACTGGACAAATATCGAGCCAGTGCTTTTTTCTTTATAAACCTGACATCTGTCCACTTGGCTATTGCACCTCGTCTCGATGTATCTGATAATACTGATACTATTTGTATTCCACAGTTGCTTTGAAATCACAGGCAATATAAATGGATTGGGAATGTCAATTGTCAGGAACCATTAATGGATTGAGATAGTCAATGGACTGGAAAATATCAGTGGATTGGGAAATTCTATAGACTGAGTTATATCAATGGATTGGGACAGTTCAGTACATTGTGAAACATCAATGGATTAGGAAACAGGAATTAAAGGGACAGATGGAGTTCAACCTGGAAAAGTGTGAAGTGATTCATTTTGGAAGGTCGAATTTGAATGCAGAATACAGGCTTAAAGACAGGATGCTTGGGAGTGTGGAGGAACAGAGGGATCTTGGGGTCCATGTCCATAGATCGCTCAAAGTTGCCACCCAAGTTGATAGGGTTGTTAAGAAGGCATATGGTGTGTTGGCTTTCATTAACAGGGGGATTGAGTTTAAGAGCCGCGAGGTTATGCTGCAGCACTATAAAGCCCTGGTTAGACCACACTTGGAATATTGTGTTCAGTTCTGGTCGCCTCATTATTGGAAGGATGTGGAAGCTTTAGAGAAGGTGCAGAGGAGATTTACCAGGATGCTGCCTGGACTGGAGGGTATGTTTTACGAAGAAAGGTTGAGGGTGCTAGGGCTTTTCTCATTGGAACGAAGAAGGATGAGAGGTGACTTGATAGAGGGGTACAAGATGATGAGAGGCATAGATAGAGTGGATAGCCAGAGACTTTTTCCCAGGGCAGAAAGGGCTATCACCAGGGGGCATAATTTTAAGGTGATGGAGGAAGGTTTCGGGGAGATGTCAGAGGTAGGTTCTTTACACAGAGAGTGGTGGGTGCGTGGAATGCACTGCCAGCGGTGGTAGTGGAAGCAGATACATTAGGGACATTTAAGCGACTCTTGGATAGGTACATGGATGATAGTAGAATGAAGGGTATGTAGGTAGTTTGAACTTAGGGTAGGTTAAAGGTTCGGCACAACATCGTGGGCCGACGGGCCTGTACTGTGCTGTACTGTTCTATGTTCTATGTTCCAGATGAAAGGATTGCATTAATCAATGGATTAGAATGTGGAGAGGCAGGAGAAAATGATGCCATTTTAAGTAGGGGGCCGGGGGTTAGTAGAAACAGACCAGGGCTATTTTACTCTCTATCTCACTCCTTTCTTCTATCTGGCTCATTATCACATCCTCTCTCTCTCAGAGCGGTGGGAAGCACTGGAACCCACACTTGCTGCTCAGATTGTTTGGTTCCGGGAAAATACAAGGTCCACATCAGAATGACAGGAAGGATAAATGTGATTCAGAGCCAATCATATTCCTTTTGGTGATGTGTGCTCAGCTTTGTTATATCAGCAAAGGCAGCAGGAAATGCAAATCCTGAAGAGTTTTGACAGAGTGAAGAAGGAGAAAGTGTTGCCAGTGACAGAAGGGTCAGTAACCAGAGGAAACACATTTAAAGTAATTGACAAAAGAATTCGAGTTGTGATGAGGAAGTTGTTTTTTCAGCAGTGTGTTGTTCTGGTAAAGAATGCAATCCTGAAAGGTCAGTGGAAGCAGATTCAATGATAACTCTAAATGGAATTGTATATATACCTGACATGGAAAATCTAACAGGGCAATGGGGGAAAGGACAGGAGTGCGGGATGTGGGATTAATAGAATATCTCTGTTAAATACCAAGCAAATGCACAGTAATAAGGTTCAGTGCTTGGACCTCAGATATTTTCACTCCATCAATGGCAGAGAAGGCTCGAGGGACCATGTGGTTACTCCTCATGTTCTTCCCAGTGTCCAGGATAAAGTGTAACATGACACTGATTTCCAGATGGATGAAACAAATGCAACAGACATCTTTCGTGGAAACATCACATTTAAAGTGAGAAACTAATCATAAGGCACGGACAGGGATTGAACTAGTGACCTTCAGTTCACGAGACTGACGCCTTACCACTTGGCCACCATGCCTTTTGCTAATGGGCACCTGAGGCTCCAGAGGAGGATTTGTGATTCTTTTTCAATTTGGTTGAAACAGCATCGAGAAACATGCACAGAAATAAAGAGGGATTGTGGAATGGGAAACAGATCAGCCTCATTTACATCATCAGCATCATGAAATCTTCATTCAGACGTTCCATTCCCATCCTCAGCTTTTCTCACATCTGTACAATAATATAAGAGTGGACATTGGGTTGTTGCTGGGCAGATTATATAAATGGACTATGTGCATCATCACAGGAAGTGATGTAATATAATCTGTACGGCACCTCATGGAGAGTTGTAGATGAAACCTTCAATGCAAGATGTGCAGAGTAAACTCAGGTTATTTTAACCGTCAGATTCTTATAAATTCTGTACTAAGCCTTGACAGATATCAGAATATTATATGGGGGCCACAGTAAACCAAAGCAATGATGGAGAAATCTTTGCCTGTACCTTTGAAAAGATCACTGGACTGAACCAAGCCGAGGAGTGACCGAGATGGTTCCAGAGGTTTGCAAGGTATAGTACTGCATCGGGTCTCGTGCAGAAGCCAGACATGGAGCAGGTCAGTACGCTATTGTCTGCAATGGAGGGAGTGTGTAGGCAACATCCTCATGAAGAACAGAAGGCAACATGTGAAGAAGTTATTAAGGCACTCAAGACCTATTTTAATTGAGGAAAAATATGTCATCGTGGAGCCAAAGTTAAAACGCTGCATTTGCTGACAACGCAACCACCAGGTGACGCTGTACTAGCACATGCGCAAATGCAGCCTCTTCCACTGAAACGTCACTGTCTGTGACATTCAGGCAGCCGTCAGAATCAAAGATGGAGCTACTCAATTTATCACAGAAAACAACCTCGACCCAAAAATCCCCTCAAAGGTTTCCATCGCCGCCTCCGTCCCACCCCCAACAGTCCCCCGCTACCTCTTGCGCATTTGCCAATTATATCGTACCAAGTCATCTTAATTCACCTAAAGTGAATTACTTTCGGAGCAGTGACTGTCATTTCATAAGCAAATATGGCACATATCTACACAATGGACATGTTTTGGTTGATACTCGGAGAACGTTGCGCTATTTGAAGTCTCATTAGAAGGACAGCACCTCTGACAGTGCTGCACACCCTCTGTAATTCAGTGAGGTTTCATAGAGTCATAGAGTTATACAGCACAGAAACAGGCCCTTCGGCCATCATGTCCGTGCCGGCCATCAAGTACCTATCTATTCTAATTCCATTTTCCAGCACGTGGCCGTAGCCTTGTATTCTGTGGCGTTTTGAGTGCTCATCTAGATACTTCTTAAATGTTGTGAGGGTTCCTGCCTCTACCACTCCTTCAGGCAATGTGTTCCAGATTCCAACCACCCTCGAGGTGAAACATTTTTTCCTCAAATCCCCTCGAAACAGTGCCATCCCATTCTCCGGACGATCATTCCCCGCTTCCCCCCATCCCACTCTCTGACTGCTCACTCCCCGCTTCACCCACCACCACCCCCATCCTGCTCTCTGGCTGCTCACACTCCCGGCCATGGGCTCTGCCGCTTCCCTCCTCTCGGCCACTCGCTCCAACATTGCCCCATCACCCCTCGAGGCTCGCCTTGCTTTATCGGGTGGTGCGGTGAAGAATGATCGAATGTTGGAGCGACAGGCCGAGAGGAGGGAAGCAGCATGGCTTAGAGCTAGTGTCTGGAGGGACGTGGGGGGGAAGCGGGTCGTGAGTGGACGGAGAGAGGGCAGTGCGGGGGTGGGGGTGTAGCAAGCGGCCGGAGGGCGGGGGAGCGGGGTAGCGAGGAGCGGGCAGCGAGCGGCCTGGAGTGAGTGGCCGAGGGGTTAGAGCGTTTTCCTGCGCATGCGCCAGTTAGTCCTGGAAGACGTAGGCTGAGCATGCGCAGCATCTCAGAGCGCAGGAGACTGTTTGTGCATGTGCGCAGCTTGGAGCGCTCTGATGACGTCGGCTGGCTGCTGCATTGTCAGGAATCACTTTGAATTTAATAAGCGGACAAAACAGAAAGGGGAGAGTATTCATTCATTTATCAATGACTTGTAAAATCTCACGGAGGTTTGTGAATACCGCAACTTAAGAGAGTAGCTGAATGGAGACAGGATTGTGTTCGGGGTATTAGACAACACCCTTTCAGATCATCTACAGTCCAGGGCTGGTCTCACCTTAATGAAAGAGTTTCAATTGAGCAGACAAACAGAGGTTAGAAAGTTTAACCAATCCGTTGTCCGAGGGGACAGGGAGAGTCTGATCTCGAGAGTTGCAGACTCAATTGAATTTGTTAAGAAAACAAAAGGAAAAATTAGTGGTAAAAGACAAGAAAGACGGGAAGAACATCTAGTGGTAGCTGCAACCAATTGCAGTAGGTGTGGCCGAGAGAGACACAAGTGGGAAAACTGCCTCGCCAAAGAAGCTGAGTGTTTTTCCTGCAGAAAGATGGGACACTTTCAGTCAGTGTGTGGCAGTAAAATACCAGCACTGAATATAATTAAAGGGAAATCCCCAGAGAGCAAAAACATTAATGAAGTACAGGATATCCAAAGTGTGGAAATACATTTTTTAGGTGAAATCCAGGAAATAAAGTGAGAGTTGCTGGACGACAGAAATTCTGAAATATTTTAAGATAGAGGAAGATAGATTCTTGATAAACAAGGGGGTGAAAGGTTATCGGGGGCAGGTGGGAATGTGGAGTTGAGGTTACAATCAGATCAGCCATGATACTATTGAATGGTGGAGCAGGCTCGAGGGGCCGAGTGGTCTACTCCTGCTCCTAATTGGTATGTTTGTATGTAAGAAAACATGTTCTAGATACAATGAGAACTATCATTTGTTTGGAAATGGATTTGAACCCCCTTTTATCAAAAGGTTATAGAGCTTTAATTTTCTACAATTAACAGGCAAATCCTTGTGGAGTTGATATTGACAGAAACAATGGGCTGGATTCTATAGCGCCCTCGACGTCGAGATCTGTGGTGGGGGTGGGGTGGGAGCCGCCTGAGGATGGCCCCGGATGAGGCCCGCCACGGACCTCAACGCCGGCAGGGCCTGGCTCGATATTGCCGGCGACGGCGAGGCCTTGTGGGGGGACCCCCACCGCTCGGCAACGGGACCACAAACCTGCATTAGTTATTATCCCATCACTTCCTGATATCCTGCTGCGATCTTCAGCCCAGTGGCCAGCACTGCCGTGCCTTCGGAGCCCCATCCGGGCAAATGAGGTACAACACTGGTGGGGAGGGGGGAGAAGGTAAGTTTCTCAGTGTGGGGGTGGGGAGACGGAGTCAAATGAATGTCATGGGTGTAGGGGATGGTGGGAAGGGTTATAGTTTACAGTTTGTGCAGTTTTGGGCGGAAGGTCAGATGGTAAAGGTCGGTTTTGGGAGGGAAAGGGCAAATAATTAATTTAACTGTTATTGGGGGGATGGGAGAGAGGCAAAAGCAATGTATTTATTTCATTTCATTTAATCTTCCTTTAAATATTTTCCAGTAGGTCTAACAGCCCTTTAAAAATGGCTGACACTCCAGTACAGTACTAAGGCAGTGCTGCACTATCAGAAATGCTGTTTTTCAGGTGAGACAGAAAACTGAGGATCCCTCTGCCCTCTCAGGTGGATGTTAAAGGTACCATGGCACTATTTCAGAGAATAGAAGGGGAATTATTTCTGGGATGCTGGCCATTGTTTAACCCTGAATCAACATCACTTCAAAACAGATTAACTCGTTTTTATCACATTGTTGTTTCTGGGAGCTTGCTGTGCGCACATTGGCCACCATGTTTCCTACATGACTACAGTGACTACACTTGGAAAGTCCTTCATTGGCTGTAAAAGGCTTTGCAACGTCCTGTGGTCGTGAAATGCAAGTCTTGCTTTTTCCATTGTTATCAGTGTCATTGTGATCAAAAGATAGGATTCGTGAACACAAAGTTTAAATCAATTTTGATTAAAATAATGTAAAAGCATCTATATTCTTGCACTGTACTTAATAATCTCCATCTTCCTATCCTTACAGAGTGCAATGTCATCGACCCTGAAATTGATTCCACAATCTCATGGAATCACAGAGTCAGAGAAAGTTTAAGGCACAGAAAGAGGCCACTTGGCCCATCGTGTCTGTTCCACAAACAATTTCAGCCGAGTTCTAATGAAAGGTCACAGACCAGAAACGTTAACTCTGTTTCTCTCTCCACAGATGCTGCCAGACCTGCTGAGTATTTCCAGCATTTTCTGTTTTTATTTCAGATTTCCAGTATCTGCAGTATTTTGCTTCTGTGTTACTTTGAAAGTTAAAACTGACCCACCTGTCTACAATTCACACTGGGGTCTCCCATGAAATGATTCTGTATAATGTTGATGTAAGGAATGCAGACTCCGAGCACAGAGCTTCCTGTGGGGAATTGGGGATCTGAAAACCAGCAGACGGCAGGAATTTCCACTGGGAGCACAAATTCACAAAATCTACCTTTTATATATCGATTCATTTTAATTGTCCTTCTGGAAAATTATTTTGAAACAATTTAAACATCAACCCACAGCTCCATGACTGGGTCAATTATGAGGTCATCCTCTGACAGGTCATGTGACAGCTGGAGCCACAAGACATCAGAACCAGATTTGTGACTGGATTAAAACCCGGAATCCTGTCCCAATGGCTTTTCAAATAAAGCTGTTGCTGTTTGAAAACACAGCAGTTAAACTTTCTGCCTGACCATGAGGGGAGCGAGGGAGAAATTTACAAAACTCAATCCTTCAACAAAATAGTTCAAAAATCATTAATATCGAAATCATGTGAGGATTTATATGCAGTAGAGAAACAAGCAGAATACAGAAAGTACAGAGGAGAGCTGAAAAAGGAAATGAGATCAGCAAGAGAATGTATGAGAAAAGATTAGCAGGTGACATAACTGGGAACACTGAAGTCTTTTACCAACATATGGACAGACAATGAAAGGGTGGGTCAATTAGGAAATCCTGTGGAGGCAGAGGGTGTGGCTGAGGTACTAATTAAGTACATTTCATCTGTCATCACAAAATGAGCGGATGTTGCCAATGTCACAGTAAAGGAGGAGGAAGTGAGAAAATTGGATGGAATGAAAATAGATAAAGAGGAGACAATTACAAGGTTGGCAGCTCTCACAGTAGAAAAGTCACCCAGTTTGAATGGGCTGCATCCTGGGTTGCTGAGGGAGGTAAGTTTGGAAATAGCGGAGACTCGCACCACAATCTTTCAATCCTCCTTGAATATGGGAATGATGCCAGAGGACTGGAGGAATCTCCTCAAGATTCCACATGAATCAGTGTCCATAATTCAACTTTACATATTTAAAACATGTTTACAAAAACAGTAGAAGTACTCTCATAACATAAAAGCAAAATACTGCAGATGCTGGAAATCTGAAACAAAAACAAAAATTGCTGGAAGTACTCAGCAGGTCTGGCAGCATCTGTGGAGAGAGAAACAGAATTAACGTTTCAGGTCAGTGATTCGGCACACTACAACCTGCCGGACTGAACATTAAATTCAATCATTTCAGAGCATGACGGACGCCCCCCCCCCCCCCCCACACCCCACACCTCCCAAACACACTTTTTTATGTTTAGTTTTTTTTTCTTTTTTATTTGGTTATTTTATTTCAGTTTTTTTTTAGTTTGGTTAGTTTGTTTCTACTGTGTCTACCCATTGTTTCTGTTTTAAAAAAATGTTTAATGTTTGTGTTCGGAGTGCTTTGTGCATTACAGTCAATTCACACCTTCTCTGTACTAACGCTTTGTCTTTCAGCACACCATTGAGCACTGTTCAGCACTGTTCGCCTTTGTTCCATGCCCTTCTGGTCAGTTATTCTCTGTGACCTTGTCCAATCAACACCTCTTTTGTTATCTCTTGCCCCACCCCCAGCTTTACTTGCTTAAAACCTTTTCATTTATAATATTTGTCAGCTGTGATGAAGGGTAACTGACTTGAAATGCTAACTCTGCTTCTCTCTCTACACAGATGCTGCCAAAACCTGTTGAGTATTTCCAGCATTTCCTGCTTTTACTCTCATAGCACAGTTAACCTGTTTTTTCTCTCTCTGTTCATATTCTGTCTCAGTGTTTGGATCTCTCACTGTTTGGATTGAGAATTGAGCTTGTATCAGTCCTGTGATGGACAGATCTGCTGAGTATTACCAGCATTTTCTGTTTTTTCTTCATTTCAGATCAGAATTTCTTATTGAAACACGGGGAATGCTGTTTCAACTGCTCCGGGGATACCTTCATGAGTTGCTGAAACATTCTAATTCCCATTCCCACACGGAACGAAGCCAGGCAGGAGGAGATACCTGTGACTCAATGATCAGACATTGCAGCTCATGAAGTGTGTTTTCTGATGGTCGATGGGTTCCTGTGTGAAGTTGACACGGCTTTGGTTTTTCTCCCTTACACTTTGACCCTTCAGTTAGTTCTTTGTGTTCAGCTGTTTCAGGTGATGTTACTGAGTCAGGAATGTTGGTCAGGACAGTGCGAGAATTCCATGTGATTCTTTCAATAGCGCTGGGGAATCTTTAACATCCACCAACAGGGCCTCATTTAATTGTCACTTCAAAAACCTGCTGGCAATTATTGCTCAGGATTACACTGAGCTGGGACACTAAGGATATTCAATTAATGAAATCCGTACTTTAAACTGAGAGCAATAGTCCCTCCCACATCCTGATACCTTAGGATTTCTGAACTTTAATTACTGCTTCATTCCTTGTTTTGTGGGCTGGTTCACCACCTGTAGACATTTGAGGCACTCACAGGCACTGGTAATCTCTAGGCTTAGAGTCACAGAATCATAGACAGGTTACAGCACAGAAGGAGGCCATTCAGCCCTTTGTGTCCATGCCAGCTCTCTGCAAGACCAAGCCAGCTAGTCACACTCCCCCGCCTTTGCCTGTAACCCTGCATTTTCTTTTCTTCAGATAATTATTAAATTCTCTTTCAAAAGTCATGATTGAATCTGCCTCCACCACACTGTCAGGCAGTGCAATCCAGATCCTAACCAGTCGCTGCATAAAAAAGTTTTTCCTCATGTTGCCTCTGGTTCTTTGGCCTTTCAGCTTAAATCTGTGCCCTCTGGTTCTTGACACTTCTGCCAATGAGAATAGTTTCTCCCTATCTACTCTGTCCAAACCCTTCATGATTTTGAACACCTCTATCAAATCTCATCTCAACCTTCTCTTCCCAAAGAAGAACAACTCCAGATTCTCCAAAATAGTAGAAGGCTTTCTATTTCTACTGGAAAATGGGCAGAGAGAAAGAGTATGAGACAGAGTTCACAAGAGAGAGAAAAAATTGGGTATGTGTCTGTGAGAGAGAGCAAGACAGAGGGAGGGAGAGTAACTGTCTGTGTGTGAGAGAGAACGCAACCCAGTCCCAATATAATTGCTCTTTCTTGATACTATTCGATAAACTCAGACCCTGCCCAGATACCGACAGCTTCTCTCCCTCACTGCTGTTCCCCGCCCTGACTGGACAGAAATCCCCTCTCATAGCTGCACATTAACACTGGTCTCACTGCTGTTCCCTGCCCTGACGGTACATAAATCCCCTCTCATAGCTGCACATTAACACTGGTCTAACTGCTTTTCCCTGCCCTGATGGTGCAGAAATCCCCTCTCATAGCTGCACATTAACACTGGTCTCACTGCTGTTCCATTCCCTGACTGTACAGAAATCCCCTCTCATAGCTGCACATTAACACTGGTCTCACTGCTGTTTCATTCCCTGACTGTACAGAAATCCCCTCTCATAACTGCACATTAACACTGGTCTCACTTTTGTTCCCTGCTCTGACTGTACATAAATCCCCTCTCATAACTGCACATTAACACTGGTCTCACTGCTGTTCCCTGCCCTGACGGTACATAAATCCCCTCCCATAGCTGCACATTAACACTGGTCTCACTGCTGTTCCCTGCCCTGACTGTACAAAAGTCCCCTCTCATAGCTGCACATTAACACTGGTCTCACTGCTGTTCCATTCCCTGACTGTGCAGAAATCCCCTCTCATAGCTGCACATTAACACTGGTCTCACTGCTGTTCCCTGCCCTGACTGTACAAAAATCCCCTCTCATAGCTGCACATTAACACTGGTCTCAGTGCTGTTCCCTGCCCTGACTGCACTCACTGCTGTTCCCTGCTCTGACTGTACAGAAATCCCCTCTCATAGCTGCACATTAACACTGGTCTCACTGCTGTTCCCTGCCCTGACTGTGCAGAAATCCCCTCTCATAGCTGCACATTAACACTGGTCTCACTGCTGTTCCCTGCTCTGACTGTACAGAAATCCCCTCTCATAGCTGCACATTAACACTGGTCTCACTGCTGTTCCCTGCTCTGACTGTACAGAAATCCCCTCTCATAGCTGCACATTAACACTGGTCTCATTGCTGTTCCCTATTCTGACTGGACAGAAATCCCCTCTCATAGCTGCACATTAACACTGGTCTCACTGCTGTTCCCTGCCCTGACTGTACAGAAATCCCCTCTCATAGCTGCACATTAACACTGGTCTCACTGCTGTTCCCTGCCCTGACTGTACAGAAATCCCCTCTCATAGCTGCACATTAACACTGGTCTCACTGCTGTTCCCTGCTCTGACTGTACAGAAATCCCCTCTCATAGCTGCACATTAACACTGGTCTCACTGCTGTTCCCTGCTCTGACTGTACAGAAATCCCCTCTCATAGCTGCACATTAACACTGGTCTCATTGCTGTTCCCTATTCTGACTGGACAGAAATCCCCTCTCATAGCTGCACATTAACACTGGTCTCACTGCTGTTCCCTGCCCTGCCTGTACAGAAATCCCCTCTCATAGCTGCACATTAACACTGGTCTCACTGCTGTTCCCTGCCCTGACTGTACAGAAATCCCCTCTCATAGCTGCACATTAACACTGGTCTCACTGCTGTTCCCTGCTCTGACTGTCCAGGAATCCCCTCTCATAGCTGCACATTAACACTGGTCTCACTGCTGTTCCCTGCTCTGACTGTACAGAAATCCCCTCTCATAGCTGCACATTAACACTGGTCTCACTGCTGTTCCCTATTCTGACTGTACAGAAATCCCCTCTCATAGCTGCACATTAACACTGGTCTCACTGCTGTTCCCTGCCCTGACTGCACAGAAATCCCCTCTCATAGCTGCACATTAACACTGGTCTCACTGCTGTTCCCTGCCCTGACTGTACAGAAATCCCCTCTCATCGCTGCACATTAACACTGGTCTCACTGCTGTTGCCTATTCTGACTGTACAGAAATCCCCTCTCATCGCTGCACATTAACACTGGTCTCACTGCTGTTCCCTGCCCTGACTGTACAGAAATCCCCTCTCATAGCTGCACACTAACACTGGTCTCAGGTGAATTTTGAGTGGTCATTAAATGATCCGACAATGGCGTGGCCTCGGTTAATAGCAGTTTGAAGCTGGATATCAGTTTTAAATTCCATCGGCTCATCCCAAAAACCGACCTTTAAACAAGTCAAAACACTGGAAACACACGATGGCTCATTCAACGTCTATGGAGAGAACAAAGACGTTTACTGTTGGGGTTTGGACAATGAAGAGAAACATAGGAACTTGATGAGGACATTCAGCCTTTCGAGTCTGTTCCACCATTCAATTAGATATTTGCTGATCTGTATATTAACACCATTTGTCTGCTTGTTTCTGTAACCCTTGGTACCTTACCTAACTCAAATCTATCATTTGTCAGAAATAAATAAGGAAACTGATTCATCGATTTTCTTAAAAGCAAAATACTGCGGATGCTGGAAATCTGAAATAAAAACTGAAAGTGCTGACAACGTTTCAGGTCACTGACCCTTCTTCAGAACTGGCAAATATTAGAAATGTAAAAGATTGTAAGCAAGTGAAGCGGGGGTGGGGCAAGAGATGACAAAGGAGAAGGTGTAGATAGGACAAGGCCGCAGAATAGTTGACCAGAAAAAGGCAAACAATATGTTAATGGTGTGCTGAAAGACAAAGCATTAGTGCAGATAGGGTGTTAATGGACTGAAAAACTAAACAGCCACAATCACAAACATGAAAAAAACAGTGGGTAGGCACAGTAGAAACAAACTGAACAAACTAAAATAAAGTTTTCTTTTTTACTTTGCCGATGTCTTTGTATATATTGTGGATCCTTCTTCAGACTGTCTTCTTTCACAATGTAGTTCTGACCTCTGGTGATGTTGATCGTAATCAGCTTCAACTTGCTGATAGTTTTGGAACTGAGCACATTTTCTTTGCTTGATTCTACAACATGGAACTCAGTCTGACATGTGGACCCCTGGGAGGACTTAAAAGTAACTTGGATGATCCCTAGGACTGGTGGAGGAGTATCTGATCCATGGGAGAAGATTTTAGATATCAGCTTGTTCAATTACAGTTTCTGTTTTCTCTGTTACTTGTGGAATGTCGGAGCATCCATTATGTTGATGATTGCTCCGAGTCAATTACTGCAGATATTGTCTAATTGCCTCTGAACACATCACACATGGGCATGTGTCGGGACATGTGGTCGCGAGCAACAAAAATCTTCTCTCGTGCTGCAAATATGTAATCTTCCTTCTGGCATTTAAATCTATGAATGTTTCCTGCAGGCTTCGATCAGCATACTGTAGTGAAATGTCCCATTTTTCTGCAGACTTGACACTTCTTCCCTCTCGAAGGACAAGCTTTGTAATAAGGATCCTCACCACTGCAATGATTGGATGTTTGAATGTGATTGTGACTTCTGTCTTGGTCTTCCTTGACCTTTCTCTGGGTTTCCTCTGTGTCTTTGTGTTTTGTGTGTTTCTCAGGGGAATCTCGTCGTCACGTTATTTGCCTCTTTCTCAGACTTCTGAGTCTCATCATGTAGTGGTCAAGAGTCTCGCACCATATTGTATTGCTTGCCTGAAACATAAATTTCAGAGTGAGGATTTGCCCTTGCTTGAAAATATCTTGTTAGAAAATGCATCGCAACATCATAATCATTATCGGTTCCAGTGTCTCTGAGTGTATTGAAGGTATTGTCAACTTTTGGTCCAGCAGAGTGTAGGAGTAATGCTCTCTTTCTTCGGGGTGTATTGATAGCGAGTGCCATCATTAGGAGTTCAAGTCTTGTGAGCCATTTGCTCCAGTGTGGCCCTGGGTTGCTGTCTATCTCTGTAAAGGCTGGAAAGACTGGCTGTTGTTGTGCACACATGATGATTGTTGTTTATTTAAATCTGGAATTGTCAATGTAAGTCTTCTGTATGTCCCTGGTTGTCTGTGTGATTACTTCTTTTTAATCCTTAATGTCAGAAAAATATAGTGTTGTGCTGTGTTCTTACGTCTACATTAAATGATGACCCCAGGCTTTATATTCAGATTCAATACAAACAGTATTTATTGTCTTTCTTATCTACATTGCATGATCACAGGTCCCAGGTCTTTTTCTCATTGGTGTGTGTGTGCTCTCGACAAGCCATGTGTCGAATGTGTCTCTCAAAACGGTGTCTCCTGATATATGTATGATGATGTCATCTGTTGCATCAGTGGCTTGGTCTCTTAAAGGTACAGTTTCTTAAAGGTGAAGTCACCATTACACAACATTGCAAACAATGAGTCAGCCACGGTCGATAGAGTGTCAGGAATGAAGGTCAGAGGAGCAGACCAGGCTGGAAACACATAAAGAACGAGGGGCAGCCAACGTGAAAAACAGAGAATAAACAACATGGCATGGGTGGTGTTTACAATACCTCGAATCGGTTTGATTCTCTTCCAGGTCAGAGGGAATTCTAGCAACATGATGTCTATGGAATCACAGAATGACGAACAAAGAGACCATTTGGTCCATCATGCCAGTGTTGTCTCTTTGGTAGAGACAAATTACAATTAGTCCTGCTGCGTGGCTTTTTCCTGTAATCCTGTACATTTTCCCTTCCAGCATCTATCCATATCCCTTTTGAAAGTTACGATTGAATCTGCTTTCATCTCCCAATCAGGCAGTGCATTCCAGATCACAACACATATTACTGTGTAACAAATGGTTCTTCATGTCACCTCTAGTTCTTTTGCCAATCACCTGATATCTGTGTCCTCTGCTTACTGACCCTTTTGCCACAGGAAACAGTTTCTCCTGATTTAAAGTGTTGAGAACCATCATGATTTTGAACACCTTGGACAAATCTCTTCTGAACGTTCTCTGCTCCAAGAAGAACAACCTCAGCTTTTCCAATCTCTCCACGTAACTGAAATCCTTCACCCCTGGTATCATTGCAGCAAATCTCTTCTGTTCATTTCTTGCCCCAGAAATAATTGAAATGAAATGTTTCTAAGAAAATGCATGAACTAAATAAAAAGGAGAGATCAATAAATGCTGAGCAAAATGGATATAAATGTTTGGAAGGTAAAAAGAGCAAAGAGATCGAAATTTTATTGTCGAGGAGTGAGAGGAACAAATAACACTTTGGAGATTTTGTCAGTGGATTTACTGATAAATTTGGGAACTGAGAGGAAGCTGGTTCACAGAGAAAAAACTGCCAACCCTGGGGAGGAGCCAACAACTGCATCCGTCCAATAAGAGACAGAGTAGAAGTGACAGTTCAGTCAGTGGAACAGGACACTTTTAATCTCAGGATTATGGGTTGGATGATCCACTGTGGGTGCCCGTGAAATTACACAGGAGCTAATACAACACCTTGCTGTCAGTGGCTCCTTGGTCAACGGGTGTGATTCTTGTTAAAGAAGTGTGATTAATGAAAGTGTGAGCGACACCAGGTTCAAATCACCAATGAGCTCTTGGAATTTTTAGTTTCATGTTACTGATTGGTGTCAGCCTTACGGAGCTGGCTTCAGGACCAGAGAACTGGATTCAAAGAGCTTGTCGACAAAATTGAAATTTACAAAATGTACAGATAGCCAAGTGAGAATATAAAGTTGTCGCAGTAATTGAGACCTGACTCCAAAAACAACAGGACTGGGTTCTGGAATGGACTGGAATGGAATTCTTCAGTGTTTCTGTTGTTTGGCTTGCATTGACTCATCGATTTTCTTGTTTTTCATTTTGTCGATGCCTTTGAATAATTGTGGATCCTTCTTCAGGGTGTCTTCTTTCACCAGGTAGTTCTGACCTCCGATGATGTTGATTGTAATCAGCTTCAATTCACTGATAGTTTTGGAAGTGAGCAGATTTCCTTTGCTTGAGTCTACAACATGGAACTCAGTCTGACATGTGGACCCATGGGAGGATTTGAATGCCATCCCTGCGTTGGAGTTGCATCCATCCAATAAGAGACCGAGTAGAAGTGACAGTTCTGTCAGTCGAATATGAGACTTTTAATGGCAGGGTTGTGAGTTTGAGTGCCATTCTGTTTTTCCCTTTTTTAAGGCTTCATGAGCAGAGAGTACAGGGAGTGTTTGAAATGAGCAAGTCTCGCTTTGATTCAGGACTCTTACCTCTCAGCAGCATCTCACTATGAAAGATTGAATTTGATCTCATTTCATTCTCAGCTCGGGGTCTGTGCGGCTCAGTGGCACTTCTGGCTGTCTCCCGCTTCACAATCCATCAGTACTGAGAAAGCAATGGGGAATATTACTCACACGTTGTGTTCTTTAATTTTTTGGAAAACTTGAATGTATGTATTTTCTTCCAAAACAAGGACACCAAGCCACTTTTAATGTAGGGCTGAAAAACTCAGTTGGGAGAGCGTTAGAATGAAAATCTAAAGGGCCCTGATTCAATCCCGGGTTTCAGCAATTTTGCTTCCTTATGCGTCCCTTGCCTTGTTTCTCATTTTCTGGTTGCACAATTTACTTTGAGATTATTTCCCAAGCACCAGTGGATTGAATTTGAGAAACAACACAGAGTCATTTACAACATAGAAGGTGGTCGTTTGGCCTATCACGTCCATGCTGGCTCTCCCCGGAGCAATCTAGTCAGTTCTACTCACCAGCTCGATCCCTTTCCTCCTGCAAGTTTCTTTCCTTCAAGTATCCATCCAATTTCCTTTTCAAATCATCGATTGTCTCTGCTTCCACCACACTCGTGGGCCAAGACATTACCACCCACAACATAAAAAATTCCACCTCATCAAGGATGGGAAATACTTACATCTTCTATATTTGCTTATTCTCTTTTTCTATGCGAATAGACTGGCAGTCAACATGAAAGGAAACCCAAAAATCTTCGAGCAGCATGTAAATGATAAGTGGGTAGTAAGAGGTTGAGTCGGGCCTATTAGGGACAAAAAGGATAATATAAGCTTAGAGATGCAGGGCAATGTTAATCTACTTAATGACTACTTTGCATCAGTGATCACTAAGGAAGTGGAATTTGACAAAATATCAGTTGAAGTGAAGAGAGTAGAGACAATGGAGAGAGTACAAATTAGGAGAGGGAGGTACTAAAAAGGCTGGCTGTGCTTAGGGAAGATAAATCACCTGGTCCGGATGGCTCACATCCCAGGTTGCGAAAGGAAATGCGGATGCAGATAACGGAAGGGCTTGCTATAATCTTCCAATCTTCCCTGGATACGGGGGAGGTGCCAGAGGATTAAACAGTGGCAAATGCGACACCCTTATTCAAGAAAGGGTATAAGGACAGTCTGCGTGACTACAGGCTAGTTAGATTAACAGCAGCGGTGGGTAAGGTTTTAGAAAGAATAATCAGGGTAAAAAATCAACAGTCACTTGGAGAGGTTCGAGTTAATTAAGGAGAGTGAGCATGGATTTATAAAAGGGAGTTCATGCTTGACTAATCTAACTGCATTTTTGGATGAACTAACAGAGCAGGTTGATGAAGGGAATGCAGTGGATGTTGTTTATATGGATTTTAAGGAAGCGTTTGACAAGGTACCACATAAAAGGGCGGTTAACAAAATTGAGGTTCGTGGTTTAGGAGGGTCAGTGTCCAATTGGATAGAAAATTGGTTTAAGGACAGAAAACAGCGAGTCTTATTAAATGGTTCTTTGTCAGACTGGAGGATAGTCGACAGTGGTGTTTCCCAAAGGTCAGTGCTAGAACCACTGCTTTTTTGCTAAAGGTAAGTGACTTGGATCTTGGAATACAGAGTAGAATCTCAAAATATGCCGATGACACCAAACTTGGAGGAGTGGCAAACAGTGAGGATGATATGAACTGCCTGCAACAGGACAGTGATAGGCTAGCAGAATGGGCAGAGAGGTGGCAGATGGAATTTAATAGTGACAAGTGTGAGGTGATGTATTTTGCATTAAGGAATATGGAGAGGCAATATATACTTAATGGCACAGTTCTAAAGAGTGTACTGGAATAGAGGGACTTGGGGTTCATGTGCATCAATCTTTGAAGGTGGGAAGACATATTGCGAGAGTGGTTTGCTCAGCATATGGGATCTTGGGCTTTATAAATAGAGGCATTGTGTACAAAAGCAGGGATGTTATGCTGAACCATTATAAAACTCTGGTTCGGCCCCAATTGGAGTGTTGCTTTCAGTTCTGCTCAGCAGACTTTAGAAAGAATGTGAGGGTCCTTGAGAGGACGCAGAGGCGATTTACCAGAATGGATCCAGGGATGGGGGATTTTAGTTACAAGGTTAGGTTGGAAAAGCTAGGATTATTCTGCCTATATCAAAGGAGATTGAGTGGAGAATTGATAGAGGTGTATATCACCTCTCGGGAACAGGCCATCCTGGACTGGGTATTGTGTAATGAGAAAGGATTAGTTAACAATCTTGTTGTGTGGGGTCCCTTGGGGAAGTGCGCCCATAATATGATAAACTTCTTCATTAAGATGGAGAGTGAGAGAGTTGATTCCGAGACTCGGGTCTTGAATCTAAACAAAGGAAACTATGAAGGTATGAGGCGGGAGTTGGCTGTGATAGATTGGGGAACGTTACTTAAAGGGTTGACAGTGGATAGGCAATGGCTAGCATTTAAAGAGCGCATGGATGAATTACAACAATTGTTCATTCCTGTCTGTGCAAAAGTAAAACAGGAAGGATGGCTCAACTGTGGCTTACAAAAGAAATTAAGGGAAGTATTAGATCCAAGGAGGAGAAATATAAAATGGCCAGAACAAGCAGCAAACCTGAAGATTGTGAGCAGTTTGGAATTTAGCAGAGGAGGACAAAGGGATTGATTAACAAGTGGAAATAAGCTTGCAGAGAACATCAAAATTGACTGTAAAAGCTTCTATAGATATGTGAAGAGAAAAAGAGTAGTGAAGACAAATGTGGGTCCCTTCCAGTCAGAAACGGGGGGATTTATAATGGGGAACCAAGAAATGACAGACCAATTAAATACATACTTTGGATCTGTCTTCACAAAGGAGGATACAAATTATCTCCCAGAAATGTTGGGGAACATAGGGTCTAGTGAGAAGGAGGAACTGTATGAAATCAGTATTAGTTGGGAATGTTTGGGAAATTGATGGGATTGAAGGCCGATAAATCCCCAGGGCCTGATAATCTACATCCCAGAGTACTTAAGGAAGTGACCCTTGAAATAGCAGATGCATTTCTGGTCTTTTTTCAAAATTCTATCGACTCTGGAACAGTTCCAATGGATTGGACAGTAGTTAATGTAACTCCACTATTTAAAAAAGAGGCAGAAAGAAAACAGCGAATTATATACCGGTTAGCCTGACATCAGTCGTGGGGAAAATGCTGGAGTCCATTATAAAAGATGTAATAGCAGAGTGCAAAAATAACTCGTCTCCACTCATCCCACACATTCACTATAATGTGAACAATTATTTCCTGTTGTGTCTCTCTCAGATTTGTAAACTTCACTGTATTGGAGTGAGGTGACATCTACTGGCGGGAAGCAAGAACTGCAATCAAGCAGCAGAAACTCCACAGTCTGTCAGGGTTGAAGAAACATTGCAATGGGAGGATGCAGCGAAGTGGTTTGATTGGGTAGATGGAGACATGATTCCACTTGTGGTGGTGTCTGAAGCAAAGGCCAGAAATACAAAATTATCATTAATAAAAGAAATGAGGAATTCATGAAAAATGTAGTAATGTAGTGAATGATTAGAATGTGGACAGAATAGAAAGTGAGATTGGATGGACAGAAGCAGTCTGAAAGGATGGCTGAAACAAAAGGTGAGTGCCCAGAAACGTTAACTGTGTTTCTCACAGCACAGATGCTGCCAGAGCTGCTGAACATTTCCAGCACTTTCTGTTTTTATTTCAGCATTTGCAGGATGTTGCTTTTATCTGAAAAAAAATGGATGATTGGCTGGGGGGTTCCAGTGAAATTCCACAGCATCTAATAAAATCTGATATGTCAGTGGCTTGTTGGTCTCGGGGTATGATTCTCGCGTAGGGCGCATGGTTAATTAACATGCGAGAGATACTGGGTTCAAATCCCGGACGATCCCTGGTCTGCTGGCATTTTTAGATTAAGGTGATCTATTGGTTTCAGCCTTGCAGAAGGTGGAATTGACTTCCATACGGAGCTGGCTAAAGGACAAGACAACAGGATTCAAAGAGCTTGTCGACAAAATTGCAATTAACTAAATGTGCAGATTGCCAAGTGGGAATATAAAGTTGTTGCTGTAATTGTGACCTGACTCCAAAAACAACAGGACTGGGTTCTGGACTGGAATGGAATGGAATTCTTCAGTGTTTCTGTTGTTTGGCTTGCATTGACTCATCGATTTTCTTGTTTTTCACTTTGTCGATGCCTTTGAATAATTGTGGATCCTTCTTCAGGGTGTCTTCTTTCACCAGGTAGTTCTGACCTCCGATGATGTTGATTGTAATCAGCTTCAATTCACTGATAGTTTTGGAAGTGAGCAGATTTCCTTTGCTTGAGTCTACAACATGGAACTCAGTCTGACATGTGGACCCATGGGAGGATTTGAATGCCATCCCTGCGTTGGAGTTGCATCCATCCAATAAGAGACCGAGTAGAAGTGACAGTTCTGTCAGTCGAATATGAGACTTTTAATGGCAGGGTTGTGAGTTTGAGTGCCATTCTGTTTTTCCCTTTTTTAAGGCTTCATGAGCAGAGAGTACAGGGAGTGTTTGAAATGAGCAAGTCTCGCTTTGATTCAGGACTCTTACCTCTCAGCAGCATCTCACTATGAAAGATTGAATTTGATCTCATTTCATTCTCAGCTCGGGGTCTGTGCGGCTCAGTGGCACTTCTGGCTGTCTCCCGCTTCACAATCCATCAGTACTGAGAAAGCAATGGGGACTATTACTCACATGTTGTGTTCTTTAATCTTTTGGGAAACTTGAATGTATGTATTTTTTTCCAAAACAAGGACACCAAGCCTCTGTTAATGTAGGGCTGAAATAGCTCAGTTGGGAGAGCGTTAGACTGAAAATCTAAAGGTTCCTGGTTCAATCCCGTGTTTCAGCAATTTCGCTTCCTTATGTGTCCCTTGCCTTGGTTCTGATTTTCCAGTTGCACAATTTACTTTGAGATTATTTACCAAGCACCAGTGGATTGAATTTGAGAAACAACACAGAGTCATTTACAACACGGAAGGTGCTCATTTGGCCCATCACGTCCATGCTGGCTCTCCCCGGAGCAATCTAGTCAGTTCCACTCACCAGCTCGATCCCTTTCCTCCTGCAAGTTTCTTTCCTTCTAGTATCCATCCAATTTCCTTTTCAAATCATTGATTGTCTCTGCTTCCACCACACTCGTGGGCCAAGATATTACCACCCACAACATAAAAAATTCCACCTCATCAAGGATGGGAAATAGTTACATCTTCTATATTTGCTTATTCTCTATTTCTATGAGAATAGACTGGCAGTCAACATGAAAGGAAACCCAAAAATCTTCGAGCAGCATGTAAATGATAAGTGGGTAGTAAGAGGTTGAGTCGGGCCTATTAGGGACAAAAAGGATAATATAAGCTTAGAGGTGCAGGGCAATGTTGATCTACTTAATGAGTACTTTGCATCAGTGATCACTAAGGAAGTGGAATTTGACAAAATATCAGTTGAAGTGAAGAAAGTAGAGGCAATGGAGAGAGTACAAATTAGGAGAGGGAGGTACTAAAAGGCTGGCTGTGCTTAGGGAAGATAAATCACCTGGTCCGGATGGCTCACATCCCAGGTTGCGAAAGGAAATGCGGATGCAGATAACGGAAGGGCTTGCTATAATCTTCCAATCTTCCCTGGATACGGGGGAGGTGCCAGAGGATTAAACAGTGGCAAATGCGACACCCTTATTCAAGAAAGTGTGTAAGGCAAGTCCGGGTAACTACAGGCTAGTTAGGTTAACAGCAGCGGTGGGTAAGGTTTTAGAAAGAATAATCAGGGTAAAAAATCAACAGTCACTTGGAGAGGTTCGAGTTAATTAAGGAGAGTGAGCATGGATTTATAAATGGGAGTTCATGCTTGACTAATCTAACTGCATTTTTGGATGAACTAACAGAGCAGGTTGATGAAGGGAATGCAGTGGATGTTGTTTATATGGATTTTAAGGAAGCGTTTGACAAGGTACCACATAAAAGGGCGGTTAACAAAATTGAGGTTCGTGGTATAGGAGGGTCAGTGTCCAATTGGATAGAAAATTGGTTTAAGGACAGAAAACAGCGAGTCTTATTAAATGGTTCTTTGTCAGACTGGAGGATAGTCGACAGTGGTGTTCCCCAAGGGTCAGTGCTAGAACCACTGCTTTTTGTGCTCAAGGTAATTGACTTGGATCTTGGCATACAGAGTAGAATCTCAAAATATGCCGATGACACCAAACTTGGAGGAGCGGCAAACAGTGAGGATGATATCAACTGCCTGCAACAGGACAGTGATAGGCTAGCAGAATGGGCAGACAGGTGGCAGATGGAATTTAATAGTGACAAGTGTGAGGTGATGTATTTTGGCATAAGGAATAGGGAGAGGCAATATACACTTAATGGCACAGTTCTAAAGAGTGTACTGGAATAGAGGGACTTGGGGTTCATGTGCATCAATCTTTGAAGGTGGCAAGACATATTGCGAGAGTGGTTCGCAAAGCATATGGGATCTTGAGCTTTATAAATAGAGGCATTGAGTACAAGAACAGGGAAGTTATGCTGAACCATTATAAAACTCTGGTTAGGCCCCAATTGGAGTGTTGCTTCCAGTTCTGCTCAGCAGACTTTAGAAAGAATGTGAGGGTCCTTGAGAGGACGCAGAGGTGATTTACCAGAATGGATCCAGGGATGGGGGATTTTAGTTACAAGGTTAGGTTGGAAAAGATAGGATTATTCTGCCTATATCAAAGGAGATTGAGTGGAGAATTGATAGAGGTGTATAACACCTCTAGAGAACAGGCCATCCTGGACTGGGTATTGTGTAATGAGAAAGGATTAGTTAACAATCTTGTTGTGTGGGGTCCCTTGGGGAAGTGCGCCCATAATATGATAAAATTCTTCATTAAGATGGATTGTGAGAGAGTTGATTCCGAGACTTGGGTCCTGAATCTAAACAAAGGAAACTATGAAGGTATGAGGCGGGAGTTGGCTATGATAGATTGGGGAACGTTACTTCAAGGGTTGACAGTGGATAGGCAATGGCTAGCAATTAAAGAGCTCATGGATGAACTACAACAATTGTTCATTCCTGTCTGTGCAAAAGTAAAACAGGAAGGGTGGCTCAACTGTGGCTTACAAAAGAAATTAAGGAAAGTATTAGATCCAAGGAGGAGAAATATAAAATGGCCAGAACAAGCAGCAAACCTGAAGATTGTGAGCAGTTTGGAATTTAGCAGAGGAGGACAAAAGGATTGATTAAGAAGGGGGAAATAGAGTATGAGAGTAAGCTAGCAGAGAACACAAAAACTGACTGTAAAAGCTTCTATAGATATGTGTAGAGAAAAAGATTAGTGAAGACAAATGTGGGCCCCTTGCAGTCAGAAACGGGGGAATTTATAATGGGGAACAAAGAAATGGCAGACCAATTAAATACATACTTTGGATCTGTCTTCACAACGGAGGATACAAAT